>NW_022589708.1:17620424-17804804 GCF_004348235.1 Phoca vitulina | reverse complement strand
AAAAAAGAAGAAGAAGAATGTAGCAGGAGGGGAAGAATGAAGGGGGGGAATCGGAGGGGGAGAAGAACCATGAGAGACGATGGACTCTGAAAAACAAACTGAGGGTTCTAGAGGGGAGGGGGGTGGGAGGATGGGTTAGCCTGGTGATGGGTATTGAGGAGGGCACGTTCCGCATGGAGCACTGGGTGTTATGCACAAACAATGAATCATGGAACACTATATCTAAAACTAATGATGTAATGTATGGGATTAACATAACAATAAAAAATTTAAAAAAAAAGAAATATGTAATTAATGAAAAAAAAAATAAAGTAGTGGGATCCAGTCAAGTTGTGTGATCATGCTAATGTATATGGAGAAAATGACCCTAAAGGAGAATATGGAAATCACAGCCATATAGGAATCATTAGGGTATAAGTTCTGAAATGAAAAATTTTAAAAGGTTTGTAAAACCAGGGGATGGTTCACAGGATTGAAAATAGCAAACAAAAGATAACCTTTGAATTGACTCTTAGCTGAAACTTTAAATTCAGGTTTGGGAGATCTGAGAAGTAGAATCAATTTTGACTAGGGGGAGAAATAAGGTGGTAAAAAAAGGGAGGATGTCTCTTAGTAGATGTGAAATTTTTCATATGTTTTATAGTCATAATAAATTTTATGTTTCCCTTGTTCGTCTGATGCTTCTTTCATTTAATTGACATGTCACCTTGAAAATATTTTCTGAGAAAGAAGGAGCCTTTTACAAAAAGATGGCTCTTCACATTACTTAAAAGAGATACTAGCCTATATGTTGTTTGAAAAGGTTTGCTCAATGGTATTTTAGTTCCATTGAAACCTAAAATGTGCAACATGAAATCTGAAACTAATTTTTCCACTTTCAGCAGTATAATGCTAAGTTATTAAATAGCACCAAAGCAATTAAGATCCATTTTTGCCCTTTTCTCTCTATACTTTATAAAAAAACTATAGTTCTAGGGTTTTCTTTTTTTTTGAGTTTTCTTTTTTAAAAAGGGGAATTTAAGCAATTATTTACATTGAACTGTATGTATTCATAAAAATGGAAACACATTAGTGGTTGAAGCAGCATTATTTTCGTTCTAATTACTTGTAATCTGTTTAACCAGCAAGGATTATTTTGGTTAAAATTAATTCTCAGTTATTGATGGAACAGGTATGGAAAGCTGATCTGAAAGAAAAATCCTCTGTTGCCTATATACTGCGATCTGTGAACTGAATATGAGTTCAGTTAAACCCCTATTTAATTCGAGAATTAGTAGATATTTTCAAAACAGGATAATTCATGTTAGAAATCTAGATCTGCCTCTATCACCAGGGTTATTGTTACATTTGTTTTGTTGGCTACTTTTGTTTTTGCTTAGATCCGTTGATTGTGGGACTTGTAGGAAGTAAAAGCCTCAGTCTCTGTGCTCCTTTGACCCCGCCTCCTTTCCAGACTGTGTTGCCATGTTGCTTTTGTTCATGTACAATGTGTCAGGAGAGCACTAGGAAGTGCTGGCTAAAGTCCAAACAAATCCTTTACACAAGTTCTTCCTCTTAGTGAAATACCCTCCCATCCTAATTTCTTACAGAATTGTACTGAAGTACAAGGAATCTGTTTAGGAAAGTCTTCCGTTTTGCCTTCAACTACAAGTCATTTCTTCTGCTAAAATGCAATGAGCAAAAAGTCATGTCTTGTGTGCCACTTCTCATATTTTATATTATATCATAATTAGTTGTACAAATAATCATTTTCCCCTACTAAATCCTTAATGAATCAATAATCACTTTTATTTTCAGTCAATAAATATTTGGAGAAGGCAGAACACAATATCTCTGGATGCTCTCATACTTGCTGATAAGATTCAGTTTCACTGTGATGAAAGTAATGTCTATTTGTGTGTATATGTATGAAATGTGAAATATGAGGGGCACCTGGGTGGCTCAGTCGGTTAAGCAGCTGACTCTTGATTTCAACTCAGTTCATGATTTCGGGGTCCTAGGATCCAGCCCCACATCAGACTCCACACTAGGCGGGAAGTCTGCTTCAGGATACTCTCTCTCTCTCTCTGCCCCTCCCCCCTCAAATAAATAAATAAATCTTTAAAAAATAAAATACGATATATAAAAACAAGATTTAAGTAACTCATCTGTTACTTAATTCATACATTTATCCCTTCATGCATTTATTTATTTAACAATTATTGATTACTTGATTGAGCACTACACTTGGTTCCAAGAATAAAAACAGCATAGTAAAAAAAAAAAAGTTTCTATTCCTCAAAGAGCTTAAACTACTAGGTAAAAACAAAACAAAACAATAAATAGCAATGCCATAGAATGGAAAATGCTATAGCGGACTTAAGCACAGAGTATGATAGGAATAGCACGCTGCGTAACTTTAAAAAAGGTCCCCCTCTGAGTTTTTTTTTTTCCTTTCATAGACCATTTTATTTTATTATATGTTGTAATATTAGTGTTTCTACATTTAATGGCCACCCTATACGTCTGTCTATATCTGCCTATGTATCTGTCATCTCTATCTATACCATATCCTGCAGCTATAAATGTATAAAAGCAGCTAACAGAAGACACATAAATGAAATTCAATAAATGTTTCCCCCTTTTCTGATTCTAGATAGTTTTGAAATTTAGGAGTGGTTCTAAAAAACTTGAGGAATGTTTGCAGAAGAGGATAAGACAGAACTATAATGCTTACATGCTGTGGTCCAGGTATCTAAGAATTAAGCTGCATGTATCTTTCTCATTCTATAATTGCCTTGCACCCTTTTAGAAACCTTCCCTGAACTCGTGGCAGAGAGGCCACTAGATGGGGCTTGTGTGCTTAGTACTTTTGCAAAATATACTTTTAGTTTTTTTTAATTCAGAGAAACTCTTTAACCTATCCTATTCTTTATTGACTGTAACACTGTAAGGAATTCTCATTAGAAATCTTTTTATATTAGCAAGTGTGCAACATAACTATGCACTTGCAAACATGTAATATTCCTCAAAGCAAAGCAAACAAGTCTCTTTGCAACCAGGCACATTTACGTCTTTAAAGACTCTTTAGAACTCTTATCTCTGTAGATTCCATTACCAATCTCACAGTTCTTCTCAAAACTGTGTCTCTTCATGTTGTAGAATCTGAGATATTGTACCTCGGAAGTGCTAGTTCCTACTTTTTCGGGTCAGACAAAAGCTTTACCATTAATTACAGAGTTTGCTCTTTATCTATCGCTAAGGTTAGTTTCCAGAAAGACAGTGGTTCTCAGAATTCAACATGGGCCAGCATCCCCTGGAGGTCTTGTTACAAGTCAGATTAGATTGCTGGGCTACACTCCCAGAATTTCTGAATCCGCCAGTCTGGGGTGGGACCAATGACTGCGTTTTCAATCACTGCCCAGATATGTTAATCCTGTTGTTCTGGGTACCACACTAAGAACCTCCATTTCATGCAGAGACTCTCTATGGATAAAGTGCATAACATTCATGATCTGGCCGTCCTTTCTCAAGACAGCTTCGTGTCACCCTGCAATATTCATCACCCTGTAACATTCATCTCTCCAGATACTGAGACCTTGATAAAGACGAGAAATAATAGATGTTCTTTTCATTGTATTTATGCTCTAACCACCAGGCAGCCAGTTCCCTATCTTAGGTAAGACTCAGCTTCATCACCGACCGAGGGGGTACTGCTTTAACTGCTCTATAGCTTTTAGCAACCAATAACTAACACCATTTTTTTTTTTTTTAATGAGAAGTTTTACCCAAGACACCTGGACTGTGGATTCTGATTTTCCCTTGGCTCACTGACTTTTGGACTTCTGAGTCTTTCCATTTTTCTCTGTCTCACCCCCACCTCCCCAGGCTCCCCCATTCTAGCCCCCATCTTTCCATCCTCCCTCCCAAATGCCCAGAGCCCCTCTCTCCACAGCCTCATCTCAGCCCTAGGTTACTGATCCCCCACATACTACCTACCACGCATGATTATATCTCCACTTTACCTTTACTGGAGACCTAGTTATGCACTAGTTCATGTTTTATATCTAGAAGCAGGTTGCTCAATTCTACATCCATTTATTTCTGATCATCAGTTCTTCATCAGTTATTAACTACCGATGATTCCAGACTCTGCCTCATCCAGCCATTTTGGCTACAGTGGTAAACTAGTAAGGTGCAACCTCCCTCTCTTGAGACCTCCATCACTGTTTTGATTGCTCGGTCTCCTTTGGATTTCGAATACCTCTTATGACCAGCTTGTTTTCCTTCTCAGTTAATGTCCTGGCTTACGGACTCCTGGCTTTTGTCTGGCATCTCAAGCTTCTATCTTTACTTGTTTCTAGACTTTTAAGTCAGCATGGCCTCTGCCGACCTGAGCACCCTCTTCTTACCCGGTTTTCATCTTCCCTGCTGAGCTTTGGCACCTATCATGATCATGCCTTAAAATATGTGGTTTGTATCTTCAGTGGTATTTTAGCATACCCCATCTCATTTGGTTTGTCATTTCAAATGATTAGCTAATCTTAATGGAAAGCCAAACTTCAAACATGTTACCTTTATATAATGTTTATATTCTTATAATTTCATTAATTCCTTAAATCTTAGCTTATTAAAGCTATTTTGTTCTACCCTTTTTATACTGCCATCCTGTAAAACCTCTCCCCTTGTGCTAATAACAGAATGAGCTGCTAGCACGTTCTGGTCTCCACCATTACATTTTATGGAGACTTACTCAAATTACCATTAATTTATTTAGAGCAGATATGCACAGTCTTTGATCGAAATGATCTCTTGCAGGGCAGAAGCATCCACATTTGCCAGCAAAATCACTTTTACTTCACACTGTCTTTCTCCTATTCTTTTCATGAGCTCCACATGACAGCTCTGAACACAGCCCTGAACTCAGCCTCCTGGTTTATACTCTACTCCTTTGAAAAGACTCATCACAACATCCAAGTCCACAGCACTGTTTAGTTTCAATGAATTACAAGGCTCAACAAACATTTGCTTCAAAACACCATAGCTCCCCCCCTCATTTTTCTCATTTTGCTAATGAGGGGGAAGGGTTGGGAATGGCCCACGGAAGTTCAAGCCCCTGATGAACATTTTTTGGAGGCCTGGAGCTGAGAGGGTTAAGCTATTGCAGCACAGAGAATTTTTACCAAGATCATAACCTAAGTATATTTGTGATCCAAGTTCAGCTCAGTTTTTTTCGGTAGGAACCAAGTGAAGCCTATCATGAGTACTAAGGGTAATAGCAACAACTGCTTCAGTGAGCCTAAAACTGTCGCAACAGCCCCGTCAGAACAGACGGCTCTGCATTTATTCCAGGCTAGGGATTCGAACTGGCAGTAGTCAAACAAAAATCCTGAAAAGCATGTCAGCAGTTGTGGAAAGAGTTTTCTTTATTTAAAAAGTTGTTCATAACCTTCCATTGAGATTGCATATTAAACTGGAGGTATTTGCCCCTTTAATTTACCTGTTAGTGGTTGAACTTGTGGCCCACAATTTATTACATGTATTTGTATATTATATATAGAAATTGTGGACCACAAGTTCAATACATGATATATATATGTATGTATATACACACACACACACCACATACACACACGGACACATATACATAACACATATATACATGAATACTGGTAATACAGTAGTTTGTGGTATGTAGTATTGGTAATTTATAGTGAATACATAGTATTCTCTTATATATATATGTGCATTATATATATGTCAAGTAGTCTTTGAAATGTGTTAATACTGTATATCAACAGTTGCTAATTCCTGAACTAATATGAGCTAATTTGTATTTTGGGTCTGTACTGCTACTAGTATAAGAATTTCAAGTTTTCTTTTAAACAAACTAATTTACTTTGTCTTTAAGAAAGTGTTCTAGGGGCGCCTGGGTGGCTCAGTTGGTTAGGCGACTGCCTTCGGCTCAGGTCATGATCCTGGAGTCCCTGGATCGAGTCCCGCATCGGGCTCCCTGCTCAGCAGGGAGTCTGCTTCTCTCTCTGACCCTCCCCCCTCTCATGTGCTCTCTCTCATTCTCTCTCTCTCAAATAAATAAATAAAATCTTTAAAAAAATAAAAAAATAAAGAAAGTGTTCTACCACAGACTACTTGAACTTTACATTAAGCCCAAAATGTATTCTAGTTAAATGACTACACTTGTTGATTAACGTCTTTTTATCCTTACATATTGAGTAATTAATAGTTTCTCTAGAAGTAAAATGAGACAGATTTGGCACTTTGGGGCCAAGATTTCTAATCTAGCTCTGGAGAAAAAGAAAAGCAACTACATATGATCCATTTTTTAAAAAAATAATAATAAAAAAAGGAAAAAGGGATAATACCTTGGTTTTCTATTGGAACTGTTTCCAAATGAGTTTGGCTCATCTTTGGCTCAAATAGATTTTTCCTACCATCAGGTAATGTTGACGAATCTCGTATCCAAGAGAAAAATATTCAGAGCCTAGAATTCTTTTCTTCAGATTGATTATATGCTCTTAAAGATTTGACTCTGATGATTTATGTGATCATAGTACTTTTTATTCTGGCCTTTGGGAAGATTGAATTTTTATAGCAAATTAATATGTGTATAGATTAAACAAACAAATGTTAAAGTTGGAAACCTTAAAGGGAAAATGGAAAAGTATAAGTGAATTGGCTAAATTTTAGATGGGGAAAGATATTACAAGACTAAATTTAAACAAAATTCTATCCATATATTTTATTACAGTTTTTAGTGTGGAGAAACAAATGTTAAGTATGGCCTTAGATTTGAATCATAAGCCAGGTTTTTACTGATTCCATATTCTTTCAGTTGAGGTCACCTAAACTGCTCTAACTAATAAGCCCAAATGTATATCCTGTCTTAGAGTTTATTTTTCAGTGTCCAAGGCAAGTCTTCATAATTAGCTGTTGGTTTTTCTCCACGTGGTGACTCAGGGCACCCTGCTTATGTATGAAAACAAGAGGTTTGGTTGAGAAAGAACCACAGTAAACCTGATCTTTGCAGCAAGGTTAAATCTCTTTTGATTAATACTAACAACTAAATTGGCTGTTTTTTGGTCTCATCTTCAACTGTTAGGTTGTAGCACAGGAAATTAACTACACTATAAAATTATATTTTAAGACATGGGAAAATAATAATTAGTAAAACTAAAAAAAAAGTAAAGCTATTGCATCAATAATTTGAGTCTAATTTTCTCTTTGTGTGTGTGTGTGCATTTATACAAAGAACAAAAGTAAATTCATGAAATATTACCAGTGGTTATCTTTTAGGTATTATGATTACAAATGATTTTAATTTTCTTATCTCTACTTTCTAATTGTTCACAATGAACAGGTATTTCTTTTATAATGAGAAAAAAAAAGTACATGTAAATTACTATCTTCCTTCAGCTACTAAAGCTGTGTATGAATTGTTTTATTAAACTCCAGACCTATCTGAGCATCACTTGTCAAAAACAGTTCATCTCTGCTTGCTACAAATAGCCTGGCTGTGTGCTTCTACTCTGTGCTAATAGTTCACAATAACTAATTAGCTTTTAAAGTTTTACTAAGTAATCCTGGTTAGAGGGAAAAAAAATTAAAAGTAATGACAAGATACAACTGAAATGAACTTTAAAAAAAAGTGTTAATAATAAGACCCATAGCCCATAATTTCTTGTTACTGAGTAAACTAAACTTAGACCAAGTACCACAGCTTTTAATTTATTCTTAGAAAGTATTTTGTGTTTGGGGAAAGTCTGACTAATGAATGAATTCAATCAAGCAAACAATAAATAAATACAATTTCCCTCTTGATGTGCTAGATAATTAATGTTTTTGAATACATGGATCATTGCTATGTGCCATGCTGAGCGCTACAAAAGATTTTTTCTTATAATAGTGCAGTTTTGCCGGAGTAACTTTTTAAAGTATTAATGTGTAAAATTCATATGTGTAGCTTATGTAAATGATGAGGAAATGTATATTACCAGGATTTTAAAGGTAGACCTTTTTTATTTTTTATTTTTATGAAGCCCTAAGAATTACTTATCCAGGAAAATACAACAAATAGATGACTTAGCAGAGGTAGGAGGTCAGATTCCCTGATTCATTCCAAAGCTTGATGCTTTATATTTGTATCCCATTGTTTCTCCAAAATGTAAAATTGTGTTATGTGAATATAGAGGAAGGCAAAATGATGAAAATGAACTTGAGATGGGTCATATAGAGTCAATGGATTAAATTAAAATAGAAAGATGTTATCCTACCTTAAGCATGATGTGCAATAAAAGCTTACATAGAGTACTTGGGGAACAGTGAATATTTGGGGTAGATTTGTACTGAGAATCAAGGGGTAGAATTACAGTTATCAAGAGAAATTCGTGCTTGTAAAGAATCTGAGTGTCGAGAACTGGGTTGAGAAACAGGCTTTTTTCTTCGTAGTCATTTAACATTTCAGGCATTTTGTTGCAGAAAGGTTTAGGGGATGAATAATCCAAAAGAATAGGGAAATTCAAAAATGATCATTTTGAAGTATGCTATATAATTAATTAGGAAAGGTTTACCTTAAGTGTAACTTCATTATATTTATATTGTAATGGTTCTATACATACTTTGAAGGCAATGGAAGAATATAACTCAGCCAGGAATGTAGGTGTTGCCCAGATGCAGCCAAATTGTAAAACTTATTGCATTTGTCTAAAAATTAGGTCAGTGATTTTCAAAAGAATGTTCAAAATAGAATCCATTGTTTTCAAACAATAAAGAGTAACCCCAATTCTTAAACTGAAAAATAAATGTTTTATTAATATAAATTGAATTACTAAATTCAATGTTAATATTTACTTATAAAGTCATCTGATGAGCATAATGAATTGATTTAAGTGAACACAAAAGTTTAAGATTATAGGTGATGCCAATGTTCTACTTAATGTGTATTTTTAATTAATAAAATAGTCATATAATTTTGGGGGGTTCCCCGTATTAAGAAAATCGTGATTATCCATAATTGCAAATGGTAAACATTTTAACATTTACTTTTGTGCCCTCAGGGTACTCATCATTGAAGCAAAGATGGCAGAAGAAAATATAATTTCAAGCTAAAACGTACATTCCTGGGAAAAGTAGTTAATGTGTTAATGTTTGTTTTATGTTACATATGAGTGTATTTTGTTTGTATTACAGTTTTAATGTAGGTAAAATTGGTTTATTGAACAGAGTGGCATTGGCAGAGTGTAAGCAAATATCAACTTTGTTCTTACTACTTATTAAACTCACTTTGTGAACATGTTTTTCACCATAACCTTTCCAGACACATTTAGAAAATAAGCAAGTTGTGTTTTATTTTGATCTTAAATTCTAGTCCAGCCTAATAATCAGTAACTCCTGGCCAGTTTGGTGATCAAAACTTAAACTCTCATGCCGTGTAAGCTTCTCCCTCTCCCTGCATGAGCCTGACCCAAACTTGGAAGCCCGGGGTGGGATAAGAGAGTAAAGTCAGCTTCTCTTTTTTTTTTTCCATCCACCTTGTCTTCCACTCCCTTGCAAACATTCTGGCTCTTTCCGAGTTGGAGCAGAAAGTAGATCAGTGATAGGTTATCAGCTGGGGACAGTATCTCCCAGTACTACAGAATTCCTTTGCATAGAGACCTTTTGCCCTCCCTGGAAATGCCCAGACATTCCCAAAAGCAGCTTTCCTTCTCCCTTGACCTAAGCAGTGCTTCCTTTCTGCAGACTACATATGGTTGGCTTGGCTTCTGATCAGATATCCTACTCTCTCCAAGTGTAAGCAAGATCTCTTGCATGGGATCCCTTTATAGGAAGATTCCAAGCCTCCTTTCTGTAGGGTCCACATCTAATTTTGGAAAACACATGTTTTTGTTCATCATTGTTGGAAGTGCACTCAGTTTCCAGTCAGCCCATTTTATCTTTTCTAGGCAGATTGAAGAAGCTTCTATTTAATCTAACCCTCTGTTGTCCAAAATAGCAGTCACTAGCCGTATCCTATTGAGCATTTGAGGTGTCAAATGTAGCTAGTCTAAATTGAGAAAGTCTACAGTTGTAAAATACACATCAGATTGTATAAACTTCCGATGGAAAAATAATGTAAAATACCTCATTGATAATTATTACATGTTAAAATGGCAATATTTTTAATATATTGGGTAAAAGAAAACACATTTTTAAAACATTTCACCTGTTTTTTTAAATTTTTTTTTAAAAAATTGACTACATTTGACTACAGGAAATTTTAAATTACATAGTGGTTTGCATTATATTTCTGTTGTACAGTCCTCTACCCTTTAGACTTCTCAGGTGTCAATAAAGTACTTACTCCTAGGTCCCTCAAGCTCTGTACTTTATAAACAGACCTGTTGCCATATGTTTGGCTTATTTCTATTAGAGTTATTAAGGTCACACACATAGCAACTCTCCCCCAAATTTTCTTCTTCTTAGCCTCTTTGATTTTGTATGAAGTGGACTCAGATTTATAGTCACTTACTACATCTTGCAGGAGGTCAGGCACCTCAAGGAAGAATATGAGAGGATTTGACAACGCTGTTCTTGGCTCTAAGGCCTGGCAGCTCTCTCTTTGCAATTTGAAACTTAGAGGCAGAAAATGCACAACACCAAAGATAGCGTTCCATCCTTTGAAAACATTTGGGCCATTTTTCCTGGGCTGGATTCTGGTCTAACCTGTCCTCTTTCTGTGAAATTAGGTGTATCTCTTTCTTTCTCTAGACATCATTTACTTCTCTATAACGTGAGAAGTTTGTCTTTTTTTTTTTTTTTAAAGATTTTATTTATTTATTTGACAGAGAGAGAAACACAGCGAGAGAGGGAACACAAGCAGGGGGAGTGGGAGAGGGAGAAGCAGGCTTCCCGCGGAGCAGGGAGCCCGATGCGGGGCTCGATCCCAGGACCTGGAATCATGACCTGAGCGGAAGGCAGACGCTTAATGACTGAGCCACCCAGGCGCCCCGAGAAGTTTGTCTTTAGAATCTTCTTCTTTCTTCCATTTTTTAATGTTTAAAATGTAAACTGTGGAATATTTCAAACACACACAAAACACAGAAAATAATTTAAAACCCAGAACTGAGGTAAATAGAGGTGTTTTGTTTGTTTGTTTGTTTTCTCCCAATGTTGCGTTCTTTCTCTCTGGCTTTCAAAGAATTAAAATTGGCACATACAGCTAAAGCTCTACTTCTGATCACTTGTGTTCTTAATTCTTGTAGAAGTAGCCTCCAAACTTGAGGGGTTGTAGATCATTCCCAGGATATTGATGTTTTGACTACATAAAACCAAAATATGAATAAACCATGCCAAATATATAAACTTAATTTTGTTTCAATATTTACATATTGCTATCATTACTTATGATATTTTTTGCAGCAGCACTGTTTTTGTTATTCATGTCAATATATAGGATCACTTATTTCAGCTTCTCTGTAGTATTAAAAAGTTCAAATAAACCATTTTTTCCTTTCCCATTCCTCCCATATTTTTCCTTTTATAAATAACTCACTGAGCTTTGAACCCATTCCTTTTTGGAGGTATGTCATAATAAGTTTAAGGTAGATGATAGAAAGTATAATTTTCTTTACTGTGTATTTCTTAATTACCCTCCAGAGAGCTTGTGCTGATTTATACTTCTACCAGGAGCAGATCTTTGCATATCTTTGCCCTTATTTGATATCATCATAATTAATTGTTGCTGAAATGGATTAATACAGATTTAAGAAATCTCATTTTTATTTTAGTTTGCATCTTTCAAAGTAATATTGAAGTTGAGCATCTTCTCATTAGTTTATCCATGTTTTGTTGCCTGTTAGTTGCCTATGTATTTTTCATTTTTTCTATTAATTTTCATAACTCACTGTACATTATGGATATTATTCCTTTGTGAATTGTATAGTTTGACTATATTTACTCCTCATCAGGGGCATATCTTTTTATCTTTTTTGGACAGGAGTGTTTTTCTAGGCAGAGATTTTTAGTTTAAGTGAGTTTAAATTTATTAATCATTTCCTCCATGGCATACAAATATATATATATATATATATATATATACACACACACACATATATATACACACACACATATATATATGTATCATATATAAATGTTTGGCTTAAATATATACATATATAATAATACTTAAGAAATATTTCTTATTCTGGTGTCATAAAGATGTTTTTCTATATTTTATTAATTTTTCCTAAAAAATGTTTTTTTAATTACTCTTTCAACTAATCAGAATTAATGTATTTGGCTATTATTAGATAGAGTTCCAATTTTTTTCTTTTTCCATATAGATATTCACAGTCTTGGCACCATTCATAAATTAATCAGTTATTTTCTTTCAGACTTACAGTGTTTCATTTGTTAAATACTAGTCCCATATAAGTGAATGTTTCTCTTTAGTCTAACCATTAACCTTGTACTAATGTCATTCTGATTTAATTATTATAGTGCTTTAAAAATGATATATAATAGAGTTTATCCTCTATTCATATTTTTTAAATATTATTGTCAATTTTGGATAACATATATGAATTTTAAGATTAAAATCTGTGAAAACACTCTCAGAAACTTTATTTGTATTGCAATGAATTTGCAGATTAATTGAGGAGTGATACACTCCTTATCATATTAGTTCAACTAAATATGATGTATTTCTCCACTTAGGTCTAATTTTATCATTTTCAATGAAGTTTATGATATTCTTTATAAATGTCAGGGACATTCTTTTCTATTTATTTGTAAATCCCTTATGGTTTTAGTCACCATGATGTGTCAGTTTTTAAAAATAACATGATACAATCTGTGTAATTTCCTCATATATATCACTCAGTTTACTAATTTTCTCTTTGACCCTATCTAATACAGTGTTTTAATCCAACCTCTGACAATATTAGCTTAAATCATATTTTTAAAGTAATTTATAAAACTTCAATCTTAATCATTGTAAACAAAACTGTTTATATTTTCTATCACATTTCCACTCTATTATCTCAAATTTGTGTGGCTCTCATCTTGTTTCTTATTTTGTGTGCTGCTTGTATTTGTGGTGTATTATTTTTATTGCAAACTTATCTTTGTTTTGTTTTATTGGGATTGCCTTTAGTATAAGACAGTGTATAACGATTATGTTAGCTTATTTCAGAACTCCATGGGAAACCTCTCATTTTGTTACATATATCCGTGTGGTATAAATTTGAACATCAAAATTGCAAAATCTGGTGGCATCACAATTCCAGACTTCAAGCTCTATTACAAAGCTGTAATCATCAAGACAGTATGGTACTGGTACAAAAACAGACACATAGATCAATGGAAGAGAATAGAGAGCCCAGAAATGGACCCTCAACTCTATGGTCAAAAATCTTTGACAAAGCAGGAAAGAATATCCAATGGAAAAAAGACAGTGAGAGACTATGGACTCTGAGAAACAAACTGAGGGTTCTAGAGGGGAGGGGGGTGGGGGGATAGGTTAGCCTGGTGATGGGTATTAAAGAGGGCACGTACTGAATGGAGCACTGGGTGTTATATGCAAACAATGAATCATGGAACACTACATCAAAAACTAATGATGTAATGTATGATGATTAACATAAAACATAAAAAAAAAAAGATAGTCTCTTCAACAAATGGTGTTGGGAAAATTGGACAGCCACATGCAGAAGAATGAAACTGGACCACTTCCTTACACCATACACAAAAATAGACTCAAAATGGTTTGAAGACCTAAATGTGAGACAGGAGTCCATCAAAATCCTAGAGGAGAACACAGGCAGCAACCTCTTTGACCTCAGCCACAGCAACTTCTTCCTAGACACATCGCCAAAGGCAAGGGAAGCAAGGGCAAAAATGAACTATTGGGACTTCATCAAGATAAAAAGCTTTTGCACAGCAAAAGAAACAGTCAACAAAACCAAAAGACAACCGACAGAATGGGAGAAGATACTTGCAAATGACATATCAGATAAAGGGCTAGTATCCAAAATCTATAAAGAACTTATCAAACTCAACACCCAAAGAACAAATAATCTAATCAAGAAATGGGCAGAAGACATGAACAGACATTTTTCCAAAGAAGACATCCAAATGGCCAACGGACACATGAAAAAGTGCTCAACATCGCTCGGCATCAGGGAAATCCCAATCAAAAGTTCAATGAGATACCTCCTCACACCAGTCAGAATGGCTAAAATTAACAAGTCAGGAAACAACAGATGTTAGTGGGGATGCGGAGAAGGGGAACCCTCCTACACTGTTGGTGGGAATGCAAGCTGGTGCAGCCACTCTGGAAAACAGTATGGAGGTTCCTCAAAAAGTTGAAAATAGAGCTACTGTACGACCCAGCAATTGCACTACTGGGTATTTACCCCAAAGATACAAATGTAGTGATCCGAAGGGGTACGTGCACCTCGATGTTTATAGCAGCAATGTCCACAATAGCCAAACTATGGAAGGAGCCAAGATCTCCATTGACAGATGAATGGATAAAGAAGATGTGGTATCTATATACAATGGAATATTATGCAGCCATCAAAAGGAATGAAATCTTGCCATTTGCAACGATGTGGATAGAACTCGAGGGTATTATGCTGAGCGAAGTAAGTCAATCAGAGAAAGACATGTATCATATGATCTCACTGATATGAGGAATTCTTAATCTCAGGAAACAAAGTGAGTGTTGCTGGAGTGGTGGGTGGTGGGAGGGATAGGGTGGCTGGGTGATAGACATTGGGGAGGGTATGTGCTATGGTGAGTGCTGTGAATTGTGTAAGACTGTTGAATCACAGACCTGTACCTCTGAAACAAATAATACATTATATTTAAAAAAAAGAAGAAGATAGTAGGAAGGGAAAATGAAGGGGGCGAAATCGGAGGGGGAGACGAACCATGAGAGACTATGGACTCTGAGAAACAAACTGAGGGTTCTAGAGGGGAGGGGGTTGGGGGGATGGGTTAGCCTGGTGATGGGTATTAAAGAGGGCACGTACTGAATGGAGCACTGGGTGTTATATGCAAACAATGAATCATGGAACACTACATCAAAAACTAATGATGTAATGTATGGTGATTAACATAACATAATAAAATTAAAAAAAATTGCATTAGTTGAATACTTAAGCTCCTTCAAAATCTGAAGAAAAAAAATGACTTTTTCCAGAGCCCAGGAGAATACAACATTTAAAAAATTTTTTTCATGAGCCACTGGGTAGACATTTTAAAGATCAGTCTTTGCAAACACAGCCCCCTGAGGGTCCTAACTTTGTGGAATGCTCTCATTTTTCCACATTTTGCTTTATCCTCAGATTTGAAGCTTTAGCATCTGCCTTTGCATTAAAATTGAGCCTTTAAATAACTAAGAGCAATCCTCCACCCTTATCTTCACCAACCAAGGCAGCCCCAGTGATAGACTGAACATTTGTCATCCCAGATTTAAATTCCTTCTTCTTTTAGGAAAACTAAGGATTCTTTTTGTTGTTGTTGTTGTTGTTGAAAACTCAGCTATGCATTTAATAGAGTTTTTGTTTTATTTTTATTCAACATATTTAGGTATGTATTGTAGGAGAGCTTACATCACCTTAATCTATTGTATTATTACAAGAGGGTGTCTGTGATTTCTAAGGTGCCTTCCACTTCTAAAAGTTGATGTCTTCATTTATTCTCTTCCTGATAATTAATGAGAAACTTAACACACAATGATTTTAATACAATGAAACAAAGACTACCAGAGCTAAACAAGAAATGTACAAAGCCAAGTCTCTTAATGTGCCAGGCGAGGGAATACACCAATGAAGAAATTCACTGAGTAATTGGCTGATGGGGAAAAATCAGGGATTTTTAAATGCCAGAGAAAAGGAGTTCATGGTGATTTTGTAAATTAAGTATTGGAGACTTGCAGTACGATCTGTGAGTTCATAGATTTGTAACACTGTTGGTTATATCAGGTCCCGTTGTTCATTCGTTGGAAAACAATCCTTAGTTTGATATAACAAGTATCTGAAAGGATAGGTTCACTCAATGTTCAGGAACATTTATCAGCTTCAGTTGGCCAGAGCTGGTGGGCTAAAACACAATATTTGATTTTGTTATCCCCTTAGTAAGCGTGTGGAAATTTTTCCTTTTAAGTTGGTAATATGCATAAAAGTGAACACAATGATTTTGATCCCCAAGGTGGTGTGGGGGTAGGTATCACCTACCTGATCTCTAGCTTAAAATAATTAGTATCAAGTCTCTTAAACTTAGTAAGATATATTTTCACAGTCTTGTGAACTACTAGGGGCAATGCCTCAGTTCTCCAGAGAAAGAAATAAAATGGTCATCTTGTTGATAAAAAGCATATTTAGAGAGTTTTCGAAAGTAAATGCCAGTTTTCACCCCAATAATAAGAAATGTGTTATTTTTCAACTTCACAGAGCCGGGGCTCGTTAGACCTAGGTGCATTTATCAAAATGGCAAATGATCTGATGATTTTGGTTTATTCTATTTTATTCTTTTTTTATTTTATTATGTTATGCTAATCACCATACATTACATCATTAGTTTTTGATGTAGTATTTTGGTTTAATAAAATAAATTTAACTTCAGTAAAACAAAACATAAAATAGTATAACTCCAAGTTAAATTGACATTTTAAAGTTGACAAATTGTTCTGTATTACTGCCAATTAGCCTATGACTACTGTGTTGTAACCAGATTAGGATATGCTCATTGATTACCCATGTAAATAGTTTAATACAAATGATAAGATGCAGATATTATTAGGTTCTCAATGAACTTTGGAAAGGAATAAGTAAAGCAAGCATTGTTTTATTTTTACTTTATGATGATATTTTTCAGCTCAAAAATATATGAATACTGAATGCTAGTAGTGATTCAATTAAGGAGAAATATTCAGAGAGAAAATATAATAACAAAAAAATATATATATAATAACAGAGCTTTGAGCAGTAATGAAATATTAACTTAAGGTTAAATGTAAGCAGTATAATCAGATACTACTTAAAAATTAATGTAAAATAGGGGGCTCAAAGGAAGCTATATTTCAAAAATCCCAGATCCTAACAGAGTTGCTTTTGAAGATAATATAGCCAGAAAATTGACCTTTTAAGGAAAATCATTCTGGTAGCAATTATCTTCTAAATTTTTTATAGATTTTTTATAGTTTCTAATCATTTTAAATCAAGACATTGTGAGTGTGGATCCCTAATAAGTATTTTGATAATTTTGGCATCAAAGCTGTGAAATTTGGTAAAGAACCAATTCAAAGAAGTATTGTCATTACCATTGCATATAGTATAACACCCTGGGATTTTTGAGGAAAACCTGAGTTAAATTCATGTGAAAACTTTATCAATCTATCTAGACCTTTAGGAGCCATCATATATACCTATATAATGTTATGTATAACACATATGTAAAATGAATAAATTTTATGGAAATATATGTTATACAATATACAGTTTTCTATAATCACATATAGTATATTTGCTAAGATTTAATTGGTTGAATATTTTTGGTATGAGGAAGTAAACATGAATGCTTGGGAAAACTTAAGCACATTAAACCTTTGGGCTCTTAGCAGAACACATTTTTGGATATTCAGTGAATTGAGGGAAGTGCCTGTAGGAAACTCATTAAAATCTGAATTGTTCTGGGTTTGAATTCTGACTCACCACCACTCACTGAGTCATCTAGGACAGGAAACTTGTCCAGTTTGAATCTCAATTCCCTCGTCTAGAATAAAATGCTTCATTGGTTGTTATGAAAATTAAATGAAGTAATGTATGCATTAAGCATATTTCAATGGAAAATCCTCATGTACATATTATATAAACATGAACTTCCAAAACTGTTCACTCAGTATGTATGCAAACTCTCCATGTAACCTGTATTTACGTGAAGAAATCACCACCCCAATTTAAAGCAACACATTCAACTTTATTTTTTATTTATTTTTTTTAAAAGATTTTATTTATTTATTTGACAGAGAGAGAGATAGCGAGAGCAGGACCACAAGCAGGGGGAGTGGGCGAGGGAGAAGTGGGCCTTCCGCTGAGCAGGGAGCCCGATGGGGGGCTTGATCCCGGGACCCTGGGACCATGACCTGAGCCGAAGGCAGACACTTAACGACTGAGCCACCCAGGCGCCCCTAAACACATGCAACTTTAAGATGTAATGCAGTAGGTGCTAATGTTTGTTATATCTTGAAAGTTATATTCCTTTGTCTTATACGTTTTTAAAAACAAATTACTCATTTGCTATCTTTTAACATAGGAAATCGCTAAGGCTTGTTGAGTTTGACATAGTGATTGCTTCCTATTAAAAAAAAAAAAACCTCAAAAATACTTTAAGTTAACTATACATCAAACCATGTTCGCAGGGGACTAAATTTCAACCCATTGTGCCATTATAATAGAGAAGTATACATGCTTAAGAATACGGTGTCTTGAGAGAGAAGGAAAGATGGCGGAGGAGTAGGGGACCCTATTTCGGCTGGTCCCCGGAATTGAGCTGGATAACTACCAGACCACTCTGAGCACCCACGAAACCAGCCTGAGATGTAAGAAGATCTGGATCTCTACAAACAGAATATCGCAGGCGGTTGGTTTCGAGGTAGGAAGCGGGGAGCCGTGATCCTGCGGGCAGATATCGGAGGATAAACGGCAGCGGGAGGGTGCCTGGCCGTGGGGATCCTACACCACCGGTGAGTGACAGCCTCGCGGGCTGCGGACGGGGCACAGACTCCCAGACCGGTAGCATCGGGAAAGGACTTTAGGGCAGCCCCCGGGGCAGAAACCCGGGGGGGGGGGGGCGGGGGGGCGGGGGGGGGGGGGGGGGGCGGCTGGCGGTTTTAGAAGCACAAAGGGCAGAGACGTGCCCCGACCTGGAGGCAGGACTGGGAGCACTGCGGAGGGGCGCACAACCCAGGCTGCTGCAGTTTATAGCAGCACGGACAGAAACGGAGACGGTGTGGCCTGGAGAGCTCACTGAAGAACAGACTGAGGTCTCTCTGCTCTGAGGCAGAGGGTTGGAAACGGTCTCTTCTGCTCTGACTCGCGGAAGAGACGTGGAAAGCCCCCAGGGAAAGGCGCCAGAGAACAAAAGCCCCAAAGACTGATTCCCACTGAGCCCATCCCCCTCCACAGGGGCGCAGGGCAACTCCGCCCGAACAGGGTTGCCTGAGTAACAGCGCGGCAGGCCCCTCCCGCAGAAGACAGGCTGGGAAAACAAGAGGCCAGCAACCCTAAGGTCCCAAGAAAACAGATGCATCTTGCTTGGGTTCTGGTCAATAATTTGGACTCTATACATCCCCTCAAACATCCATCAACAGAATGACTAGGAGGAGGAGCCCCCAAAACAGAAAAGACTCAGAGATTATGACTTATGCTGCAGATTTACAAATGGATGCAGATATAACCAAGATGTCGGAGATGGAATTCAGGCTAGCAATTGTGAAGACAACGGCTAGAATGGAGAAATCAATTAATGGCAACATAGAGTCTCTAAGGGCAGAAATAAAAGGTGAATTGGCAGAACTTAAAAATGCCATCCATGAGATCCAATCCAATCTAGATAATCTAACAGCGAGGGTAACTGAGACAGAAGAGAGAATAAGTGACCTGGAAGACAGTATAATAGATAAAAAGGGAAAAGAGGAGGCCAGGGAAAAACAACTCAGAATCCATGAAAATAGAATCAAAGAAATAAATGACACTGTGAAGCGTTCCAGTGTCAGAATAATTGGAATCCCGGAGGGAGTGGAGAGAGAGAGAGGACTAGAAGATGTATTTGAGCAAATCGTAGCTGAGAACTTCCCTAATCTGGGGAATGAAACAAACATTCGTGTCCTAAAAGCAGAAAGGACCCCTCCCAAGATCAAGGAAAACAGGCCAACACCCCAGCATGTAATAGTAAAACTTACAAATCTTAGAACCAAGGAAACCATCTTAAGGGCAGTTAGGGGGAAGAGATTCCTTACGTACAGAGGGAGGAACATCAGAATAACGTCAGACCTACCCACAGCGACCTGGCAAGCCAGAAAGGCCTGGCAAGACACACTCAGGGTACTAAATGAGAAGAACATGCAGCCAAGAATACTTTATCCGGCAAGGCTTTTATTTAGAATGGATGGAGAGATGAAGAGCTACCACGACTGGCAGAAACTGAAAGAATATGTGACCACTAAGCCGGCCCTGCAAGAAATATTAAGGGGGGGTTCTATAAAAGGAGAAAGACCCCAAGAGTGATATACAACAGAAATTTACAGGGACAATCTATAAAAACAATGTCTTCACAGGCAACGTGATGACAATTCATATCTTTCAATAATCACTCTCAATGTGAATGGCCTAAATGCTCCCATAAAACGGCATAGGGTTGCAGATTGGATAAAAAGACAGGACCCATCCATATGCTGCCTACAAGAGACTCATTTTGAACCTAAAGATACATCCAGACTGAAAGTGAAGGGATGGAGATCCATCTTCCATGCTAGTGGACCTCAAAAGAAAGCTGGGGTAGCAATTCTTACATCAGACAAATTAGATTTTAAACTAAAGTCTGTAATTAGAGACACAGAAGGACACTATATCATTCTTAAAGGGTCTATCCAACAAGAAGATCTAACAATTGTAAATATCTATGCCCCCAACATGGGAGCAGCCATATACATAAGCCAACTGTTAACCAAAATAAAGAATCATATTGATAACAATACCTTAATTGTAGGAGTCCTCAATACTCCACTCTCAGCGATGGACAGATCATCTAAGCAGAAAATCAACAAGGAAACAAGAGCTTTGAATGATACATTGGACCAGATGGACCTCATAGATATTTACAGAACATTCCACCCTAAAACAACAGAATACTCATTCTTCTCGAGCGCACATGGAACTTTCTCCAGAATAGACCACACACTGGGTCACAAATGAGGTCTCAACCGATACCAAAAGATTGAGATTATTCCCTGCATATTCTCAGACCACAATGCTTTAAAACCGGAACTCAATCACAAGAAAAAATTTGGCAGAAATTCAAACACTTGGAAGCTAAAGACCACTCTGCTCAAGAATGTTTGGGTCAACCAGGAAATCAAAGAACTGAAACAATTCATGGAAATCAATGAGAATGAAAACACATCGGTCCAAAACCTATGGGATACTGCAAAGGTGGTCCTAAGGGGGAAATACATAGTAGCCATCCAAGCCTCAGTCAAAAA
Source organism: Phoca vitulina (assembly GCF_004348235.1). Classification (NCBI taxonomy): domain Eukaryota; kingdom Metazoa; phylum Chordata; class Mammalia; order Carnivora; family Phocidae; genus Phoca; species Phoca vitulina. Next base: position 17,783,563 of record NW_022589708.1, on the reverse strand, counting down.
AATAGAAAAATCCCAAATTCACCAACTAACTCTACACCTTAAAGAACTAGAGAAAAAGCAACAAACGATGCCTAAGCCACGCATTAGAAGAGAAATAATTAAAATTAGAGCAGAAATCAATGAATTAGAAACCAGAAACACAGTAGATCAGATCAACGAAACTAGAAGTTGGTTCTTTGAAAGAATTAATAAGATCGATAAACCACTGGCCAGACTTAGCCAAAAGAAAAGAGAAAAGACCCAAATTAATAAAATTATGAATGAAAGGGGAGAGATCACGACTAACACCAAGGAAATAGAAACAATTAATAGAAACTATTATCAACAACTATATGCCAATAAACTGAGCAATCTGGATGAAATGGAGGCCTTCCTGGAAACCTATAAGCTGCCAAGACTGAAACAGGAAGAAACTGACAACCTGAATAGGCCAATAACCAGTAATGAGATTGAAGCAGTCATCAAAAACCTCCCAAAAAACAGGAGTCCAGGGCCTGATGGATTCCCTAGGGAATTCTACCAAACATTCAAAGAAGAAATAATACCTATTCTACTGAAGCTGTTTCAAAAAATAGAAACAGAAGGAAAACTTCCAAACTCATTCTATGAGGCCAACATTACCTTAATCCCCAAACCAGGCAAAGACCCATCAAAAAGGAGCATTTCAGACCGATATCCCTGATGAATATGGATTCCAAAATCCTCAAAATCTTAGCTAATAGGATCCAACAATACATTAAAAGGATCATCCACCACGACCAAGTGGGATTTATCCCCGGGATGCAAGGGTGGTTCAACATTCGCAAATCAATCAATGTGATAGAACACACTAATAAGAGGAGGGAGAAGAACCATATGGTCCTCTCAATTGATGCAGAAAAAGCATTTGACAAAATACAACATCCTTTCCTGGTTAAAACTCTCCAGAGTATAGGGGCGCCTGGGTGGCTCAGTCGTTAAGCGTCTGCCTTCGGCTCAGGTCATGATTCCACGTCCTGGGATCGAGCCCCGCATCGGGCTCCCTGCTCAGCGGGAAGCCTGTTTCTCCCTCTCCCACTCCCCCTGCTTGTATTCCCTCTCTCGCTGTGTCTCTCTCTGTCAAATAAATAAATAAAATCTTAAAAAAAAAAAAAAACAACTCTCCAGAGTATAGGGATAGAGGGAACATTCCTCAAGCTCATAAAATCCATCTATGAAAAACCCACAGCGAATATTATCCTCAATGGGGAAAAGCTGAGAGCCTTTCCCTTAAGATCAGGAACACTTCAAGGATGCCCACTCTCGCCACTATTGTTCAACATAGTACTAGAAGTCCTAGCAACAGCAATCAGACAACAAAAAGAAATAAAAGGTATTCAAATTGGCAAAGAAGAAGTCAAACTCTCTCTTTTCGCAGATGACAGGATACTTTATGTGGAAAACCCAAAAGACTCCACCCCCAAATTACTAGAACTCATACAGCAATTCAGTAATGTGGCAGGATACAAAATCAATGCACAGAAATCAGTTGCTTTCTTATACACTAACAACGCAACTGTAGAAAGAGAAATTAGAGAAACGATTCCATTTACAATAGCACCAAAAACCATAAGATACCTCGGAATAAGCCTAACCAAGGAGGTAAAGATCTATACTCTAGGAACTACAGAACACTCATGAAAGAAATTGAAGAAGACACAAAAAGATGGAAAAATATTCCATGCTCATGGATTGGAAGAATAAACATTCTTAAAATATCTATGCTACCCAGAGCAATCTATACCTTCAATGCCATCCCGATCAAAATTCCAATGACATTTTTCAAAGTGCTGGAACAAACAATCCTAAAATTTGTATGGAATCAGAAAAGATCCCGAATCGCCAAGGAAATGTTGAAAAAGAAAAACAAAGCTGGGGGCATCATGTTGCCCGATTTCAAGCTATATTACAAAGCTGTGATCACCAAGACAGCATGGTACTGGCACAAAAACAGACATACAGACCAATGGAACAGAATAGAGAATCCAGATGCGGACCCTCAACTCTATGGTCAAATAATCTTTGACAAAGCAGGAAAAGACATGCAATGGAAAAAAGACAGTCTCTTCAATAAATGGTGCTGGGAAAATTGGACAGCCACATGCAGAAGAATGAAACTCGACCATTCTCTAACACCATTCACAAAGATGAACTCAAAGTGGATGAAAGACCTCAATGTGAGACAGGAATCCATCAAAATCGCAGAGGAGAACATAGGCAGTAACCTCTTTGACATTGGCCACAGCAACTTCTTTCAAGATACATCTCCAAAAGCCAGTGAAACAAAAGCAAAAATGAACTTTTGGGACTTCATCAAGATAAAAAGCTTCTGCACAGCAAAGGAAATAGTCAACAAAACAAAGAGGCAACCCACAGAATGGGAGAAGATATTTGCGAATGACACTACAGATAAAGGGTTGGTATCCAAGATCTATAAAGAACTTCTCAAACTCAACACCCAAAAAACAAATAATCAAGTCAAAAAGTGGGCAGAAGAGATGAACAGACACTTCTCTGAAGAAGACATACAAATGGCTAACAGACACATGAAAAAATGTTCAGCATCATTAGCCATCAGGGAAATTCAAATCAAAACCACATTGAGATACCACCTTATACCAGTTAGAATGGCAAAAATGGACAGGGAGAGAAACAACAAATGTTGGAGAGGTTGTGGAGAAAGGGGAACCCTCTTACACTGTTGGTGGGAATGCAAGTTGGTACAGCCACTTTGGAAAACAGTGTGGAGGTGCCTCAAAAATTTAAAAATAGAGCTACCCTGTGACTCAGCAATTGCACTCCTGGGTATTTACCCCAAAGACACAGAGGTAGTGAAAAGAAGGGCCATATGCACCCCAATGTTCATAGCAGCAATGTCCGCAATAGCCAAACTGTGGAAAGAGCCGAGATGCCCTTCAACAGATGAATGGATAAAGAGGATGTGGTCCATATATACAATGGAATATTACTCAGCTATCAGAAAGGATGAATACCCAACTTTTACATCAACATGGATGGGACTGGAGGAGATTATGCTAAGTGAAATAAGTCAAGCAGAGAAAGTCAATTATCATATGGTTTCAATTATTTGTGGAACATAAGGAATAGCATGGAGGACATTAGGAGAAGGAAGGGAAAAATGAAGGGAGGAAAATCGGAGGGAGAGATGAACCATGAGAGACTATGGACTCTGAGAAACAAACAGGGTTTTAGAGGGGAGGGGGGAGGGGGAAGTGGTTAGCCCAGTGATGGGTATTAAGGAGGGCATGTAATGCATGGAGCACTGGGTGTTATACGAAAACAATGGATCGTGGATCACCACATCAAAAACCAATGATGGTGACTAACATAACATAATAAAATTAAAAAAAAAAAAAAAAAGAATACCATTTCTTTACCTTACTACATACATTTCCACAATTGGATTCCAACCTTCCAGGAAACTCTCTAGACGGAGAAAAGCGATCCCCCTCTCTACCAGAAGGTGGCACTGCACTCCTCATTGACGAGATGCTGAGGCGGGTGCAGTGAAGAGATTATTCTTCATTTAGGAAGATGCTAGGTTTTAGAACATTTTATTTGAAATAATGAGACGCATGTGATTAATTTCCTAAAGAATAATTTTACTTTTCTCTTTTTGGGGGAAAGATGTGCGCTCTAAGTAAAAATGAACAGCTGTTGAGAATAAAAGCAAAATGCTTCATTTAGAATCTATTAATTTCTATCATCATTGTTCAGTACAATATTCTCAGGCTTAATTACTCATATAAAGAACATTATGACTGAATGCGAAATAAAGTCTTCTTTACTCCCCTCAAGATTTTTTTCTTCTTCTAACCACAACTTGTGTGGGTGACTTTTTATTTACTTTTTAACATGAAACTCCCACTAGGTAACTAGCTGTGTTCTAAAACCCATTTAATCATATGGTGGTATGTAGGACAGTGCCTACTTTGGCATATTTTTCTCCTTTCTCCCATTTCAGTCTGATGCAAATAGATATATCAGTCAGTTGCTACTGCTGGAATCTCTATTTTGAGAGAACAGGGCTCTTAAAAATTACTAGTAGCATATATAATATCGAAAAGCTCATTTTTTTTCCTGGGGACAATTTCGATGGGCTCCCATGTAGCTCTAAATGTATCACTTGCTGATGACAAGAGGAAAGAAAGGAGGCCGTGAAGACTTATTGACAGCTAAAAGAGGTTCCGATGGATTATCTTCAAAGAAATACAAGAGGAGGAAGTTACTCTGCTAAAAGCACAGCTTTGAACAAGCCCACTATTAATTAATTGTCAGAGTTGAGAGTAAAAATGGCACCTAACAGAGAAAAAGTAAAGGGAAAGGAGGAGAAAGAGAAAAGAAACCTTTATTTTATGTATTTCTTTTGTACCTTTGATTTTCACTAAGCTGTTTCATTCGTATACAGTAAGTGCATGACAATAAATGAGGATATAAAATAAAAGCAAAATAAGAGAAAGCAAAACAAACTAAAAAGACACATGGAGCTCATTGTTTAAAGGAATCATTCACTATTTCATGGAGTGGATTTTATAAATAAATGTAACAGTGCATAGTAACAGTGGTCATTCCTTTTTCACAGTTCTTTTTCCTAAAGATCTTAAAATAATATAATGTTCAGTAATATAAGATTAGTTTATTTTTAGTTTTAAATGTGGAAGAAAAAGTGTTGCTTAATTGAAGCACTTGGTAATTATGAAATTAGATGTCTAAAGGTGAGAACAATGTTTATTAATTTTAGTTGGTCTGGGAATAATACAAAAAAAAATTTCATTTTAGATTAATTTTATTTCTATGTCCTGGCATGGGATTACAGATTACTGAAATGTAGACAGTACAACAAGTAAATTTATGTTTGCATGACAAGTATACACATATTCCATTATTACTTTTCTAACCCTGAAATAAGTTTATCTGACACTGTAATCATGAAATTTTATTGAGAGCTTATTAAAAATATATTGCATATTATACTCCTACAGAATTTAAAGATTATTAATTTGATATCTACCTACCCATTTGTACATTTAAATTAGATAAATATTTCCTTTCTCTATTAAAAATAAAATTTACTGTTTCATAATTTAAGATGGAATCAAAGTAGCATTTTTACACTTATATTAATAAAATACAAATTATCTAGAGTACCATGAAACAGTAACTAGTATTCATTTTATTATGGATATGTAACTAACCGTAAAGGTTGAAACCTATATCGGATACAGTTTCCTACATTGAATAATAGGTAAGTGAGGGTTCTTCAACTATGGATTTGATTGATAGGCTAAAATCCACTTTGAGAATGGTTGTATTTAAACTCTGAAATGGAATTTAGTACCATTTTATTATCATTCTACATAAATTAACACAGCTGCTCTAGACACGGCTCTCTGAGTCTTGAGGAGTTGGCTGTGCTCTGTAAGCAGGTCTGGAGGGCTCTCCTTGGTCAGCTTTGCCCCACAGCCTCCTCATTCTTTTGGGTACTTCTGGTGTCTCCACTCCCTTCTGTTTTGAGAGCCTTTTCCTGGCCAGGGGGATTAGCCACTCCATTCTTTATGCTCCCCTTATAGACTGGACAGCTTTTTATTACACAGGTAATGATGTATTACTCTGCTTTTACATATCTTTTAAGAGTAAGAGAAATACCATTCTGTTTGAATTTCCAATGTTTAGCACCGCGGTGAACTCAGTGACTGGCCTACAGAAAAACTCATCGGAACTTTAATATAACTCTGCTGGATGAATAAAAGGAAGGAAGACTAGAGGAATGGAAGGAGTAAGAGGCCAATTTTCTTATGTCAGTACTTTTGTAATAAAGGTTTTAGTCTTTGCATTAGGAAAAATGTACATTTTTTAGAAGTATAATCTTTAGATAACCTTTGTTTAATGTTCTACTAGGTGCTGACCACCTGCTTTGCAGGGGTGCATCCCAGAAACATATAGCCCTACAGTCCTGTATGTAACAACCCTGCTCCACATTGACTTGCTGTCTCCTAACACATCAGTGGCTGTCAGGGATAGGAAGAGTCACATCCTGTCTGGGTAGCACCATGATCCATGCTCTTTAACTAAGATGTAGTACTTCAGGAAGCAGTCATGCAGGCACATTATGTCTAATCTAATTATAAATATTTGCTTAGGCTATGAAAAACATGTGAAGCATTTTAATATTTATGACTCTGTAGTTTTAGTAAGATATTAATTCTCCAAATTAAAAAATTCATACTCAGCAAGATATACTCCAGAATGGGTAAATTATAAGCTGAATATAATTTAAAAACCTGGCTATTTGCATAATGGTTTTTAGTATCAAGGTTTAATTGGGCTGAAAACATTTTAACTAGAAGTTCCTTATCTTCAAACTGTTGGCCCAAATTTGCAATCCATATCTTGCTATAGGTAACTCTAGTTAATGGAGTCCATCTGAGTACCATTACTTCTTTATGGCAATCTATTTTCATAAACCATATAAAGTAGAGATAATTATCCTCATTTTACAGCTAAAAACAAACAAACAAACAAACAAACCCCACCAAATCTGATGTTCAGAGAGTTGAAGCACCTCACCTGATTTCACCCAGCTCATCACGGGTGGTTGAGATGGAACTCACAGATCTCTATCTGACTTGAGGGCCATGCTCAGCACATTGCGGGTTCAGGCAATGGATGCAATGTGCATGGCAGACATTGCCATATAGAAACCTACCGGATCCTGATACTGTCGCCGTGGTAGTCTAGGTATGATGATTCATTATTTGCAGGTGAGGAAAAAGAAAAGTTAGAACAAGTCCGAAGTCCCTGAGCAAGTTAAAAGAGGCCAGGATACCAAGAGAGATCCCATGATTCAAGTTCAAGGCTCATTCCACTGCCTCGAACCTGCCTGACAATGCTTTTGCACATTTCCTTACAGAAGAACAGTATCCTCATTCAGAAATTGCATAGTGGTCATGGTGGGATATGCATCTTAGGAATTTAGAAATCGGTTTCAGTTTGCTGTAGCCTGAAGCTACACATGATGGCATGGTAATGCAGGTATTCATTAGGGAAGAGAATAGAAAAAAATAAAACCTAAGTGTAAAAAGGATTAGCAGAGGGCATATACTAGGCTCTTTCTGACCTACTATTAGCTTCCCTGTTAGATCTCACTTCATTTAATAGTCTTTCTCCAACAATGTGGTCTTTAGGGCCATTTCCTCAAAATCTGAGGTAGAGTGAGAAAGAAAGTGATTTTAGGGTCATGACTGAACAGCTAACGGGGCACAGATTCAAAGACATCTATTATCAGGAAAAAATAAGCTTACCTTAGGATAATTATCATTGAAAATTCTAAAGCTTAAATCAGAGAAACATTAGTAGTCTAATAAAAATCTCTGCTATAGATGTGTGGACATGGTATTGCATTTAGGATAATTTAGGAAGAATAATAATTGAAAATGCGTCTGAAAATCAAGTCATAAGATTGCATGGCCCTTCAATGTAAATGAATATTGCAATATAATTTGATATTAAGATCTGTCTATGCATTTTCTTATATAGTAAATATTTTTGAACCATAATCTACATACAGACATAAAATACGTGTTTTCTAAATTTACTGTTGGGCATGCTCAGCGCCTGAAATTAAATAACAAGACAGGACCTAAACAGGACATGAAATTAAATCACAGGACAGGATTATAAACTTACAAAAGAAGATTAAATAAAAAAATTAAATCAGGCACTATGAAAAGTGTATTGTATTTATTGGGTTTATATTGATTATTTAATCTTTAAAATAATCATTACAGTATATTGGCTCCAAATGTTAAAAAAACTAACATTAATTTGCTCCTGTTGCCAGACAAGTGTTCAACTGTAGCATTTAAATCCAAATCTATTTGAGGACAAATCCACTGCCTTTAATAACTACACCATATTCCTACTTTTGTGTTCTTTAGGCCACTATATACTTGTGTCAGTGATCATGGTGCAGAAAAGAAGGATGGAAGAACTAACAACTAATGTGATAGGACATAAAGCAAACAGAAAATGCTATAACTCTGGCAAGTGGGTTTCAATGAACAACTTAGAGGAACAAACTACCAATTGTACTTCATTTGAATAAAGTATGTTATATTTAATAAAAATAATTGTTTTGTTAAAAATTAATTTGTTTTATGTTCTGAAGCTTTTTTATTGAAGTATAATTGATATGTAAAATTATATTAGTTTCAGGTACACCACATTGATTTGAAATTTGTTTGTATTGCTAAATAATCACCACATTAAGTCTAGTTAACATCTGTTGCCCTACAGAATTTATAAAATTTGCCTTTTTCCTTATGAGAATTTTAAGATTTACTCTCTTAGCAACATTCAAATGTACAATACATTATTATTAACTATAGTCACAATGCTGTACATTAGGTCTCTATGACTTATTTATTTTATAACTTGAAGTAGGTACCTCTTGATCACCTTAGCAACCCCCGCAACCTCCTCCCTTCTGGCAACCACCAATTTGTTCTCTGTATCTATAAGTTATGTTTTGTTTGTTTGTTTTGTATTTTAGATTCCATGTAAAAGTGAAATCATATGCTATTGGTCTTTCTCTGTCTGACTTATTTCACTTAGCTTAATACCCTATAGGTCCAGCCATGTCATTGCAAATAGCAAATTTTCATTCTTTTTTGTGGCTGAATAGTATTGCATTGAATAAATATACCATTCTTTATCCAACCACTCGTTGATGTACATTTAGGTTGTTTCCATATTTTGGCTATTGTAAATAATGCTGCAATGAACATAGGGGTGCATATATCTTTTTGATTTAGTATTTTCATTTTCTTTGGATAAGTACCCAGAAGTAGAATTGCTGGATCATATGTTATTTCTATTCTTAATTTATTTTTTAAATTTAAAACTTCCATACTGTTTTCCACAGTGGCTGCACCAATTTACATTCCCACCAAGAGTGCACAAGGGTTCTCTTTTCTCCACATCCTCGCCAACACTGGCTAGTTCTGTCTTTTTGATAATAGTCATTCTGGCAGGTGTAAGGTGATATCTCCTTGTGGTTTTGATTTGCTTTTTCCTGATTATTAATGATGTTGAGCATCTTTTCATGTGCCTCTTGGTCATGGGTATGTCTTCTCTGGATAAATGTCAACACCTAGTTTCAGGCTGATTGGGAGCTAAACCCTTGGGCAGCAGATTTTAAGGTATACAAATACATGCAGTCCTGTGTGACAACAATTGTAAAGCCTGCTGGCCTTCAGACCAGGTAATCTGGTGACAGTTGCAAATATTGGGGTTTCAGATGAATAGATGAGCTCTTTTGTGCAAGTATTGGCAAGCTATAACGAGGCCAAGGGATAGCACAAAGACGGCATCCCCTGGCCTAGGTTCCTTGAGAACACTTTCGTAGCCTCTGGAAGTGTGATAAGCCTATAGCCTTCCCTGAGGACGACTGGGGTTGTGTTTCAGTCTGCTGTCTGTGTAGTGCCCTGGGGGAGATAGCCGCCAAGAACTATCTCTCTTATTGTTCCAGATCTGTGGGGCCCTGACACACAATCCCCTGGCCACCAGAGCCAGGGGCTCAAGGGGTGTTCCTGTGTGGGGTGTGTGCATGGCCTTGGTGGGGTACAGGAGCAATGCAGGAGCGGTGGTATGCCAGACTGCCGGCTTCGGTGGCACAAAGTTATCAGCTTTGGTGGGACGATGGGAGCAGGGGTGAGGAGCTCAACCGTGGCTAGAGCAGGATCTTGGGAGTAGCATGCGGTGGGGTATGCCCATGGTGCTAGCAAGTTAGAGAGGAGTGCAAAAATGGTGCCCACTAGTGCCTCAGGCTCTGGAGTGAGTTCTAACAGGTTTCTGGAAGATGCTTTAAGATTAGCAAATGCATCTCCTTCTCCTATACTCTAGGTGCTTTTCAAACTGCTCCTTTTATGTTGAGTCCTGGGGCAAGTAAGTCTGTGCACCCGCCCTTTAAGAGCTGACTCCTCATTCTCTACAGTTCTCTGGTTCTCCTAGATGTATCCCCCTTGGTTTTCAAAGCCAAATGTTTTGTTTTGTTTTGTTTAGAGATTTTATTATTTTTAAGTAATCTCTACACCCAGTGTGGGGCTCGAACTCACAACACCAAGATCAAGAGTCACATGCTCTACCGACTGGGCCAGCCAGGTATCCTAAAGCCAAATGTTTTGGAGGCTCATCACTCCCATGCACATCCCAAGGGTTGGGGTGCCTGATATGGGGCACAAACCCTTCAGTCCTCAGGGAGAAGCTCTGTATTTGTGAGATCCCTCCCAATTATGTGTCACCACACCAGAGGTTGGCTTTTTGGTGAGACCATGCCCCTGCCACTCCTACTGGTCTCAGTGTGGTCCTTTTATCCTTTATTGTGGAGGAGCTGTTCAGCTGGTTTTTCAGAGAGAATTGTTGCATACGTAGCTAGAGTTTTATTGTGTCTGTGGGAGGAGGTAAGTTCAGGACTTCCTATGCCGCCATCTTGAACCACCTCCAAAAAATATAATTTTTATTTGCCTTTGAAAAGTTTTCCTGGCCATTAAGTTTATCTCAGAATTTCATTGATTCACTGATTCATTCAGTAAACATAGAGTTGTTATGTATTCACAGGCATTCTGGATTCAGAAGGAGATTCAGTGTGATTCAACAATCGCTTTTAAGGAGAGTATGAGCATTTGATGAGGAGGACAGAGTCTGTGCACAGACCTTTTGGCATGGACTCGCTGAGCCTTGTAAGGACTGAGCGAGCCAGTAGGGCAGGAGCCAAGGGAGCAAGGAAAGCATAATGAATAACTAATTAGAGAAGAATTAATTTTGCTTTTCATTAATAATATCTTCAAAATATATTTCTCTTACAGAATTTATTGGAAATAAAGATGTATTCCATCTCATAAAAGTAATACTATATAATATACTATCAGTGAAGTAGTAATATCTATTACTAAATAGTTTGTCTAAAATTTTTGAAGTATTAATATCAATTTTACAACCACTTATGCTGATAGTTCCTGATATTTTTATAAGATTTAATTAGAGAGGTAATGTTTTATTTTAAAGGCATATACGAACTTCCACATAGCAATAAGAATAGAAATGAAGATTTCTATGTAGAAAGCACTTAATATATAAATATATATGCTTAATATGTATTTTAAAATTTAACTGATTTTTAAGAGGGAGAAGCAGAGGTTTGATTAGTTTTTTATTGTTCTATATTTAATCAGCCCTAAAATATAATTATAACCCTACGAGAGAATTAGTCTCCAACTGAAAATTTTATTGAAAACTAAGTGGCCTCACTAAAGATTTTAGTCTTAGAGAAATTTCACTGTTATTTATAAAACTTTTGCTTTGGCCCTTCTGTTCATGATCCAAAGGCAACATTTCTCTAGCTGCTAAGCTATTCTGTTTTCTACTTTCCAACATGCCAACATCAAAGCTGTAACTTTGCCCTCTCCTCTCCTTATCCACGTCAGACCCAGGGTAACTGGGAGAACTTTCAACATCAACAGCAGCTCATCTTACCGATAAACAAAGCACGGAGACAGAGACACGCAGTTGCCAGACACAGAAGGCAGTGGGTGAAAGTGGGGCATTCTCCTCTCTAGCCTCAGATAGGAGAAAGTATGCTATCGTGCATGACTTGATCCTAAGTTAAAATAATATTTATTTGGGTGGGCCTGCCATACAGGAAACGTTAAGATACTGAAAACTGTGCAGTGGAAACAACATGAATTGTACAACTAAAGGTGAGCAGGCTGAGGATGAGGGAAGTGAGTGGTACTGAAGACAGCGGTGACGGCGGCAATGGGGACAGCTCAGATAGTCTCTGCTCACACAGAGTTCATTAAATGCCTCCACTCGCAGATTCCTGATATGCTTTATAAGCATCTTTTTCACTCACAATTCCCTTCTCTGAAGTTCCAAGGATACAAAACAATAGTAAAATATCCACCCCCACCCACCGCCCAAGCCTGCCATTTTCTTATAGACTTCATACTTGTTAACTTGAAATTTGGAAGTACCAAGAACAGAATACATTGGAAATATCATGGTATTCAGAGAAGGAACTGTCATGTACATAATATGACATATGTATGTGTACATCATGTCCTTAATAGGACGTTATGTGGTGTGGTCACCAGCCACGAGGCTGCGTGTCCTCATCAGCCTGGATAAGAGCTGCTTTTTGACATGTTATACTATGACGTCGAAAGGTATGTTTCATTTCAGAAATATGTATTGCTTCTTCAGATTCATAGTCAATTGTATTGTCTGCATTAGCCGTTTAAAATCCTGTGTAAAATCATAACCTGCTGTAGTACTTTTGTATGCCTTGGTTTCTGTAATTCCACTTTATTCTTGTGGGGCTGCATCCCGCCCCCAGTATTCTTTGGGAAAATGCAGAATAGGTTGCTTTTGCTACCTGTTGTTAATGTCATAGTAAAAGTTTTCGTATTTTTCTCAGAAAAATATGTATATATGTATATATAAAGATATAGAAGTAATATATAATATATACACATATACATGATATATATGACAAAGGACATATAGGAGATTATATATATATATATATATATATATATGACCCATTGCATGCTAAGCCACTACATTATAGCCACATGGCTACGTGGGCCTCAACATGCCAACAAATTCTTGCTTCAAAATCCTTGCACTTTGTTTCCTTTTCCTGGAATTCTGGTGCCTCGCTTTTCTGACTTAAGGCTCCTTCTTATCTTTTCAGTCTATGATGAAATAACATCTTCTCTAAAAAATCATTTCTGATTTATGTAAAGAGGTCAACCATCCCCTCCATATCATAGCACCCAACTATTTTATACTAGAGAACTTCTTCTCATCCATAGATATCTGATTATGTATTTGTTTATATATTATGTATTTAGGTATTGTGTGCCTCTCTTCACTAAAAGGTTTAGTGCTATATTCCACTATATTCCTGGCACCTAGAACTGATTCTGTTACTAGCTGTGTCCGATTAAAAATGTTTCTCACTGACAGATTTGTTTATAGGTCATTGATACGCTCCTTATTAATTAGTAACACTTCTTTATTAGTAGATAATGATTTCCCCACAGGATTCTGAGGTCCAAATTTATAACCTGCTGTTCAAAAATCTGTATGATCTAATTAGCTCAGATATTATTCTTGCTTCCATCATGAGGGAAATACAGATGTGGATGGATGGGTAAATGAGTAAATAAATTAATAAAACAATGAGTAAAGTCAGAACCTGAGGAAGATAATTGCACCTTTCATCAATGATGTCAAGAAAGAAGTCCACCACGTGTATAGCCTTGAAGCCAATGACAGAGGTACCTAAGTGGCCTGATAAATTTTAATTTCTGATCCAGGATGGCTATTTATATAATCTTTACTAGCAAATTACAGTTGGAAAAGGATCCAAGTAAGTTATTTCTGATAAGCTACAGTCACATCTCTATCTTAGAAATAGAGAAATGGTCACATACTCAAAATGAATTGGAAAACAGTGAGTCCAAACCAAGTCTTATTCCATTAATTCCATACTAATACTGAGACGTCAGAGAGGTACCTGACTTACAGATGATAAGTAAGTTTGGTAGGCAATACACACTTAAAAAAAAAAAAAAGATTTTACTTATTTATTTGACAGAGAGAGAAAGGGCACAGCAGGTGGAGAGGAAAGCAGGTGGAGAGGGAGAAGCAGGCTTCCCACTGAGCAGAGAGCCTGACACTGGGCTTGATCCCAGGACCCCAGGATCATGACCTGAGCTGAAGGCAGATGCTTAACCAACTGAGCCACCCAGATGCTCCGGAAATACACACTTTTTATTTCATTTAGAAAAATGTTTAACATCTAAAGGGAAGTCAGCAAATACGGTTTGACTCTCTTCCATGATCAAATAACTTGCTATCAACTGTCGTATCAATGTTACAGCAAAGGAAATTAAAGAGAGCTCAATATTGCCAGATAGTTTAAAGGTAGGAAGTGAGGTTCTTCTAGAATTAGATTCTTTGTAAAAAATAAGTACATGACCATTACTTAGTCAAGTAGCAGGAAATAGCATTTGAGAAGTTCATTGTTCTTTTCACTGCAGAGATCTGTGTATTCCAGTCTCCAAAATCAGCAGCACCTAGCCTATGGTCCACTTAACGTAAAAGTTATATAAAGTATCTGACAACTTAATTCATTAATTCTAATATCACCTTTCCTTTCATTTGAAAGCAAAAGTAACATACTAAATCAATCGACTTCTCATTTAATTTCAAAATATAAATGTCCCCAGTGTCAGAAAGTGGTTAATTCTATTTGAGATAATATTTAATAGTGAAAAAAATATTTTCTTTCATAAAAATGTAAAGGTGACTTCATATGGTTTGAAAGGAAATATTGTCTATTTTCAATTAGAAGACTAATTTCATAAGAGAACATTGATCATTATTATTTTTATAATTCATATGTTTGGATATTTTATAAGTCAAATTAAAGGCTCAAGATTTCAACGCTACTCAGGAAAAATTAGTGTTGGATCTGTCTTGGGAGTCTTCGTACAGTCCAGAGATTTGCCCATTTGTACTAAATGGACAGATTACATCAGTCACAGAACCATTGAAGTTTTATTTTAAAATTCAGACAGAAGTGTAGATACTGATTGCGTCAACTCAAACACAAGGGTTTTTATTTTAAAAAGAGCTGTGATAGTCCCTCCAGACTAGTGTATATAGTTTTGCGTCTCAGGAATCCTTTAAGAAGAATAGGCATAGGCAAAAGCCTGCAATATATAGATATTACTAAATTTCAGAGCAAGCTGAAAATTACTTGGATCCTGTCTGTAAGTCAGATTGAAAACACCTGCTCCTGTCTAAGTCTTTGTCAATATATTCTCATTGAGAATATGAAGCACAGTCATATTCTTATTCTAATTATATAATGACATATCCAAAAAGGAATGAATGGCTGCATTTTTCAATATGCTGAGGCATGACTATGTTATTTTGAATCCCTTTTATTTTTTTCTTTTACATTGAACTTTTCCCAAGTTCCAAGTAATATTTTGCTCACGCATTCCTTCTTAAAACACGAGATCAAAAGAAAAATAAAAAAAGACCTCAGTGAAAGTTTTATTCACTTCTATATACCCCAAAATATTGTGATTTAATTTCTGTGATGAAGTGACACTTGCTGTCACACAAAATAATTGTAATTATATTATCCTTCATCATAAACATGTGCTAAGTACATATTTCCTTAAATAATTGTATTGGCCAGAGCTAATGCAATTTTGGGTATAAATGTAAGAAATCCAATGCAAACATACTTAAGCAAAATGGGGGATTATTTGGCTCATGTAAACTGTAGAAGACTCTCAATTAGAGGAACTAGAGAATTAAAACCGTTGGGATTCTCTTTGTACCTCTCATTTTTGGCTTTTTGCCAGCCAAATTACCTCAGACTGTGTTTCTTCAGGGCTAAACTCATGATTTCTGACATCATCAGTGCCTGTATCCTCAAAGCTTTCCCAAAGGAAAAAAAAAATTTGCCATTTTCAGCTTCATTTTGAAAAGTCCTGGGGGAACTTTTCTTATTGGCCTATGTAGGCTCACATGCCTACAACTAGACTAAGTATTATGGGCCCAGGACCCTGTTACTATGTTTGGACCAGCCTTGCTCAGGTGTCATCTTTAAACCAATACCTGTAATTATGGAGCTGGGGGATCATGTAAGAAGTTGGTGGTTCCTGTGCTGATCTCATGGTTAGAGCAAAAGAAGTGTTCCCCAAAACGAAGAATACCTTTGCCAGGAAAAAAAAAAAAAAAAGAGAGGAGTGCAGGGAGGGCGACACACACACACACACACACACACACACACACACACACACGAGGTTATGCACTCTCTCATTTCCTATTCTTTCATCTTCCCTGTCATCAAGCATGTACTGAACATCATCTGTGGACTCCAGTGAAAGCTAGCACTAATGGATTGGCATACTTTGGGTTATTCATGATCTTTGTTCTTCAGAAATTTGAGTTGTCATTATTTATGCCTTTTATGATTAAAGAGAGGAAGACATTATAGACTAAAGTGTAAAATTTAACAACATAAAAGGATGAATCAGATGTCTGAGAGTGGTATTTCATCAGTTCTAAGTCACATTTCTGACACCCGGTTAAATCTTAGAATTGATGGAAGTCTTAAGGTGCTGTTGGCCAGGTGGCACCCATAGCACATTGCCACTTTAATTAATGATCAGCTTGGTTGATACTGCATGTGTTGATTTCAACGGTCATAGAAGAGATCTTCAAAAAAATTACACAGTGACTCAGCATTAAAACAAAAAATATATTGTCTTTTGCAGAGAGTCATGCAAACAGAGCAGTGGGCATGCATTTGCTATTTTTGAAGCAAATATTCAGAAGTAGAAGCATGAGTTCAATTCAATTTTCTATTCTTTTAGAGCAAAAACCAAATACCTTAGGGGACCTACGATAGAAGCATTCCCACAAATAGATGAAGCTATACTTTGCTTTATTACTGATTCAGGTGCAATGCAACTGAAGTTAAGGGAGATTGCTAGATGCCTTGAAAGAAATGAAAGGAATTTAAGAACATGAGTCTTGAATGACAAAATTACATAGAATTGTCATTGTGGTATCATGACAGATGTTATTTAGCAAGGATTTTCTTTTCTTTATAGTACATAAAATAATAGTACATGTTACAAGTGATGGTATCTTTGATGTCAATAAAATACTATAATAAAATAAATTGATGTTACTTCATGGAAGTCATCTTGGCAGCATTATGGAATAGCAGGATTATTATATTAGTATCAGATTATTGAAATAAATTCACAGTCCTGGTGGGAGATCTTCACATACCTTTTACAATAACTGAAAGAAAAAGCAGAAGACAGTAAGGATATAGAAGACATTAACAACATAAATCACAGACCTATTCTAATTAATATAGTGAACACTGCATCCAGTAATAGAAAATTGAGCCCAACAATGCCAGAAACCATGTTCTTTTCAAGCACACATAGGATATTTACCACATCAATAATATGTTGGGCCATAAAAAAATCACTCAGAGTATATTCTCTGACAGCTGTGGAAACCAGCCAAAAATCAATGAAAATCACATAACTCGATATGGAATAATGTTAGCACCTGCACTGAGATCCTGAAATCTAGGGTAAAACACAGAGAAACTATAGATACATATTTTATTATGAACCCATTTCTCTTACTTATTACATATAAATCACCAGTCCCAGTTAATTCAGTATGAGAAATGAAGAAATATGCTGGTTGAACCTTTTAATTGTCACTTATTTCTCAATGCCTTGAATTAAAACAAATGTTTGGAACAATGTGGGGGCATATCCATTCAAGGTAAGACCTTAATTTCATGAATTGTTCTTATACTAATAAGAATGTTCACAATAAAATACAAAAATTTTAGACCTGGGAAGAATTTTCAGGCCAAATTATGAGTAAGAAGGTTGAAAGAATCATCTCGTTAAAAGAATAGAAGAGCCATGGAAACAATTGGGGTAAAGTTTGAGTTTTGTCTCTGCTCTGTGATATTAGGTGAAAGATTTAAACAGGATGCATTTCAGTCTTCTGTATAGAATGGTTGTAATCAATTCTTGCCTATTGACTCTGCAAGAAAATAAGGAATTGGAACTAACATCTGGTGAGCACCTAATAACTACTGGTAATAAGCTTGATCCTGAATCTGAGGTTGTTTAATAACAGTTAATACTCCTAACAACCACAGTAGGTATATAAATAAAATGCATGTGAGAATTCTGCATTAAGTGTAAAAATTAATGCCTAGTTGTTATCTCATGTGAACAAAAGTATGTGTGCATTTTTATGTATCATATGTTAGATTTTTAGCATGTTATCAGTATCACAGTGATGAGAACATATTTTTTTTCTTTATGTACCATAAAGATTCAGAGTTTCAATATGCATCATGGAAACTATTAAGCTTTATTTCTTTTTTTCATAGCAGATTCTGATTTCCTATTGAATAACTCAACACATTAGGTTCCTCGGTAGGCATTCAAAAAGTATTTTAGGAAGGTTTTGCCAATTCTCCGTTGATGTTTGGGGCTCAGTTCCCTTCTTTTCCTTATTAGCATTGCTAAAAAGAGTTGCTTCTTCCTCATAACTAAAATCTGATTGAACAAAGTTATCACTAGACCTCCTTTTATCTATAGCTATCTGTTCTTTTCAGGCGTATCAAGGAACTTCTCCAGTTCCAAATAATAGTCATAATAATCACCAACAACCTTGTTCCATAATCTTTTAAAAATATTTCGACCAGGACATAAAAAGTTAATATGGTGTTTATAAAAAGTAAGATCTGTTAGAGCAATATATAAAGTATAAAAGAGAACGTTCTCGCTGCAAGGTAGGTCCTTAGTCCCCAAAATAAGGCAAATGGTTGGGAGCAGCATACGAGTCGCCTTAAAACAAGGTTGAATTGTTCCTCCTGATATAGCAACTGTAGTTTTCAAGTCAGAAATGAGAACAAAACTAAAGATAGGTGTCACATTGGCATGGCTTGGAGAAGAGGCCAATGAAGTAAAGAAATCAGACAAACCTCACATGAATCAAGCCTTTCTTGTAGATTTCAAAGCATTCTATCTTATATAATAGACTTTCCTATTTTAAAGGTCCTCCAAGGCATTGGTGCCACTGCATTGCCGACAGCTGAGTTTTAAATGACCACTCTTTAAAAATAGAGCTATTTTATTTTCTATTAATTAATCCAGAATAGTGTTTAGTGCCTTGGAGAAGCAGGCCCTCAGACATGTAATAAATAAATAGATGAATAAAATAAACGATAGTGGAAAAGCAGCTGACTCTTGGCATATGCAGGGTAGGAGGACTTTAGAAGGAAAAGAAATCCACTGAACGCTGGTAATTGAATCTTGGTCACGAGAACTCTTCAGAGGAAACAAAGAATTGATGGATACTGTGCATGTTTCCTAAGCCAGTTACATTAAAGGGGTTATTTGGCTGCGGGTTTCCCATCCAGAATCCACCCATTCTGCTCCTCCTTGTTCCTGACATCCTCCCTTTGTAACCTGTGTAGGTCAGGGGAAGTTGATCCTGCCCTCAGCAGTAAGGGTGGCCCCTGAAATCCAAGCTGACCTTCATCCTCCCATCCCTCTTACCACTGACTGATTCAAGGACCCAGGCTTTAGCCAGGCGGTTTGTGGCTTCTCCCAGAAGATGGATAGTGGTTATGGCAGAGGTTCTCCAAGTACGGTGCAGCAGGAGCAGCCCCTGGGGACTTGTCAGAAATGCAAAATCTTGGGCTCGCACTGAGACCTCCTGGATCAAAAACGAGAGGAGGGGACCCCAGCAATCTTGGAACGCACCCTCCAGATGAGTCTGATACATGCTCAAGTTTGGAAACAAATGGGTTGATGAGCTCATGAATTAGATAGGTTCAGTCTGATCCATGGAAAGGACTTTTGCCCATGGATATGAGAGAGGTTTTCTCTACCTCCTTTTGATTAAAATAGGAAACTACCCCAACTGCTGCTGGCAGACTTTTTGACAGCAGGAGAAAATTCAGCTTGTAGACGGAAAAGCGAAGGGGAAGCAGAATAAAGCACTTGAAAACAGAGCTTCAACTTGGATAGTGCAGGATTTCCAGTCTAGTGAGAACACCACATTTCCTTATTATTTAACCCACTTAGCTCAGGTTTTCTGTTACTGCAGCAGAGAGCATCCTAACGGATACAAATGAACCAGCACATGTTACAGTATTAATTTATTCAACAGATAAATGTTACAATATTGATTTATTCAACAGATACATGTAGATCAACTACCAGGTGCCAGCCAGAGTTCTAGGCATTGCAGACATAACATGAATAGTGATTAAAAAAAAAAAAAAAAGACAAATCTCATGGAAGTTACATTCTAGTTGGGGGAAACAGTCAAAACGTAAGAAACAGGGGCACCTGGGTGGCTCAGTCGGTTGAGCGTCTGCCTTCGGCTCAGGTCATGATCCCAGGGTCCTGGGATCGAGCCCCACATCGGCTTCCTGCTCGGCGGAGAGCCTGCTTCTCCCTCTCCCTCTGCCTGCCTCTCTGCCTACCTGTACTCTCTCTCTATCTCTCTGTCATATAAATAAATAAAATATAAAAAAAAAAACAAACGTAAGAAACAAAGTTTGGCATGATTAGCAGGTAGCAAGGCTACGGCTGCTGCAGAAGTGCTCTGTGCAGACATGGGGGCAGCTGTGAGGAGGCACCCTTGGCCTGACCTGTAGCTCTGCCCGCCAAAGCACACAGGGCTGAAGCCACTTGCCCAGAATGGCAGAGGTTGACAAATCGTAGGACCGTGATCTTGACAGAGGGCTGTTAGCCCTGAAGTGTGAGCATTTTCACTTACGCTATATTCCCTGCAGAGATACATTAAATGTTCAAAAACAATCTTCTATTATGAGTAAAAATGAGCTAATACAGGGGCGCCTGGGTGGCTCAGTCGTTAAGCATCTTGCCTTTGGCTCAGGTCATGGTCCCAGGGTCCTGGGATCGAGTCCCGCACCGGGCTCCCTGCTCTGCAGGAAGCCTGCTTCTCCCTCTCCCACTCCCCCTGCTTGTGTTCCCTCACTCGCTGTCTCTCTCTGTTGGAAAAGTAAATAAAAATCTTAAAAAAAAAATGAGCTAATACAACAAAATCTGTGGGTAGTTTTATTGAGTTTCTCTGGAACCCTTTCATTCCTTCAAACAGGTCTTTAACATGCATAATATCTTAAAGAGGGAGAGTTTTACATCTTACCACATTGTGATGGAAGTGTCTGCCACGTGGACCCACTGTTTCTGGGGGGGGGGTCAAACCCAATACAGTAGTGAAATTTCCTTGCTTATACTAGAGCTTATATTCAGTTTGGACCCATTGTTAAAACATTGGAATACTTCAGATCAATAAATAGCTGCTGTCTTAAGTTCCACTAATGTCCTCGGGGTGTGCAGCAACCCTAGTGCCTCCCTAAGGACGTTATTCTGGGCCTGGACCTGAAGACTGCGTGGCTCAGGAGGACCTCGGGACTCTGTGCTATTGTCAGGACCCATCCTAATTGGGTATTACCTTCACGGGCCTCGTTGTTAAACATTTTGCATATCACCCCTGTACTATAGTACTCCTAGGCTCTACCGCCAAATCACTTGGCAATGTATCCAACGAATCAATGATGGATGGGAGGGTAGTAAAAGAGGTTTCTCTCAGCTGTAGTCAAGCCACCACCAAGGGGAATAATCTTGACAAGAATCCGATTGATACAAACCACACTCCTGCTCTCCTCTGCACCAGCCCAAACGAAAGGGGGAGATTTCTCTCTGAACTCAAAGCTCAGGTTTCTCAGACAAATGATAGAATAGTTATGTTGATGATTGCCTTGAATAATAGACGTGTCCCTTAGTTAACAGATGTTCCCTGCAGTTGCTAAATATAAATTGTACATTTTCAATGTGTTTTCCTTTGTATCAAACATATATATGACAAACTTCCCATCCTCCTGGAGCACTCAAATCAGTTTTTTAATGGAAAACTTGGGAAGACAGATTTTATTTCATATAATAATTTTCAGTGAATAGAAAGACAGCCCAGCAATAGGGGGAGAAAAAGAATGCCTTGGAACAGAAAATTTTTATGTTTGCTATCTATGGAACACTTACCTCTGAGAATCTGTCAGAAAATGGGGCCTTATCTTGCTTGACAACGATCATTATCTAGTGAATAATTCCTTTTGAGGAATTTAAAACTTCCGCTATTGCCCCTGAAATAACTCTATAATGTGGCAGAGCCATTATGTAAACTAATATTTAAAAAGCAGAGGGTGTTAGAACTCCATCCATCAACGAGTTAATAATCTGTGGCATCCCAAAAATCACACCAGAAACGTTTTCAGTTTTTCCATTATTGATAATGAAGAACTCCTTTATGGTCTTCAGAATAAACAGGCAAACTCCCAAATAGTTCAGGGCAGGTGAATTCCACTTGATAGTCTTTTTCTATAGTCCTGCTTCCATTAGCCAGTGTATCTCAGAAGTTAAAGCTGGAAGATTCAAGTGCTTTATAAAGGAAACTGCTGTAAGACTATCATGTACACAGAGCTTTCTAACCCTACATTGTGGTTGGAGCTTTCTATGACAGACATAAAAAACCCCGCTTCCATGACACAGAACATTTTATTGATATGTCTGATTGTTATGTGATGCTTATTCTCTTCTTTATAAAAGCCTCAAATGGGTTCTATATTGTTACAATCACAGATTTAAAAAAATATACATGATCAGAGTTTAACTTTTTTATTGGTCACAGTACTTCTGAGCGAGATAGTGAGTCTTCTCGGCTGCTTTCTATCATGTGAAAACCAAGAGCTGTTCAGGCATTAATTCCTTTTATACTGTCTTGCTTTCTGTTTTTAGGGCTTATTCAATATTTCTAGTTTATTCAATTTTGGTGGTTTGTTACAAATTACTTTAAAGTCAAAAAGGTAGATGGGACTCACCCATATTTTTGCATAGTGTTTTAGAAGACCAATAGCACTTTTTTTAAAGCATTAATTCACTCATCTTTATAAACATCACTGAAGTATCCATTTAAGAGACATACTCTGTTAAGCCAATTTCACCCTTCTGAACACTTGACTCTCAGCCCCTACTACTCGCCTTGATTTAGGTTGGTGGTGAGCTATTAACTGTGGTAAGCCTTCAGCTGCTTCAGTTGCCTCTGTGTTGTGCATCATCCTGATAATAATGCCGCTTAGAATTCAGGCAACACAGTGGTTCTGCTGGAGGGCGAGCCTGGGGGGCTCTTATTCCTCTGCTGTATTTCTTTCCTAGCCACCCTATGGTAGGCAGAGTAATGGCTCTCCACAGATGTCTCACGTCTTAATCCCTGGAACCCGTGAAAACGCTAGGGTACACAGCAAAGAGGCTTTAGGGTTGCTGGTGGAATTAATATTACCAATTAGCTGACCTGGAGATTGGGACCATAGCCTGGATTGTTCAGGTGGGCCCAATGGAATCACAAGGGTCTTTATAACGTGAAAGAGAGCAGAAGCAGGACATGATGGGAGTTGGTGATGTGGTCAGGCCGAGGTCTGCTACTGCTGGTTTTGAAGATGGAGAAAGGGAGCCATCAACCAAAAAATATTGGAAGCCTCTAGAAGCTGCAAAATGCAAAGCAATGGATTCTCCTCTAGAGCTTCCAGAAGGAACAAAGTTCTGACTACGCCTTCATCGCCCCAGACTAAAAGTAAGAATAATGTGGTTTGAGGTGGGTTTTGGGAGCCAAAGGCCAAGAAAGAATTCTTGAGATGTTTTTGGTGCAAAAAGGTGGTTTTATCCTAGCAACGGGACAGGACCTATGGGCAGAAAGAGTTGCGCTGGGGTTGTGGGGTGTTAGCTTGTGTTTTGCCCGCAGCTTACCTTCTGCCTCAAGACCATTTCAGGCTTCTGACCTCTAGAACTACAAGGTAAGAAATACATATTGTTTTATTTTGCTGTTTAAGCCTTAGAAGGGGATTTGCTTAACAGTAATAAAATACCATTTTAGCAGAAATGATTGTATCCATGTGGAAAAAAAATGGGGATTCTACAAAGTTTATATATATATAACTTGTGAAAGAGCGTTGTGATTTAAGCATGTTTAGGAAGCCTCTTCCTATCAAGGTTTCGAACTTTTTATCCATCTTTTTACAGCTTGAACAAGTTTATTTCCATTAAAAGCCTTATAACACTTTCTTAATTAATTTGAGAATGTAATTGCTGGAACAACTCAATGGAATAATTAAAGCAATTTTAATACATCAACATTTGCTATTTGGCAAAGGAATCAGGGAGAAAGGAAAATCATGTGGTTTTTCTTTCATGAATTTGGGGTTTTTTCTGTCTGAAATTTGATAAAGCGTGATGAACTGGTGACTGCGGAAGTTCTGTGTCCTTTGGTGGAGCGGCTTGTGCTCACCAAACAGAATGGTCATGGTTGTTTCGGGAAGCAAGCACCTAGAGGCAATGGGCTCTTTGAGCTGCTTGGAAGCCTTACCTGAAGGCGGCCTTGGCCCTTCCCTGTTGCGTTGTGGTTCTGGGGCTCTAGGGCGTTGTCCAGGCATCGTTAGGGTGTAATAGTGTATTAAGCTGTGGAAGGGCAGGATGGCAGCCCTCCCTGTGGGATCTCCTGTGTCCTAGCGGTGTGTGTCTTCTCTTATGGTGGACCCTGGTTTGTGAGGGTAGCAGCGGACTCGGTTTAAGGGAACTTCAGTCATCCCTCCTCAGTCCAGGCTTTGGTGTGAGGCCCTCGAGGACCTGGTGTGGTCAGAGGGCCGGGGCCCGGTGGAATGCCAGCCCTTTGGGTCTCCAGGGAGGAACAGCATTCCAACAACAGAACTCTAGGCTTTGATCTCCCAAACGGGAGTCCTAAGGTGGTTGTAGCCTCAGATAATCTCCGAGGGGAATAGCCCTATTGATAAGAAGGCCAGACCAGTTCCTATGGCCTACCTTCCTACAATTATGACTTCTCTCACCGTCTGAAACTTGTTTCTCCCTCAGTATCTAGTGTTTCAAAACATGCTCAAGTGCCAAACAAGTACTAATAGGGTAATGATGGTGAAAAGAACAATCATGATAGCTAATTCTTACCGAGCAGCCATTCCGTGCCAAGGCCTGGTACTTTTGCCGTCTGACGAGTAAGGAGGGTGCAGCTCCAGCCGTAGGACTTGACCACAGTCACAAAGCGGGTAAGTGGGGGACTGGGGTCCAGTCACACAGTTTGGGGTCTCCACCATAACACACAGTACCTTTCCTAAAGAGGACAAGGGTTTGTTGCCTCAGGTAATGGAGATCACCTTCCCAGTCTCCTCAGCCAGACTAAATTTCAGACTGATTCCTTCCTGACTAGACTTCCCGGACATGTTTTTCTTAGAGTGTTTACTTGAGGAAGCTTGCTATTGCAAACTTTCTCCACCCGTTCGAGATATAAAAGTTTTCCAGGCTCTTGACAGTTTGACAACCCAGGACCGTCCTTTTCAAAGACCTAGGGGACATACCTTTGAAAGGCAGTCATGAAGAAACAGAGGACCCCGTCTCCTGGTTTCTGTGGGAGAGGAGGAGCCTAATTTAAGGTTAGTGCTAATTAGCAAACACTGGTGGTCTATTCACATGGATTACCCTTGCTCTTTGTAACTCCATCTGCCAGTTCTTTGTCTTTAGCTCACCTCAACTTAAACTCTCTGCCCTTTTGTTACAATAAGGGATAGATACTCCACTCCACTGAAAGTCTCAGCCCTTACTGTGATAGTATTGAATAAAGTCTTTGCCTATTTAACTCTGTTAGGTGCCATTTTCCTTTGACCTAGGTTCTTAATTTTTCCCTCTTTCAGGCATGAAGCATGTTCAAATTCCATATCCTGGGTTGTGCCACTTAGATTCAAATGAAAGCATATTTCTAATGGTTTGATTACAACCTTTTATGAATTTCCCTTGAGGTAGGTTACAGACTAGCTTGCATATGGCATTCTGCGTTGAGCATGCCAGAAAACTCCATTATCCTTCTCCTAATCGCATAAGTGAAATCTAATACAATGTATAAAACACATACAGCGTTTTATCCGCCAACAATTGCATGACATTGGTGATATTTTTACCCTGATTTTTAGCAAACAAACTGAGGTGACCTGAGGTTAAGAATCCCAAGTAGGAAAGCTTTGCAGAAGTGGAACCAGTACTCCTTTCATCTTTAAGTGAATCCAGTGGTCTCAGATGCAACTCTTTTTCAGATTGGCACGCCAATCTAGAATTTCTCCACTTCTATTTGGGTTCATGAATATGGTCAGTAATAGTAGCATAGGTTACATTTCCAGAAGTCTCAATACCATTAAATATGAGGTTTTTTTCCTTTCACTCTATGGTGGAGATCCACAAAAGGACTTTCACTTCATCATTCACCTTTGCTCCCTCCCCAGCTTCACTGCTGATTTCCTTTTATCTTCCCCGTTGGCCAGTCCATGAAGCTCCCGTCAGCTACGCTAAAATATAATTTGGTGCTATAAAACTCAAGTTTCTTTAATGAAAACCGGCAAAAATTTTCAAACCAGCTTCCCCGAAATTGTGGATCAAGCCCTGTCGTGTGTGATGCACGGATAGCAGCTGAAACCATTTTATCTACAAGTTAATGGATAAAATTAGCATGTTAAAGAGTTGGAGGGCTTAATTAGAAAGGCAGTCCTTAGGCAAAAAGCCTCTCAGGAACACTAAAGCAGTTTGTTGATTTTGTTCATAAAAGGTTTGGGGGCAGAAACTGAAATAGGTTTGCAAAGTCAGAATGTTTCTAAGTCCACAGTGAAATTAGAGCCTCCTTAGGCTTTAAAGGATGTATGTTCATAATAAACGTAGGGTCTTTGAACTTACACGACTGTTCATCTTCACAGTGCTGTTAGAGGTCGCCTGTAGATTTCTGTGCGCTTTTCTCAGGTTTTCTCATGTGATGTTGAGGGTGGGTTTTGGCATTCGAAAGGAGCCTTCCAGAAGAAAAAGGTTGTACTATTTTTGCCGGCAGCTTCTGCCCCTCTCCCAGACATGATAGACCATACACCTAAGGCAAGGATTCTCTTTTTAGAGCTTTGGTTTCTTCCGGTGTTCACCTCTGTATTTTTTTTAAACCAGCCTTAAAATACCACTATTTCTAGATATTTCAGTTAAATAGGAATTTCCTATTGCCTTTCTACTAAAAGGATTTAGGTCTTTTACCTTATTAACACGTACATACTTTTTTTCCACATCACCACCCTATAATTAGAGAACGCTTCCAGTTAAATTCATGTTTATATTTTGACTATATAAATATTGTTCCGTTCAATGTAAGTAGAGTTCTTTGTGAATACTGGCTTTTTATTGTTTCCCCAATTCAACAACTATGTACTGCATACCCACCTTCTTGTGTAGCCATTCCTCTGCATCCTGGAGATCTAACATTTGAGGTGGGGGTGTCTCTACCTTATAATGTAGAGAAGGCAGCACAAGGAATGTACTTCAGAACCGGGACCGTGAAAGCTGCTCACCTGGGCTAAAATACTATATGTTTGATCTGTAGCAACACTGTGACCCTTGAGTGTTACCAGCTTCTCTGTGACTTAGTTTCCTTGTCTAAGTGGGGAATAAAATCTACTTCTAGAGTTGTAATAAATACTAAATCTATATGTTTGGACAGCAAAGAGTATAAATTTTTTAAACGGATTTCTGGGTGCTATGGCGGGGTGAATCAAACCGTTATAGAGATGAGAGGCAAATTTAGAGATGGAGATTTTAAATAGGCCAGAAAATACATTTTTCTATACTACTAATATCTTCAAGCTTTCATATTCATTTGAGGGTGGTTTATTCCATTTCATGTTCGTTTCTCACCGGATTTTTTTTTTTTTCTCACTGATTTCTTTTTTAAAAATTCTGTATGGATTTGTCTACAATGTTAGTGATTCTTTCGCACGTCTGATAACATACGTAGTCCCTATTTAATAATGGGACACTACAAATTGACTAGAATCAGTCTCCTTGGGTAGGGCTTGGTTGTTGATATTCTGACACTTGTCAGGACAATCCTTTTTTTTTTTTTTTTTAAAGATTTTATTTATTTGAGAGAGAATGAGCGAGAGCAAGTACATGAGAGGGGGAGGGTCAGAGGGAGAAGCAGACTCCCTGCCGAGCAGGGAGCCCGATGCGGTACTTGATCCAGGGACTCCAGGATCATGACCTGAGCCGAAGGCAGTCGCTTAACCAACTGAGCCACCCAGGCGCCCTGTCAGGACAATCTTTAATGTCCCTTTTGTAGGCCTTTCTAGGGGTTCATCAGAACCTCACTGGAGAGAAATACTCCCCTTGCCTCTGGGTAGCAAGGGCTGTGCCTCCCTTTGGAACCTTGCTGGTTCTATGATCTGTGCAGGAAAGGTCTGGCCTCTGCTCAAGTGGGAAGCTGGCCACCTGGCTAAGAGCTTGAGAGAGGGGACCGAGTGGTCTAAATACAAAATAAATGCTCACTGAATTTACCCATTTTTTTTTCCTCAGGTCTAACCTGCCCCCTTCCCCAAAGAGACCCCCTAGGGAAGCCCATTTTTGAGCATCTGAGATTCTGCAGTGTAAATCAACTGCTTGGTCTTTCATTTTTCAATTTAGATGGGGCAACTGAGCTTCAGAAACATGAAGAACCTGAACAGTGGCTCCATGACAAATGATTACACTGGTTCTGATTTCTGGGACTTATTGGACACAAATGCTGCACCGTCACCATCCACTATTCTGTTTGTGGTCTAGGCTGGCAGCCCCACTCCAGTAATGCAGTAGGAATGATGGCCAACAACCCATGGAAGTATTTACCTATGTTAGAGAGTATATTCTATGCTTCGTATGTTAATTCATTCCCCAAACAAGCACGTGGTATTGATCAGAGTATGACATCAGTTTGCCGATGAAAAATCAAAGCAGTGAGAGCACATAGTTAATAAACACTACTGGCCGGCGGTTGTCAGGTGTATATGGCAAAGCAGGGGTTTCAGCCCTGGTGCTCCTGTCTTAGAAGACTTGGTTAAGAAACTAGTACTCTCTGTTTAATCATAGCTGAGAAATAGTTTTATGACTGTCCCAGGGTAGAATGCTAATTAACTTCTCAAGGCTATGCTATTTTGGCTGATTGCAACCTGAGCTATTTCTGAGAATATACTGTACTTCCATGCACCTTATTTTATCCTATGTATAATGAATCCATGCTAAAGGGCATTATGTAAAAGATCAATAAAGCAAGAGGACTCGCTTGTCAGAAATCCTAGTATTCAGGGGCGCCCGGGTGGCTCAGTTGGTTTGGTGTCTGCCTTTGGCTCAGGCTATGATCCCAGGGTCCTGGGATCAAGTCCCGCATTGGGTTCCTTGCTCAGTGGGGAGCCTGCCGCTCCCCCTGCTTGTGCTCTCTCTCCTTCCCCTCTGACAAATCTTTAAAAAAAAAAAAAATCATAGTATCAGGTTCACTGGTTTTGGCTCCGATAGATGCCCTACAGTAGACTCATGGGATTAGAGATGAAAGGCAGGGATTTATCAGTCATGATCCCGTGTCTGTCCAGCACCCTCTTCTACCATGGTTACAATCTACACTCTAATTTCCTGTGACTTCCAAGTCTTTACCACTGAAGTAAACATTTGGCATTGATCTTGGGGCCAGTTGAATCCTGTAGTTACACCTGCATGTGATACCCTCAATCAAACTTCTTAGGACTATTACAGCAGAGTGCCCGTGCTTTGCGGCCATTGGTTCTTCTTGTTGTCACTGTCCAGTCTCCATATCAGTCCTAATCCTCTCCATTAAGCAGGAGGAGACTTGGCTTCCATTGTAAACGGTCTCAGCTAGAACCCAGTTCTGTCTCCCTCTCCATATCTTGATACCCCTCAGGAACATTCTTATTCCTGCATATAAGATACAGCTCTTTTAAGTTCACTAGAAAATACTAGACCTTTAAATTGTAATCCTGGAACAATGTAGTAGACTCTTCACTGCTTGATTAGCATCGTCCAGTTCTATCTTAAATAGTAGTCAGGCAGAAGCATTTTATGAATTGCGTGGTATTTGAGTCTTGCCAGTAAATGAGTGTGATTCTTGACCTTTTAGCTGGTGGGAATTTTATCTTTTGTTTTCCCCAAGCTAATCTGTGCAGTGAAGCCACCCTTTCTTTGTGTTGTGACAAAGTGGTTATCTTTGGTATCTGCGGTCAATTCTGTAATCTCTAGGCACCGAGTGCTGCTGAGTAAGAGTGAGAAAACACCTCAGAACACAGGAGGACTGAGCTCTTGTCCTCTCTGAGCTCCCCTGGTTAGTAGGAAAAGATGGGAGGAAAAAACGGCACCGCACAACTGGTTATAAAGTATGCCTTCAAATACTTTTCACAATTGAGTGATGGTACTATTTATTTGATGCATTTGAAATTGTTTAAATACAGAGATGCACATGAACTGAGACTTGATAGAAATAATTGAAGTAGTTTAATTACAGTAAATGAAGAGAAGAAAATACTGAAGCAGAAACAACAGATGGTCAAAGAAAAAGCTAATGCAAAACTATTAGAAACATTAAGGGGAAACTAAGACATGAAGCTGGTTTTCCCAGACACAAAACAATTTCTTCCACTGTGGTTTTTGTTTGTTTTTTGTTTTTTGACATCCTTAAGATGTGTCAGGAATGTTTTCTTGGTCCCTCTTTTTTTTTTTTTTAAACATCCTCCCTTATTACGCAGTCTCATTTCATTTAGAGGATATTTCCCAACTTAAGAATATTCATAGTAAGAGTTTGCCAACTATTAAAATTTCAAAAAGGTTAATAGTATTTATCTTATTTTTTTAAAGACTTTATCTGACACAGAGAGCTACAGCGTGAGAGGGAACACAAGCAGGGGGAGTGGGAGAGGGAGAAGCAGGCTTCCCGCGGAGCAGGGAGCCCGAGGTGGGGCTCGATCCCAGGACCCTGAGACCATGACCTGAGCCGAAGGCAGATGCTTAATGACTGAGCCACCCAGGTGCCCCAAAAAGGTTAATAGTATTGATAGCTAATAGTTTCAAACTATTTCTCAAATATTTTAAACTTAGCATGTTGATGGCAAAATTAGCAAGTGTTCATTCAATAAAACAAATGATGACTTTATGCCAAATATTGGCATGGACCAGGTGGACTATAGAACCTCTTTTCCTATTTTATGCAAAATTGTTTTAGGTTGACCGGAGAACATTTTGAGCAAGTGTTTACAGATTTCTTATGATGACTGTAAATCCTAAATCTAACTTTCTTTGTCCACGTTCTCTCCTTGTTTGTATAACTTGCTTTTACAGGAAAAGTGACAGAGCCTGTTGCTAAAACTAAAAGAAAAACAATTTTATGTTCAGATGAAGATTAATAGCACAAAAGAGTTCATACCTGACCTCAAAGCCATTTTGTTCTATGCAAGTTGGACCCAATAAACTTGAAAGACTTCTTCCTCTTGTATTTGACACATGGAAATAATCATCATGTTCGTTACACCCTAGTGATTTTAGCCAAACTTAGTCCCACCCTATTCTGGAGATAAAATAAATCTTACTTAACATCAGGGGTCAACTTTTCCTTCATAGTTGTAATTTTTTTATTGGAACCGCAGAAGAACTTTAAGAATATCAGGGGTTTTCTATCAGAAGAATAATATATAATTAGCTACTTGGGAAATCTGCTTTTGTATACTATTGAAGTTGCCTTTATTTGCCATTTACTTAAAAAAAGACACCATGCTTCTGCAGGTTGATATTATTTCTTCAGTCACAATGATAGAAATTATAAGTAGTAAATATGACATAAAAATTCATATTTTTCTATAACCTTTGGATATTTTATATAATTATGGCTCTGGATGGTGATAAAAATTGGGTTGAAAGAGTTTGTAAACCTAGTTTTCTTATGTTTAACAAAGACTAGCTTTGTGAATAGTACACCTGTAATTCATGAAAGATCAAAATTTTGAAGAGCAATAAAGCTTGCTTTTTTTTTTTTTTTCTTCTCCCCTTCTTCCCCTGGTCAATGAAATGTTTGAAGGCATTTCAGCTTCAGCCTGGTGTTACTGCTATGAAAAATAAGCATCTTGTACACACATCCAATTTTTATCAAAATGTTTTCATAACATAGTAATGGTTTTCATACTTGAAACTGAACACCATGCATAAAACAGGTTGTGGTAACTTGGAATTATTTAAAGATAATCTAAACTTGGGGTGCCTGGGTGGCTCAGTTGGTTAAGCATCTGCTTTTGGCTCAGGTCATGATCCTGGGGTCCTGGGATCGAGGCCCACATAGGGCTTCCTGCTCAGCGGGGAGCCTGCTTTTCCCTCTGCCTACTGTCTGCTTGTGTTCCCTCTTTCTTTCACTGTCAAATAAAATCTTAAAAAATAATCTAAACTCTAAAAGAACTTTCTACATTATGAGAGGAAAAACAAAAGAAAACTTGATGTAATGTACTAGTCATGCCCTCACAATAGTACTATCAGTAATTTACTTGTTGACCAAGACCTTTCTTGTCTGTTCTCTCCTTTTTTTTTTTTTTTTTTTTTTAAAGATTTTGTTTATTTATTTGATAGAGAGAGACACAGTGAGAGAGGGAACACAAGCGGGGGGAGTGGGAGAGGGAGAAGCAGGCTCCCCACCGAGCAGGAAGCCCGATGTGGGGCTCGATCCCAGGACCCTGGGATCATGACCTGAGCCGAAGGCAGACGCTTAACGACTGAGCCACCCAGGCGCCACTTGTCTGTTCTCTCCTAACGACGAAGAGTAACAAACCTTAGGAAGTTCCACTGTGGCAGAGTAGCAAGTTTTATCAATTTTGCAAAGTATTACCAAAATAATAACTGCTTCAGGAAACTTTAGTTTTTCTTTTTAATTCTCAAGTTCTTAGTTTTTCTTTTTAATTCTTAGTTCTTAGTTTTTCTTTTTAATTCTCAAGACCTTTCATTAACTATTAACTATAGTTAATAATCATGCAAAGAGAATTAACGTAGCAGGTCTAAGACTTCTCTTGTTAGAAAGGCCTGCTCACAAATTTGGCCCTTGGTTGGCTTATGGTAACTTGGTTTCAAGAGGGTTCTTACTATTCTCAGAACTGATAAAAGTGGATCACTTGTCTAAAATTGGTACAAACACTGTTTTATGATGAATACTTTCCTTTTGGAGGTCTAGAATTTGGGTATGAAGTGGAAGGTACCTCGATGACTTCCCATAAAAACCTTGGATTCCTAGGCTCAGGTGAGTTTCCTTTGTAAACTGTCATACATGTCAATTCTGCCCCTAGAGGATCTGCATATACTCTATGGCTCTGTTACGAGGACTTTTAAATAAGGTATCTGTTTTTGTGCGTTTTGCCCCATGTGTCTCTTCCCCCTGCTGATAGTGCGCTTTATCAATTAGCTGAGTCCTAGCCCAAACAACTATATGCTGAGTCCTGTGAGTTGCTCTAGCAAATCGACAAACCCTAGGGGTGGTCTTGGGAACCCCTGACATTATAATAGTCATAGAAACCATTTTTTGCCGATTGTGCTTTCCAACTTGTATAACTGTTCCCTAGCCCTAGACCACCTCTTACCCTATCAGCTACTGAGTGGCTTGTTGGTGTTGGGCTTGGATGAGACCCCAATGTGAGCTGATTCCTGACTTTCTCAGTGTTTCCCAAGTAGAAAGGACTCTGGAGCATCCTATAACTATCCATATTACTTTAATTCTTTCATGGCATTGATCAGTCTACTTCATGTTGTATCTATGTATTTTCTATCTGATTTTAAGTTATTTAAACGTGGAACTTTTTTTTTTGTTGTGCCACCCATAGCAGTTTGCCCTCTGCACGAATCCTGTCTTTGACTTCAGTGAATGTATTTGTACCATATTTAAGTTGTTTTTTTTTTTTAATAAAAGAATGTCGTTGAATTAAACAGCACTGCACAACTTGCACTGGATCCCAGGATCTATACTAAAACTGGGATTGAGGGTTTCTGAGGGGCGGTCTTAAAGTATAATGCAGCTGTTGATGAATTTTAAGCAATTTAGTGTTCTGTAAATCAGTGGGATCTAATAACTTTGATTAATTGACCTGAAATAAAAATGTGTGAACTTTTGCCAGCTGATTTCTGGATACATATAAAAGGGAACAAATTACTCGAGAATTGATTTTTGAAATGTATATGCATACACGTGCAAAATAATAACAGTCATAAGTTAGAGCAATTGCGGGGGGGAGAACCCCAAATACCTAATGCTGATCTCAAATTCTTCCCCAAAATGCCTTCATGAACCCTTTTCCAAAGGTTCTTTGTCCTTTTTTCTATTAGGCTTTCTTTTTTTTTTTTTTTTTAAATTCAGAATGCTAAGTATGAGGCAACAGCTGAAAGCTAAGACTCTACTGGACAGAATTTGGAAAATAGAAATTTGTAAGCCACTATTGCATCTTAAGTACTTTCTTTGAAATTTTTGACATGATTGTCAAGGGAGTTTAAGAAAACAATTAATACTCTGGATCTGTTTATTTGAACTGAATATAAACTTGTACCTTTGAGATTATTTTAACACTCCTGAATAACTATGGCGGATGAATCAAAACCATCTCTTTGCTATTACTTTTATATGCCTTCAAGAAAGAAAAGTGTCAATCAAGAGAGAAACTCCGATAAAGGGAGAAAAGAGCACATAAAGTGCTATGAGTGGTGATTAGGCCATAAAAATCTTCCTACTACATAGAGAGCTGTACATTGAACTGGAGGATTTGAGAAAGGCCCTGAGCTTTGACCAGTTAAATCTAGAACCATGTCTCCAAAGAGAACTATGTAATACAAAATAAAATATAAATTAGATTTTAAAAATACTGTATTTAAAGACTAATCAATGGAAGAATAAGGTAAAAATCATAGAAAAGTTGAAAATGTAGGGGTTCGAGGAAAAATTAAAGGGGCCCTATATACATTCAGTAGGCATTCTAAAAAGAAATTAGAGAAACTAGAAAATGTTAAACTTGGGAAATAGAATTTATTTTGAAGAGCCTGTTCTGTATCCACTCAATAAATACCTTCGAAAGTCTGAAGAAAAATGATGAACTAGATATCTATAACCCACTTGATTTTTACCAGTAAGGAAGGGAACAAGATACGTGTCCTAAACCTAAACATCAAAACTACCTTTTATGTACCATTTCTTCAAAACTTAGTTATTTTTCTGATGAAAATCCTCTGTGGAGAGAGAGGATGTGTGAGGATCCGTCACCGGAAAACAGCCAGACAGAGTCGCAGGTGTAGCATCCTTGAGGGTGGCAATGTGAATGGAGGAGCAAGCTCAAACCATCCCCGAGATGGGAACTGGGGAGACCAGCAAAGGTTTACCTACGGACTTAAGGATTGTTTGGAAGAGATTGATAGGTCTGGAAGATTTGCTTGAGCATCTGGAAAAAATTGTGTGTGTGTGTGACAAGAATGCTATATAAAGCAAAGTAAAAAATAATAGCAAAACAAACTCACGAGAAGACAAAAGAAATAAAATACACTGGCTCAGGGGCGAGTGGCATTTACATAGTAATGAAAATATAAACTCTGACCATCGATTTAACCAAAACCTGTAATAACCCTGTATGTGGTTTTGGAGGGAGTGGAAATGTTAAAGATGAGAGCCCAAGAAATTAAATTTGTACCTGCCACAGCAGGAAGTCATGGGTCAATATCTGAGATTGATCATTCAAATAATAGCAGTGTAACTCTATTTGGGTATGGAAAGGAATTCCTGAAGAAACAGCTGAGCTAGTCTTTTCTTTTGGAAAGCACTGTGGGGAAGTACCATACAAAGAATGGGAATTGCTTTTTACAAAATCCTAGGTCATTGGTGATTCTTTACATATATACATCAGAATCCTAATATTAAAGTTGAAATTCGGTATTCATGACAGAAGGTAATGTTGACTTCTTACTCTAAAAAAACTATACAGCTATATTAACTGGGTTATGAATTGGGAAATGGAACAAAACTTATTACTCTTACCTAAATTATTTTCTATGATTGAATTTAGATTTGTGCTGTCAGTATTTATATTTCCTACTCTTAATATATACTTTATTATTCTCATAGTGGAGATTTTATTAAGTTGAACGTCCGATAAAGAAAACCTAAAATGCAGGTCATTGTTGAAGAAATGTCGGCATGATGGTGAAATCCATGTGGCCTCTCTTAAGTCCTTCAAGAGGCTATTGGTTACTACTCATTTATAGCTTTGTGATGTCAATCTGCTTTGAGCTTGGTCCTATATTTGGCTTCTTATGTATAATTCAGCAGCAGCTATGCTCGATTTTACCTTCTTGAGCTTCCTCTATCTCCTTGGGCTTCAGAAATTTAGTTTTAACTCTTCAGAGACTTAGAGTCAATATGACAAAACTTCTTGCCATAAGTATCACATATTGCAAGGAATTATGTTGGTGGCATTAAACTCTTGTAGGTTCCGATGGCAGGTTGGTAGAGGTGCAATTTGGCATTGTTTTATAGTGTCTCTCTCTTTCTCTCCCCCTCCCCCCAGGCCCCCTTAGCGTTTGAAGTATAAAATTGTATTGAGGGAATTTAATAATCTTATTTATTAGCTTTTCATACACTACTGTGTCTTATGATTGAGAATTAAGTTTTCCTGAAGTAAATTTTTCTTAATATTTGCCTAAGGAAGAAAAGAAAGTAGAAATCCACTGCTACTCTGTACACGAGATCCAGAGCAGATATGGTCTCATGAAAAATCTAGACCAAAGAGCAGACAGCTTTGCAAATGATATGTATTGGATTAATACTTGCCTAATGCCTATCTACAAAGTGAAAAGTATAAATATGTCCTCATATAATAGAACTTTGAAGAATATTATAACTTAGCTCCATAATCAGCCTGAGAATATGTTACCTATCATGCAATTTGGGGTATTTAAAAAAAAAAAAGTTGTCAAATTGTAATACCTCATCAATGTGTTTAGAGAATATCTATGTAATATACTGTGAACACATGAATTTAAATCTTTAATAACTATGAAACAATTCAGTTATTTAATGTAATTTTCTTTTTGATATCAGCATATTTGTTGACTCTAGCTATCTGGCTATCTCATTCCCGATATATTAAAACCAGTAGTAACTTAAATAACCATTATGCTTATTAATGATCCACAAACTCAGTTACCTTTCCATTACTATAACAAACTTGAGAGAGAACTTGATAAAGGGTATAAATAATGATCAGAATAGACTTAAAACTGTACTAAAACATGCTGCCCTTTAGAGCAAATATTGTTTTAGTTACTGTTTTCTTTCCTGGGTCTGGTATAATAATTGGCACATAGATTGTCAAAATTACACTGATGAATGAAAAGAAATATGAAGAGCATTTTCTGTGAAACTAGAAATTAGAAAATCCTAGTTAGTGACTATATAATTCAGCATGCTATTCCACTATTAAAATAAAAGTCCTTAATAAATGAGATGTTCTTGGGGTTGGAGGGGGAGACAGGTGGCAAGGTGTCTTCAAAAAGCAAAGGTCATTTATGGTGGGATAGCCATATTTACAGCTGGTTATTTCTATGATGGTAAAGAAGTTAAATATCCTCTTGAAATATCTATTTCCTTAAAAGTAAATATGGTGATAACAGTACTTGTAAGGTTTCTGAGGCTAAGAGGTAAATTACATAAAGGATTCAGCATAATATATGGTAGCTATTGTAGATAGGAATCTAGCTTGGCTTACAGATAATTTAACATTTTTCCCCCTCCTTTAAAGGAAGCTAACTCATGATAATAATCATGGAGTACAGCAACTTTCCCTTTTCCATGCTTCTCCACAGTACATTTTATCTCTTCACTGGCAAAAGAAATTCCAAGGGTGAAATAATCACTTATATGGCCATTAAGTGTTTCTTCCAGTGCTCCCTATTCAATCTAGTCAACAAAAATGTGAATTAGTCCTAATTGTTTAGAGAACACCTGTCGGTCCATTAATAGATACAGAAATCCCTAAAGCATCCCTCAGAAAATAGGCTATTTTAATTCCCCTTGAGATGAATTTAACTCTATCATAAAGAGGCAAAAAGGTTTAGAATTAAACTAGCCTTAATCTACCATTTTAATTACCTATAGAAATATATAGATCCAGATATATATTCTTCCAGAGGTTGCCTAATCAGAAAATCAAATGCTAAATAGGAATTCCTTAAGTGAACTCTTGGCACATATGTTGTTCTTGATGAGATGAAAACATGGTGTGAATATTTTATGATCCTAAACTATTCTGATTGAATCTGTTGTGGCAGTTAGTTTAGTTTACCTTTAATTTTCTAAATTGTAGAAGGAAAACAGAATGATTTTTGTCATTCAGCCTGATTTGTTTCAGTGGTTATGTTGGCATGTTCATATAGTCAAATTACCCAGAAATACATCTATGAAAGTACCAGGTGGTGGATACATGGTTGGGGGAAGGGTAGTGGTGAAGTTCTATGCAGTAAGTCAAATTCAAATAATTTCATCTTAAAAACAGGCTACCAGTAATATTGCAAGGTTAATTTCATTGCCCATTTCTTCTAAAATTATATAGCATCTCTACATCCTTAAAGCTGGAGTAAAGGAATGTCATAAGTGTCCAACTAAAGCTGGCTCTATGGTCAGCAATATTTATGTGCCTGGCAGATACAATTGAGCACCATTCACTAATGGAAATTCATGGATATAGCAGACCCATCTTATACTCCTTGACACAAATTCTTGTTGTAAATGCTATAATTTACATCTCCAAAAGAAGACCTTAAAATGGTTAGGAAGATATCAAATTTATAGAAATTTATTGTGGATTTATAGCCTGAAATAAGGGGGGAGGGGACTTTTCTGAGGTTTCTCATAGTGGCTTTAATCTAAGCATCCCTCCTATCACAAATAACATAATGTTGGATGTTCCTTTCTAATCTAAAGAAACCACATTAAATCTGTAACTGAAGCAGTTATCAAAACTTCCGCATTTTTTTTCAACCATTCAAGAGTATTGAAGCTGTTTTCAAGAGAATCTTCAACTTGACCCAAAGAACTTCTTCGTATATATGAATGGCAGGCCTTCAGAAGTTGCTTGAACTAAATTGAGCATTTCGATCATATCTAAATGTCAGCCTCTCTGTAGCTGCCATGTAATCTTTTGGGCTGTCTGTCTTTAGATTATTGCTTTATTGCCACTATGGCTACAAAATACTTTTATACTTTGTCATCATCTCATTTCAGGGTAATGGAAGAACAATGCTTATGGCACAACATCAGAAAGGGATATTTAAATGGCAGATCTGCCCTACAGCAACCAACTTAAGTATGACATCAGATGGAGGGGAGAAGAAAGTCATTGCTGTCATCAAATACTACATTCTACATAAAGCAAAGTTTGTAGCAATTAAAAAGGCATTGCTATTTTATTACAGTTTTCAGCAATTCACACTTAGAATAAGCAATTGAGTCATTGGTTTGTTGAGACCTAATTGTGTAAACACTCACTCCTCTGATGGGGCTTTGGCAGAAAATCTAGTCTGTTTTTAAAGTGGGACAAATGTAGGAAAAATGTCAACAATTTGGGGCCATACAACTCGATAGAAAGATAAATCCACAAAAATTAAGGAGTAAAGTCAGGGAAATATTAAAAAAATACTTAGGGAAGCTCTTAAATGTACTTGATGATTAGGTGTACTTTATGATTTTTCTTTTTAGGCTTCATGGCCTTGATTAATAAAGGTCACCATTTTATTCACCCCATGTCTATATTTCTGTATCTTGACCAGGAAATCTTGCCTTTAGATAATTACAATAGAATTAATAATAGAAAAATTTAGTTCTTACTATGCCCAAGCACCTGTGGATTGACTATAGTCTGTTACCTTACTAATACGTATTTATGGTAAGAGACTCCTTATCATTAGGACTATCTTCTATACACAAAATTTTCAGTTACTTAAAGATGAAATATTTGAGTATGTGAAAATTGTACATTATCTTATTCAATTTTTCATACTCCTATTCCCCAGGTAAATGCACTTTTTCTACCCAGTCCTTCTGTAGTTTCTAGCTAAGCTGACTTTTTTTTACATTTGAAAACAATGCTGTTTGGTCCAGTGCAATTTCACAAATCTCTATTTTTCTATTAAAAATATGATGGGCTGGGGACACGGGTGGTTCAGTTGGTTAAGCATCCAACTCTTCATTTCAGTTCATGTCATGATCTCAGGTCTGTGCTGGGCGTGGAGTCTGCTTGAGATTCTCTTTCCCTCTTCCTCTGCCCCTGTGTGCACGCGTGCGCTCTCTCTCTCAAAAAAAAAAAAAAAAAAAAGGCTGATTAACTTAGCAAATTGAGAGGAACATCTTAGACAATTGAGGAAACTGTTTATTAGCAGTTTATTAGCAGTTTTAATGGAAATCCCCAAGTCAATCCAAATAGGATGATGTCCTTTTATCAGTGGCCTTTCCTATATTGGGGCTATTCAAAATTTACTGTTTTTTTTTTTTTCTCTCACGTTTCTCATTGCCTTATTAAATTTTTTTTCTTGAATTTATCTTAGACACTCTTTCCCCCCTTTTTTTCCTATTATAATTGATATAACAGTGATATCCAACTGGCATTTTTAGTTGTACTCAAAGCTAAGCATATTGCTGACATTGCTTTAAGAAATGAAAACATTTCTTTTGAAAAACTTGTTTCCAAAATAAGTTAGGTGTTTTTCCTAATGATTCAGATGGAATAGCGTTCTTTCTTCCTCTATGTAAGTTTGACTCCTATCTGACCTCTTCTGAAATACAGCAATGTTGATTGAAGTTCTGTATTATAAAAAGCACTAATATAATAGAATCTACTTAAAATTATCTTGTATAATCCATTTTTGGAACAGGAAACTTAATGAGTATTAATGTATGCTCAAATGCTTTAAATATAATCAACTTACATATTTTTAGATAATTCAAAAAAATCAGACTCTCCATGTTGAAAGGGCTTCTAAAGATCAAATCTAAAATTGGATAGGAGAGGAAGTATTAAAGAATATTTTTATACTAAACTCATTTCATTACAAATGACATAAATCTATGTAATTTGTGTACATTCTCTCTACAAAAGACAATATGAGCTAGGTATTCTATGTGCCAATAGAAATGTATCCGGATTATGTGCTGGATAGAGATGGAACTGTAGAACTGAAGTTGAATTCACCGTACTGAGTTAATATTTCAATATTGTTGGAGTAATGTTATTTTAATGTGAATTCTTATTCTCATGAATTTTAAATGAATTGTTCCTACTTAGATATTTTCAAATCCTTGTTTTAATGTTCTTTGAGGATTAGACATTGTCTATTAAGTTTTAACTAAGTGTATATAATTATAGTTAACTGTAGATATGTATCTTGATTCAAGTTTGTTAGTGAAATCAAGTGTTTAGAATGATAGAGCACAAAGTCCCCACTGTTAAAAAGCAAAATACATAGAGTACTCAGCAACTTTTATGTTTCTTGCATGGAAATACATTACTGTC
Source organism: Phoca vitulina (assembly GCF_004348235.1). NCBI lineage: Eukaryota > Metazoa > Chordata > Mammalia > Carnivora > Phocidae > Phoca > Phoca vitulina. Next base: position 17,742,393 of record NW_022589708.1, on the reverse strand, counting down.
TTCGCCTCCATGATGCCTCAAATTGCTGACCTTATACACTGCATGCAGGTGTCCTCTCATGCATCTAAATCCTCATAGTTACAGAAAGAGCTATCTTTGGTTTTTGCAAGATTTCAACATGTTTCTTGCTCTGATGGTTCATCGACGTATTCATGAAAATGTTCCATACCTAATATCTTGAGGAATGGAATGGATATGTACTGAGGACTCTCATCATGAGGTTTTAATGATCAGTACACTTACGTTTGTGTCTTGTCTTTCTGTTAACAATTGTATACAAATGAGGGGCTTTGTTTCTTCAACTTCATATGCATCAGTAAATCATGATCCTATGACTCTCTCATCCAAATATGTGTGCATTTCACGTACCTGCATTCTTGTGTGAATTTTAAAACACCATTTTTATAACATCTTTATTGAGATATAGGTCCCATACTATACAATATAAAGTATAAAATTCAGTGGTTTTGAGTATAGGCACAAAGTTGTATAACTGTTAATTTTAGAACATTGTCATCACCACCCCTCACAAAAAAAACACACACCCACGGTCTCTTCCCAGCCCTAGGCAACCACTGCTACTTTTCTGTCCATATAAATTTGCCTATTCTGGACATTCCTATAAATGGAATCATGTATGCGGTCTTTATGATTGGCCTCTAACTTAATGTGATATATTTTTTTCTGTCTTTTTGATTGTAACTACTTTTGTAGGTGTGAAGGAATAACTCCTAGTGGTTTTGATTTGCATTTCCCTGAAGCTAAAGATGTTGAACGTGTTTTCATTTACTGGCCATTTGTGTATCTTCTTGGAAGAAAGGTTTCCTCAGGTTCTTTGCCCATTTTAAGTTTGACTGTTTTTTTTTTTTTTTTTATGTTAATCACCATACATTACATCATTAGTTTTTGATGTAGTGTTCCGTGATTCATTGTTCATAACACCCAGTGCTCCATGCAGAACGTGCCCTCTTTAATACCCATCACCAGGCTAACCCATCCCCTCCACCCCTCTCCCCTCTAGAACCCTCAGTTTGTTTCTCAGAGTCCATAGTCTCTCATGGTTTGTCTCCCCCTCTGATTTCCCCCCCTTCATTTTTCCCTTCCTGCTATCTTCTTCTTCTTCTTCTTTTTTTTTTTTTTTTAAACATATAATGTATTATTTGTTTCAGAGGTACAGGTATGAGATTCATCAGCCTTACACAATTCACAGTGCTCACCATAGCACATACCCTCCCCATTGTCTATCACCCAGCCACCCCATCCCTCCCACCCCCCACCACTCCAGCAACCCTCAGTTTGTTTCCTGAGATTAAGAATTCCTCATATCAGTGAGATCATATGATACATGTCTTTCTCTGATTGACTTATTTCGCTCAGCATAATATCCTCCAGTTTCTTAACGAGTTTTCAGAGTTCTTATGTTTTCTAAATACAAGTCTTACCAGAGGATTAGCAAGGTTTCTCCTATTGCATAGGTTTTTCTCATTTTTGTAATGGTGTTCTGGGAAGCACAGGTTTTTAAGTTTGAGGTCTCATTTGTCCATCTTTGCTTCTATTGCTTGCATTAGAAATGTCTTACTAAAGAAACAATTGAGATTTATACTCAGGTTTTCTAATTGTGTATAGTATGAGGTAGGAATCCAGTTTCATTATTTTGCATATTGAGATCCAGTTGTCACAGCATCATTTGTTGAAAAGATTCTTCTTGAATTGTTAGCAAAAGTTGAAAAATCAACTGATCACGAACATGAGATTTTAGGTGTAGACTCAAATTTATTCCATTAATCTTCTATGTCCAGTACCACACTGTCTTGATTACTGTAGCTTTATAGTAAATCTTGAAAATGGGAAGTACGGGTCCTCCAACTTTTGTCTTTTCTTGTAAGATTATTTTGGCTTTTCTGTGTCCTTTGAATGTGTGATTTTTTTTTTTTTTTTTTTTTTTTTTTTAGGATTACCTTCTCAATTTTTGCAAAGGAACTAGCTGACACTTGGATAGGGATTTGTTGAATCCATAGATCAATTTGGGGGGTATTGCCATCTTAACAGTATTGTCTTTGGATTCATGAGTGTGAATGTCTTTCCATTTGTTTGGTCCATAATTTCATTCAGTCTGTGTAGTAAAACAAAACTTCTTGATCTAAGATAATTCAGTGAATATCCACACCATTCTTATAATCTAGTCCTATTGAACAAACAATCCCTAGCATTAAGGTCTTCCGGTCTGACAACACACAATGCACAACCACACAACTGTTACTATGTATCCACATTTGCAAAGAAATAGGAATTGGTTCTTGAGATTAATTACAAAGTACTATTACAGAATTTATATTCATTATTTAAAAAGATATAATCAGGGGTTCCTAGGTGGCTCAGTTGGTTAAGGGTCTGCCTTAGGCCCAGGTCATGATCCCAGGGTCCTGGGATCCAGTCCCGCCTTGGGCTCCCTGCTCAGCAGGGAGACCACCTCTCCCTCTGCCCCTCCCCCTGTTCCTGCTCTGTTGTGCGTTCTTGCATGCTCTGTCGCACCCTCATGTTCTCTCTCTCAAATAAAATCTTAAAAAATATGTATATAATCAAGCTGAAGAAACAATAATGGATCGGATATCCAGAGATATAATAGATGTAATCTCTATCCTACCTGAATTATAGTATAGGGAATTATAATGTAATATGAGTTCCAGTATATTTCAGTGACGGTCCAGGCTGGATTTCTACCCACCAAAGATTGGCTTTCATACAATTTACGGTTGATTATTTCCATATACATTTGACTAATTTTTTTAAACTTTATCATATTTGATCTTCTAAAGTCAGCATATCCATAATCTAGGATTGATTTTTTAATTGGTGTTAACAAACATTAGCTTTTTTATATTAAAAATCATTGTCACAACAATGACAGGGCACCGGGGCGCCTGGGCGGCTCAGTTGGTTAAGCAGCTGCCTTCAGCTCAGCTCATGATCCCAGGGTCCTGGGATCGAGCCCCGCATCAGGCTCCCTGCTCAGCGGGGAGCCTGCTTCTCCCTCTCCCTCCGCCTGCCTCTCTGCCTACTTGTTCTATCTCTCTGTCAAATAAATAAATAAAATCTTAAAAAAAAAAAAAAAAAAATGACAGGGCACCTGCTGGACATAGTGCCTCTGACACAGCACAAATAGGCTTATAAAAATGTCCAGAAATACTGTGATATTGACAGTACAGATGGTAAGGAGTTGATATCAAATTTATAAGGTAAGATTTAAAAATAATTGTTATAAGACTGAAGAATCTGAACTCCATCTCAGCTTTGGAAATAAAAGATCTTTGGACATCACCAAATAGTGTCCTTTTCTTTTTTTCCCCTTTAAAAACTATTCCCAGTTATCATACAAATACATTCTTTTGTTTATGTGTAATTGTCCCTGGTTTCATTACGTAGACCCTGAAGCTAGTAGCCAATCTTTAAGTGTAACATTAACCCTGGGAATACAATTCATTCATCAGAATTAAAAGAAGCTTGAATTCCTGAAATTAGGTTATTTTTACTCTGATGTGTCCTGATTTTTTCCTCCCCATTTTCCAAACACCAATATTCGTCAGTTGTACTTAGCATATTTGTATTCTAGGGCCATCGTAAGAAAATACCCCATCCTGGGTGGCTTTAAAAACAAACTGACTTTCTCATAGTTGTGAAGGCTAGAAGTCCAAGATCAAGGTACCAACAAAGGTGGGTCTTTCTAGGGTGTCTCTGGCTTGAAGACTACAGCTTTTTCATGGTCTCACATGACCTTTTCTCTGTGCACACAATTCCCTGGTGTATCTTTTCCTATGAAAACACCAGTGCTAATGACCTATGACCTCACTTAACCCTACTATCTCCTTAAAGGCACTGTTTTCAAATATACCCATATTGGGGGTTTGGGCTTCATAAATTTGGTGGAACATTGTTGAGTCCATAACACAGGATATATTAGGAATCTAATGTTTCGCCACTGTCCAGAAAATTTTTTATCTGACAACAGCCTTCAAATTTTGGTTTAGGAACCACCTTCTGTCTTTCTCTCCACTCCTGCATTATACATTACAAATCCTCTTAATCCAGTCTCATAGGATGGGAACAGGACACTTTCAAACATCTTCTCTCTCAAGCCAAAGTGATTGTTTTGGTGGCAGGTTAGTGACTTAAGCCACACATATCTTGAGATTATGGCTAGACTAAAGGAAAGAAGAGCTCTTTATCTGTCCATTTTGCTAGGCTTATGGTTTGTAAGCCTGGAGCTGTTGTTAACTGTGCTGCTCTTGTATGGAATGAACCTGTTTGGAATAAGGCCAATAAGGATAATAGCAGTATTCTGATGTAAGAAGACTCCTGATGATAGTATCTGAGCATCTGGATCCAGCCAAACCGAAACCCCAGCTACTCCTGGACTTCTCAGCTGCCTGAGTCAACAAATTATCTTTTTACAGTAGTTAGTAAATTTGACTCCTATTGTTTGTAACCAAGGTAATCCTGGAAGAGCATTTCAGAGTCCTTAAAACCATAAAAGGTGAGCTCTAGAAACTTAAAAGGCGAGCTCTAGAAACTTAAAAGGCTTAGAAGAACTAGTGTTTATGAATACTAATCAGGCATGGGGATAAGATGGAATACCTATAGCTCAAGGGAGAAACTAATTGTTTTCTGAACTTATTTAAATTAAATATATTCTTAAATACATAAAGTTATTAGATCTTTGCCAAGAATCAAGTGGATTACATTACTCTTTGGAGAAATATTTACTCCCTATCATTCAAGCATAACCCCAAGTACAATAAGTGTTTTGTATGAGAAATCATCTTGAAGAGTTCTTCTGCCAAATGCTTCCACTCCAGAATGATTGGTATAAGAACCGATAAAAGGAGATGAACACAAGTTTTGGAGACAAATTTGTGCCTGGTAAGAAGAGATGAGTTGCTGAAGCATAGGTTTTCTGTAAAAAATGATTATGGAAAGAAACTAGAGGTATAAGAGAATGGATGAAAATGGAGCTCCTCAGGGAGATGGAGGTTGTAACAAAATTGAGATACAATGTTCTTGGTGTGAAAAGCTTAGGAGGATAGGACTTCTTAATCAGAAATTAGACAATTAGTCTCAGATTTCAGAGTTTAATAGTCCATGACAATGGTAGTTCAGGGAATGGGAGAATAAGTTGAAGTGTATCATGGATAAAAAATAGAATCCCTCAGTTTTTTTGGAGCATTGTCTGAAAATAGTGCTAGCATTAGTCTTAACAACCTTACTTTACAGACCGTCCCTAACATGTATCCCTTACAAATAGACATGCTCAGAATTTGATTCTCCATTTCATGCTATAAAAATAATTTAATACCACATATCAAATCCACAAAGCCAGTGGATCCTAGCCTTACTAACGTTGCTTTGGAGGTGTGTAGTCAGGATCTTTTTTCCACTTTTATTATTACTTATTTTAACATTGTGTGGAACATACTCCTTTTTTTCTTGGGTTCGAATATATTTTTGGTGAATGTTTTAACTGGGCATTTGTGTTTAAACATCCTTATAAAAATGATAAGCCTTCTATAATTTTTTTAATTTAGAACAAAGGTGAGAAATAGGTCTCATTTAGAGTAAAATATAGTAAATTAATATAATTGAATTGCCCATGATTACCTCACCGATTCTGTAACACAAAGATGGGTATAAAGGTAATAGTTACTAATGAAAATAACTTTTACTTTTGATATGCAAGGACTATTTTGTACTGTATGTTACTTTACACATCCTAAATACTAGGAAAAGTTAGGTTTAAAAGGCATTATTTTAAACTTGAGGACTTTGTATCTGATTTATATCTCCAATGGCTTGCTGGTTAGAGAGCTCTGAAATACTGTGATGTATAGCATCATCAATAACAAAGATAAATTTATTGAATTCATTCATTAGGATAATGTGTCTACTTATGTCAGTGAGAAATTGTCTCAATATGTGGTGGTGAGAGGGAGAATCTCAGTTGCTTGTTCTTGTCTGTTCCTTGTTGGAAAGTCAGGTATAGAAATAGATTGCTTCATTATGGTCTATAAGCCATATTACTAGTCTTGACCAACCTTCCTGCCAACATAATTGCCACATTGGAGACTTGGAGGGAGGTGGGGCAATGCATCACAGTTTTGTTTTTAATACTTTCTGAAAAAGCAACTATAGCTTATGCTAGAGTTGGAGGATTAGCTCTTCATATTTTTAAAAAAAAAAAAAAAAAAATCCAGAGGTAAACCTAGAAACAAGATAGACTCCAATTTCTGAACTCTGTTCTCTGGCTATGTAAACATGTTTTTCTTTAAGTATATCAATTTTTCTGTTAGAGTTTATTATATTTTAGACATAGTGTCATGTTTTTCAAGTTTTTATAAGTGGTTTTCAACTTTGATACTTAAATTAGTTCATCTTAATTATGAGATTCAGTATACTAATTTTTTCGTTAACCACTTAGATAAAAAAAATCCAAATGTCTGTGGTACGTACTCAGTGATGCTGATGTGATGCGAATATTTCTTTCAGTTATTTTGCCATGCTGGCTCATGATTCTCCCACAAGGATGGTGTTTGCCCTGTGTGGGATTATTAAAGACCAGCAGTGTGCTTAGACTTTTGCATGATATCCTACAAAACTAAATGATTACAATGTATCATCTATGCCCTATACTGTGACTTAATTTGCTTTGTCTTAAAACCTAATACTTCTGAATATGAAGACCACTCTTTTTCAGTTAGTTATTAACATGTTGAATATTTGCAGCTTGCAAACCATTTGCATGCACGTGCGTGTGTGTAAAATGTTACTTGTTCCTCATGAAAACTCATACAGAAGGACGAGTAAATTAAGACTTAGTTTAAGTCACCATGAAGTCTTAGATACTGGTATATTTAACAGTTGAACTATGATTCATACATAACCACCACATAGTACATTTGGTGACACTAATATATAATTTATTCTTCTTTAATACTATTTATATTGCTATTGTCTCTTACATATCTTAAGCAAGTGTAAATTCACTGTTTCATAGGAAATAGGAATACTTTAATAGTACTTAGTACAACATAGTCTATGAAACATTTACCACCCCTTATAGGTATATTGTAATATACATAATACATAGGCAATTATAAATAAGATGAAGTAAGCTGTGTACTCCAAATAAGCTGCTGAGTGATGATTTGTGGAATATACTATGTTATGCAGAAAGTCATTTGTTTTACCCTTTTATATATAATTATAATGTAATAGAATAGAAGCCCTTTCACACGTTTGAACAATTACTGTTTATAAGTGCTCTGGTTTCTCCCCAAATAAAAATTGGAAAACAGCATTTATCCATATATCATGTGTGTGCTTTTTTTTCCACCTGCATTGTTTGGTATATGCATTAACCTTTGATAGATACTAGGAGAATGCAGATATGTAGTAATAACACATTTATAATCCAGATGGACAGATGGGACACATACACATGTTAAATAACTCTTTAGGAGGTCGTGAGGACGTTTGGGACTCAGATAACAGACAAACTGCCAGGTCTAAGTCCTATCTTCTAGGCAACCTAAGCAAGTCCCTATAGCATAATCATGAAGTGGGGGGTCAGGGGGGCGGTTAAGGGCAGAGAGGGAACCTGTGTGTAAATACTGTAGGATGCCTTGATAGGCTGGTGGGACATGAAATAGAGGAGTGGCAGTGGGAAAACAAACATTGGATTTTTAGGCCTATAGACTGGGAGCTTTGGGAGGGCTGGCTGGGAGTATTTTGGGAAAGTAGGATGATGTGCCAGGAAGTTAAGTTTAATACTTTGACAGTCTGCCAGCAGACAGTGTGTGAAAGTTGAGACACATCAAAGAAATTGGATAGCAATGGCTAAAGAGATGTGCTATGTATGAAGAATGGAATATTACTCAGCCATGAAAAAGGAGCTCTTGCCATTTGCAATGACACGGGTGGAGCTAGAGAGTATGATGCAAAGCAAATAAGTCAAAGATCTACCATATGATTTCACTCATGGGTGGAATTTAAGAAACAAAACAAATGAACATGGGGGAGGAAGGCAAACAAGAAACAGACTCAAATACAGAGAACAAACTGAGGGTTACTGGAGGGCAGGTGGGTTGGTTAGGTGATGGGTATTAAGGAAGGTCTTTGTGATGAGCACTGGGTGTTACATGTAAGTGATGAGTCACTAAATTCTACTCTTGAAGCCAATACTACACTATATGTTAACTGGAATTTAAATAAAAACCTGGAGAAAGAAAAACCTGAAGATCCACTGTAAGAACCTAGTTACAGGAGTTAAAGCTTGGGGCTCCAGAGTCCTATAGGCTGCTTTCTTAACCTGTTTTCACCACATTTTACAAGAGCCTAACCTTGAGCAAATTCCTTCATCTCCCCAGTCAGTGTTCTCATCTGTGAAATGGTGATACTACTTCCTACCTGGGGTTGTGGTAGGATTAAATAAAATCTATGTAAGGAGTTCAATAAAACTCAATAAAAAATTATTTTGGAATTCACCAGGAGGCTAGGAGAGAAGGCGAGGACTCCAATTGGCAAAGGACACAAAGCAGTGCCTTAACACAGGATGCTGAGATAACAATTCTGTCAGGAAAACTCAGGTTTTCCTGCTGCTGAAGACGTTGTCCCTCCAAACAATGGAAGACTGCCTGATCAAACCTTCCCTCCCCATTACAGAACTATGGCAGAGTTGCTAAAGTTTTTAATTTTCACCAGATGCTAAAACCTGGTAAATGATGCTTGCTTTAAACTGAGGTTACAGAGGCCAATACAAAGGGGTGTGAGTAACTGAATGTTATCTTCATGCAGCATCTCTTAAGCCACAATTCAAAGACTTGCTCCTTAAATTTCTTCTGTATGGTCGTTCTTGTGTTTGGTCCATACAAAGAGGTCAGGCTAAGAATCCCTTTGTGTATGTTTATCCTGATGTTTTCCTGTTGTTACTTGGCTTTTCCTATAGAATCCTATCGAGGGGTGGCCAGAGGGAGCTTGTCTGAATACATAGGAGATGATAAGTTTTTTGGAGGGGGTAGTGATAGGACAAATGCAGTGTTTTAAGGTATTTCAGGTAATGGCAGAATAAAGAAACAATGGTATGTACAGAGTGCAGAACAAAGCAAGTCATTCAGGAACCTGTGTTGTTTTAATTAGTTCTGTTCCGTCAGCATCTTATTCGACCCGAACAAAATATTATGTAAGAACTATAGAAATTAAATGCATGCATACTAGAAACTTGCCTGGTGGAAATGTTACCCATTTATCTCCGAGGTTCTAACACAATGACTCTCCTGGTGCCTGTCAAACATGATAAATACAGTTTAGTTAACGAAATCATATTTTATGTAAGTGCATATATTAAACAAGAAATCAATAACAAACGCATAATACTAAAGGTCAATGGATAACAAATACTTCTGCATTCATATGAATAGATCCTATATATATATTTTTTTTCCTGACAAATGGTCATTCGATCATAAATTGTAGGGTTGCCTCATAAATGATTTATAGGAATTCACTAATACATGTCAGCCAACAAAATTGAGAGCTAAAGATAACCATTTAAAGCATGTGCCTGTGTGTCCCACAACAGATATATGGCTTTATGTATAGGTCTGTGTGCTTGTGTTCATGGGTATGATTTTAGGCAGAGTCTTACTCATAAGATGGGCAACTACCATATGCCCATTTTAATATTAGCCTTCAAATAAATGAAGATTAGTTTGAAAGAAACTCCCATTAATGAAACTTAAAATTGTGCTCACAGCTGTCACTGAATGTGTATAAAGGTCCTCAGGAGAACAATGCTCCTTATACCATGTGTTTTGAGCAGAACTCACATCCACTTCATCCTTCCTTATGTCCATAAAGAGGCTGTGTATTTAAAGATACTGGCAGAGGAGAACACTTGCAAGTTGTAGGCTAATGCTATGGAACAGCTCCTCCGAAATAGCTTGAATGACCTTCACTGCAGTTGTTGTCTCTCCTTCAAGATTATCGCTTTTGACAAATAAAAACGAGTACAATTTACCGTTGTCAAAAAATAACTATAGATGAAAGATGTAAAATAACGCATGTTAAAACGAGATTTGGCTGACTGATAAAATTGGATTTTCAGACTTTTCCAGATCCTGCTAAGTAAGGATGCAATGTAAACTAATAAAAATAAAACCTGACCAGCTTTATGATGGCACATGGCAGGTCATTTTCATTGTTTGGGGGCAAAAAGGAATGTTTATTTGGCATGTATGAAAATAAATCTGTTCCAAAAAATGGGTTTTGGGTTAGAAACCCAAGTTAAAATAATTTAAATCCATAAATATGGTAATGTTTCAAAGTATAAAAATTATATTTAGGATTCTCCTTAGTACCTTACTTTCTTCATAATTCATGTGTTGTATGCTTAAATATTATACTGTCCCACAGCATCAATTAAAATTGCAATTCATCATAAAGTTCCAGGAAAACCTAGCAAATGGTCAGTGAATCTGGGAAGGCAGTTAAGCGTGGTATTGATGAACTGACAATACGGAAGTCAATAGCTCGATGTATAGGAGGTGGTGAATCAAACAACAGGCTGTTAAAAATGGAATTTTTTAAGTTCATGAAATTATTGGATGGCTGTATCAGTGTGTTAGGTGAGGCTTGCTCTTGGCAAAATAACGTGAGAGAGGTGGCTTGTATTTGCTCTCATGCTTGTGTTCAGGGTGTTTCCTTCTGGTTGAATTCCCTTTTTCCTCTTCTACCTACTGATTTCTCCTTACCCTTCAGTACACAGCTAAAGTATTGCTTTCTCTTTCCCCAAAATCAATACAGATTCATCTCCTTTCTACATGCCACCATAGCTGTTTCTATGGGTCTCTATCGTAGCCCTCACGGTAGACTATGGGTGTTCTCTATGTTCTTCTCTCCTGATGAAGGGAAACTTTTATAATAGACAATGTTACAACAGAGGGTACAATAAGTACTTAGGATGTTGTGTTTATACTCTTGGATTTTGGTGTAGTAGGCATTTTTAAAGTAGGGAATGTTTAAGACATACATATGGATGTACTGTAGATATTAGGGATACTTAACGTAATCTAATGAACTCAGCATATCTATAATACCTGTAAATTCAAATGAAATTAGGAAGATGATAGACTTAGGTAGATGGAGTTCATGGATATTTAGCACAAACGAATCAAATACTTCCTTTTATCTTTTAACTTGGAATATATGCAATTGCTCAATGACCAATTTAGTTATAATTTTAAAATATATTGTCCTAATCATGTCAGTGACCATTACGTTAGATGGCAATTACAAAAGCTGAGAAAAATATAAGCATGGTTAGGAACTTTAATGCTTCATTTGTAAAAACACACTGATAATTATATCTAGTTTTCCAATAAGCAAATAATACCAGTAATTCCAATCCATATCTTAAGTGCTTAAGAAATCATTAAAAAAAAAAAACAAAACACAAAGCCAGAGCTGGAGTTGAGTATATGTGATTTGTCTTTCATCATTAATTTTTAAAACAGTTGAATTGGTTTTTAGGTTTCTCCTAGTGACATTTTCATTTTTTTTTTTTTTTTCTGGTAAAATGGTATCCTCCTATTTAGAAGTCTATAGGAATGACTAGGTAAAATAGAAATTTAGAAATAAACTGAATTCTGTCAATTAAGATCAGATTCACGTGCATACAACAGATCTCTAGATAACAGCAGATTCATTAAGAATTTTTTCCTCTCACATAAAAGAAGTAAAAGGTACGCTCAAGGTCATGAAGGACCACAGTGGTTTCAATGTTCCTTTTCTATCTTTCTTAGTATATGGCTAAATTTGCAGGTTCCAAGATACCTTTGGAGCTCCTGCAGGATGATATCACCTCCATATTCCAAGTATTAGGAAGGTCAGCTAGTAGGATGGACAGCTACGTAGTATAGTCTCAGCTGAAATGAACTTTCTATTACCAAGGAATAAAATTCCATGGGTGGTAACTTAGTCTCTACCACTAAGTCCTATTCTTATTATAGATAATTACATCCTTTCCGTGGGAGAATTCAGTTTAACCATGTCCACAAGGCTGAAAATTGCTTATCTTGTATTTATGACCTGTCATAACTCTGTTGAACCTTTAAAATGATGGTATAAGATGGGCAATATTAAAATCAGCTAATTAAACTTAGTAAAGAAGAACAGTAGGGAAAAGGAACATAAGCAAAGCCAGAAGAAGCTATTAATAATAATATCTAACATACCTTCGTGTGTGTGTGTGTGTATACACACACACACACACACACATACATAGAAGTCTACATAATTGAATTCTAGAAATCAAAATTTTAAAATAACCTGTGATATTTAAGAGGGAGAGAATCTCGAGCAGACTGCCTACTGAGCACGGGGCTTATTCCCAGGACACTGAGATCATGATCTGAGCCAAAATCAAGAGCTGGACATTAAACTGATCCACCCAGGTACCCCTTCTATGACTCTATTTTAGAATTATAGTTAACTGCAAAATTATTTACCAATGCCTATAGAGCTGTTCATAGTTTCTGCAAAACTTGAGGACTTTATCTGGTACTGAAATTCATTATCTTTTCTACTAGGCTACATGAACCTTTTTCTAGAATGCATCAAGCTCATTCTTAGCTCAGGGCACCTTGATTTTCGTTTTCTTCAGATGTTAATGTTTTGTTCCCAATCCTTCCATGGTCCTGAAAGGAAGGAGTTTCAAGTCCCTGGAAATTTGAAGCAGAAACAGGAGGAGTTGCTGGTGTTATCAGATGGACTGGGAGGTGGGGTTTTCAGAGATCTCTTCCATTCCACATCATTAGGACTGTTTAGCTGACCACTTTGATTTAAGTTGTCACTTAATCACTCTGATACTACCTTTTTTCATTGTTTTAATAGTATACATCAGTAACTGAAATTATCTAAGACTTTGTGTTGTCTTCCTCCTCCATTAGAAAATTGCTTAAAGTGAGGGACAATAACTGACTTGGAAAAAACAATTGGCCCATTTCCTAGAATATTGCCTGCCTATAGTAGGCACTGATGAAATAATTTTTGTTGGATCAAGTGGCTTTTCTTCTAAGTTTCCATAATATAACTTATAAAATATATTGAGGTACTACTAGATATATTAAAGTAGATTTGTATCATGCGTGCTTTTGAAAATATTAGCTTGAACTTTGGAAAATTTATTTTTAAAGCCATAATGAAATATATGTTCTTACGTACTTAATTTCTCTCTCCTAAATGGAACATAAGCCTATTGTGGGAGGAAATGTAATCTATGTTGGTTAGTAATAAGTCTGTGGAATCTAGAACAATGTGGTCACATGGGAGTTGAGCAATTATTTATTGAATGAAGAACATACTCTGTGAATATGGACATCTATGGATGTCAATTTATATACAAGACCAAAATTGAAAGAAAACCCCAAAGAATATTTTCTAATGCTTTTATTTTTTTTAACATATCTAAACACATGCTCTGTCTTCCATCAATATCTAATCCTCTTCTTGTATGAAGTATCTTTGTGTCCTTGATGTAATCTGACAGTTTGGTCCAGTTTTCTGGTGACCATACAATTTTATAATAAGAATAGAGCATTCTACTCTCAAATGGTTCAGTTTTGAAATCTAATTGCTTTGCAAAAGAAGGTCCATGTTTGACTTAGTGGCCAGATAGTGTCTGGGCAGAAGTTGCCATGTCTGCTTCACATCTACCTTTCAATAATCACTGATTGGATGGATGGTAGAAAACATTTGCATTTAGATTTCCTCAATGGCCGCATACTTTTTTTTTCCTTTGGAATATCCAATGGTGTGTACGTGCTGGCTCTTACCAGTGACGAGAGCCAACGATGCACCCTTTTACCCAAGTCTGCATTCAGTGACCCCATGTTGGTAGTCTGAAATTAGTCATGATGAGAATAAACTATGAAATCTCCAAATGCTACAAATCAGAGTTTATTTGGTCTTATTTACTCTCTTGCTTCTGTATATACCTGAGTAGATGCCGTGTTTCATGATGGCTGTTTTACTCAGTCCCTCTGGACCATTCTTGGGCTGCAGCATGGGGCATGGAAAAGATGGTAGATTTCAGAATCTCATCCCACTGACTCCTTCCTACATGACCATTGGAACAAGGTAGCTTCCCTGGACCTCATTTATAAAAAGCACTTTTGTAAAGGGAGTATAAGAAAGTAATGTGTATAATATCCTAGCACAGTGCCTGGCACATAGAAGACCCCAAAAGCCAATATCTCTTTCCTTTTAAATGGTTGGGTACCAGGAGAGGCAGAATAAAGTCAGACTTGCATAAAGCTTCTCTATAAGAGTTTAGCAAACTGTGCTTTGCTTAACTACACCCTGTTAAGTGACCATTTATAGCCCCAATTAGGTGTATTTATTCTGGCTCATTTTTCAGTCATGTGTGGTCCAAAGGAAGCTGCTTCCCTTCTATAGCACAGTGTTACTCAATAATGCAGAGCAAGGGTAAATGTAGTTAGAAGCAAAGAGAACATCAAACACTCTAATATAATGATTGCAAACTGAGTTTATGCAGTCAAAAGGTAGAATAATCTCCCCAATATGGTTCTATCCTTTATGTCTTATCTGAAGAAATAAATTATCTGAGAAAGGATGGAATTTAAGTAACTTAGAATATTAAGCAACCATTGATTTGAGGGTAACACTCAGGTCTAGAAAAGCATTAGTGATATGGCTGGACTCTGATAAGTTTGTAAATTTTTTGAAGGAGAATAGAAAGGGGATAAGAAGACCTGTGTTGTCAAAGATGACAGTTATTTGTAAGGCAAGGAAGGTTGATATTTGGATAAGGTACAGCTATTTCTCGTTAACAGAGTAATCATTATGTTGTAATAAATGCAAATACATGTAAGAAAGAAGCTCCCTGTGTGGTTGTAATAAGAGTTTTATTATATAGCTACCCAAGTATTTGCAGCACTAATATAAAATTACATAAAACCTTTAGTCTTGTTTTATCTGCTTTTTTACCAAAAATACTTTTGAGACTATAAAGTGATAGGTCCATTCTAGGTATTAGAATGTATTAAAAAATACACATGGTCATATATTTGCATATATAGACTTATAAAAACATGTGTATGTATATCTCTACCACCTCTTAGATGAAAATTACTATTGTATAACAAGTTTTTCTGGATCATATTTTCATTGCTAGAGGTTACCATAAAGTTATACAATCTACCTAAGATTTTATTAAAAGATAGAAAATAGAATTTCTGGCAATACAGTTAATACCAGTGATCAAAAATTTTGAACATTACTGTTAGTACACTACTGAGTTGATATTACAAAAAAATCAAATGTCATCATCTTTGAGACTAATTCTTTGTCAGCCAAGCTTCAGTGACTTCCTAAGTACTACAAACATGAATAAGACCCATTCCTTTAGCAAAAGGGTCCAAAATAGAGAATGGGTGTCATATAAAACATATACATAAAAGCTAAAATAGAAGTGCATTGTGATAAAAATGGAAGAATGTGACAGGGTTGTGGAAGTTTCGAGAGCAAAATGATTTTCTGCTGGCAGAGGAAACTTACAGTGGTCTCTCCCTTGGACCTTTTAAGATGGGGAATATTTTATCTCTTTCTAAAAAAAGGAGAATTTTGCCATGATAGCAGAGTATGTAGGCAAGGCTGAGAAATAGGGAAAATCAGGTACACTTGTATTCATTTTATTTGGACTAAAATTCAGGAAGTAATGAGGGGAATAGTGGGAGACAAGTTTCAAGGGGTTGTTACAGGCTAGAAAATTGTGGACTATGGAAATTTTGTGTCAATGAAAAGCCACCTATGGGTTTAGAACTTGCATATAAAATGAGAGCTCTAAGGACACTTATTCTACTGCTGGTAGACTGGAGTGAGTGAGGATAGAAATCTATTTAGGGCTCTATTTAGTGAGCAGCTAAAAATAATGGGATACAAAAAATGAGATAGATGGAATGGGAATAAATTAATAGCTGGTAATGGAGGGAAGGAAAAAGTCACATCTGTGTTCAGCGGAGACCAAATGGATGAAGCAAAGAGAGGATTTTGGATGATCACGTGCATGATGCAAAGCAGATTGCTTCATGTGTGTAATAGAAGCAAGGAAGCATAAATGGAGAGTAAATGAAAGGATGTACGTGAAATTGTTAATTATGCTCTAAGCAAATGAAGATTGTTATTAGTTTTATTATGAAATTTCATGATGACCTGCCTAGAAAACCGGTAATACTAACAGAATTGTGGAAATCAGATCACTGGGGGGGGAAATGGATGAGTTTAATTTTAGGAAGATAAAGAGACTGTTTCAGGTTCCCAACAGGAAAAAATTAGGATGGTTCAAGGAGGTTTTGCTTACAAAATGATTAACTGTAAGGATATTAGTAGGGTGTAAGGGAACTACTAAAAGATACTATAGAAAGAGAGCAAGTAGTAGCCCAGTGGATTCCACCCGTAAGACAGACCAAGGCAACATCATAGGGAGTGAACCAGGGATTGGGTGGGTGAGGCGTCATGGGGCATGTAAACTAGATGACACTCTTTTTCCTTCCTTGAGTATTCCCTGGGATTCCCCATTGGCAGAATTAATTGGAAGCCAACAAGCATGAGCACCAATTAAGGTAATCCATGCCTGTCAGCCTCTTGGGACAGAGAGCAGGATGGAGAGTGCATCTGGACAAAGGAAGATAACTGATACAGATTCCAATAGGAAGATTAAAAGATGGGTAGAAATGAGTCTTCAGCCAGAATTTAAGAATTTGGGAGTGTTGGTAGCACCAACAATTGAATGAGACCCGATGGTCTAGTTAATACCCAGGCATGCTCAAAAAATAATGGAAGCTTCTTTGAAGAAATTTGGGGTAATGATAGGTATTCTGCATTTAATGAAGTTGATATAGATGCACATTAAAGTGACCTTCGCACTAGCTCCTCACTCTTAACTCATTTGGCTAGAAAATGGAACAACTTGTGTTGGACAAAATGGGGACAAAACCTGATTTTATATATAACACTCTGGGGTACCTCTTGAGGAAAAGAACATACTGTGTTCATACTTTCACCATTGTGAAAGCAGAGAAAACAGTTCTATACCTAATGAGAAGGGGGCATCATTGATAGAGCTAAGCATACTTTCTGTCTCAATGTCAAACAAAACTATGATTTTTCTTCATTTAGAAGACATGGTCGTTTGAATCTGTGAACTCTCATGGAAGGGCATCTAACCTAAAAACATGGAAATTCCTGTAGGTTCTAGATGGAAATCTATGCATCTAGACACATAAGGTTTAAAAATAAAATGGATGTTATTTTAATATGTCTTATACCATTCAATATTAAAAAAATAGAAACTTAAACTTTTAATAAGGATATGTGAACTTAAAGTATCATGCTATTCAGGTTTCTTCTTAAGGAACAAAAACAGTTGCTTGGGCAGATGTTTTCTTTATGCAATCACTACTAGTCTGGATTTCTCTGCTAGATCTCTTAGTAGATTTTAGAATATTAGCATAGGGATAAATTTCAGCAGTAACACAGCTGGGTCACTTGGCTTCCAGGCACTTGGAACTCAGAGTATTCGGTTTCTTTCAGTATTGTCATTATTTTCCTTATCCGTTTATTATCTTTGTTTATGTTGTCTCTACTTCTGTTCCAAGGATTTTCATACAGGCTCAAAAGAAAGTATGGGTACACAGTGTTCAGAAAGAAGGGAACAATTCTGTATAATTTCCTTTGCATACTCTTTATCGGGTCACTTTAAAAATCATTTAGGAGGAGAATCACTAGGACCTAATATTCTGAATCAATTTTCTTAGGCAAATCAAGCAACATTGATGAAACAAAGGTATATTTTATTTTTTCTAAGATGCCATGATTTCCATACTTATAATTCTCTCTGTATTTGTGGAAAAAGCTTATTTGTAGAACCTGTTGATTTGGAATATAGATAGAGCTATAGATCTATTTTTGGAGTACCACTCCTGGTATCTGGTAGTCACTCAGAGATGGTGTGTTCTGTCGAATGTGTATGTCCGTAGATGTGAGTATACAATTTATTATATATACCACATTTTCTTAAGTATTCCTAAGTTCTCTGCAGAATAAACAAATGGGAAGGAAGCAAATGAAATGCGTTAAGTTATATCGCCAAATCCCGCAATGGTTCAAATACTTTTAAATCCAGAATATTGTCAGAGGTTATCTAGAGTTAGCAATATTTGAGACTGACTCTGTGGTCTTGCTGGAGCTTTGGGTGAAATGCATTTCCACCATTTACTTCATAGCATTGTTTTTCTCTCATCTTTTTTACTCCTTTCCAAGCTATTGTTTTATTGTGTATTTTCACAGTGGAACATGTTTTAATTTATTGGTTGTACATTGACAAAGTGGAGATGCACCTAGCTCATTATGAATTCCTGCCAATTAAAATTAATCCCCTAGGGGCACCCGGATGGCTCAGTTGGTAGAGGTGTGATTCTTGATCTCAGGGTTGTAAATTCAAGCCCCATGTTGGGTGTAGAGATTACTTAAAAATAAAATCTTAGGGGCACCTGGGTGGCTCAGTCGTTAAGCGTCTGCCTTCGGCTCAGGTCATGGTCCCAGGGTCCTGGGATCGAGCCCCGCATCAGGCTCTCTGCTCCGCGGGAAGCCTGCTTCTCCCTCTCCCACTCCCCCTGCTTGTGTTCCCTCTCTCGCTGTGTCTCTCTCTCTGTCAAATAAATAAATAAAATCTTTAAAAAATAAATAAAAAATAAAATAAAATCTTAATAAATAAAAAAAAACAAAATTAATCCACTAATAGATAGTTCCTGGGACAAAATTACTTATATTCTATTTTTTATAAAAAGACATACCCCGTATTTTTCCCCTCATCAGTTTGAAAGTAAAGAATCAAATTTGACAATCTTTTTTTTTTTTCTATTACTAACTTTTCATATAAAAATCCTATTAGAAAGAAAATAGTTGCTGGATATCCTTAAAGTAAAAACACACTGCAGTAAAGAAATTTGTTCAGTAGGGACCAGATACTTAACTTTAGGGAAGTACTTGGAAAGATTCAAAACAAAACCAAAAAGGTCTATTTGAACTGAAAAATGTGCCGGGGAGTATCTGGTAATAGTTTTAAATTTTGACTAAATTGAAATTTGATCTTAAAGTACATTCTTTTTTAAAAAAAGATTTATTTTGAGAAACAGTGAGTGAGCACAAGCGGGGGTTGCCGAGGGAGAAGGAGAGAGAGTCTTCAAGCAGACTCCCAACTGAGCGCGAAGCCCTGTGTGGGGCTCGATCATAGGACCCTGAGATCATGACCTGAGCTGAAACCAAGACTCAAGGCACTTAACTGATGCACCACTGAGGCGCCCCAAAGTATGTTCTTTAAATACTGTGAATACACCCCAGTATTTGTGAGGAATAGATGGGAGCTGCCTAAGTTTTGCATAATTATGCTTTTTGAAGCTATTTGGCTGTTTATAGACTCAGAATAGGTATGACTACCATAATCTGTTACGATATGAAAAAAAAATTGGTAGATCTTGAATATTTTCACCTCACCTCTTAAATATCAAAAGTTTTATGGAGTTCATACTATGTACATGATTCCAGATAAATATCTGCACCCAACATATACTTATGTGGGTCTAGCCTTTAAGCTGGTAGGGGAAACTTTTAATATAAGGATGTTCTTGATGAGTCATTTTAGTTGTAGAGTATATGAGCTAAGTGAACTTGCCTTTTAATAGTAATTATCCAGATATAATAAAAGGTTTTATTTAAAAGGTATAAGAAAATAAAAGGTAATCAATTTGGGGTTTGTTTTTATGATACCAGTTTATTATGATTGCCTTGCTAAGCTATAAATTGCTCATCAAATCTTTGTTGAATGAAAATATAGAAGAAATTACAGATTTCAAAGGGAAAAAAGTAGTAATGGGGAACAAGTTAATTTCTGGTACCTAAATGCCTGGGCTGCTTCTCATAATGACTTTTAGGTTAGAATATAAAATTTCATTTATTTGTAGGGAGAGTCTAATGCAAATCCATTAAAAAACAGGGCTGTATCCCATATCCCGTAATGGTGCCAAAACCTGCTAATTGCAGTGTTGGTTGAACCAAAGCTATTAGGCACTTTCTAACCTGTGCAGAAAATGCATCCTGAAACTTGGCCCGAGATACAATTCCTCTGTGGGCTTATAAATATTACAAGACAATAGTTGCCATAATTATTATTATTTGGGGTAGACTTTGGATGCTCTATCAACATTGATTCATTCCTGTGGTTAAACTTGTTAAAGTATGTACAATTGTTTTCTGATCAATATGTTAATAGAAAAAAAATTAAAGGATTTTTTTTTTTTTTCGGTTTTAACTGGTACAAAGGTGAGACACATTTGGAATTTATTTTTATCATCTCCAAATATATTGGACTGGGAAATAAAAAGAATATCCTGTATTCGATCTTAAACCTTGTTCCTGGTTATTGGTAAACTCTAAAATTTCATACTAAACATACACACATAAAATCAATTCTGTGACTTCCTGGTCCCTAATACTGAGATTCTATTTTCGCCCATTGGGAAAGATTTAAGAGCCTTGAGAGAGTGTAAGGTTTGCATTTTCATATACCGCTCAAGAGGATAGAAGTTAACAATCTGTTTAAGATTATTTTGGCATTATGTGCCCCACAATTGTGTTCATAGAGTACACCTTGGATATACAGAAGACCTGATATTTCTTTCTAAATCTGAATTCAACTTGCTTTCCAACTCTCATTTCTGTTATTGGTAGGAGCCATTTGTAATTGTCACTTCAAACTCCCTAATTTATTTTGGCTTTCTAAGTTACTTTCTTTGGAGTAAACATTTAATCATTTAGTTTTTGCCCCACCCTTGCTCTTTACATTTTCTTTCCTTTTTTTTTTTTTTGTTTTTGTTTTTGTTTTGTTTTTACCCTTCCATTCTTATGTGTGTGCAGCCTCCAAAGGCAAATAGAAGCTTCATGGAATATTTTGAACAGTTACAATGCAGGGGATATAATAAAAGATGCTTATTTTTTTTAATCTCCACTGTCCGTTTTAAAATGTGTTTTGTGGAAGAAGTTTCTCCCCTACCCCTGCTTGAAAACTCTAGCAGTCCTATTTTCTACTCAATCTTGGATAATAAAACCCCTTCAGTGGTGTAAAGTGGAAAACAGACCCAATTCAGTACTGAGAACACTCCACCCTGTCTTTCCCTTCCTACCTTTCCTTAGGCTTTGACTCCAGTTTCTCATTTTACCAACCACTAGTATCTGATACAAGATTGAAGCAAGAGCGAGACAGAGAGGCAGGTGACTGAGTGTTCTTACCTGACTTATTCTAAAATGGTTGGGCCTGCCAGGTGTTTAGAGCTTATGATCTCAACAGATTTTATTGGTTTGGGGGGCTTGGGCTAAGCATTCCTCACTGGCTTGGTGAGTCACTGTCTCTGCAACTCTACGGATCAGTAATGCACCTGTAGCTTCCAGCTTCTTAGGTTCATCACACCTCTCAGTGGCCCATTTGAGAAGGCGTCAGGGTAATCCTCATGCTGGCTCTTTCACAAATGGGATAGAGATAGATAGATCTATCTTTGAGGGGTTAGGGGGAACCCGTATCTTTTGACTGGGAGATAATCATGTATTCTTGACTCAACAAACTCTGGAAAACAGGCCAAACCCAGTGCAAGAGCAACTCCCCTCTAGGATGCAGCCAGAGCAACTAAACTGCTTGTTCCTCTTCTAGATTTCTATACATGAGTCAGTCTGTTCTGCGCACTGGGGTTTGTGTCAAGTTTTTTTGTTTTTTTTTTTGTATTATCCAGCTGAAGTCTAACTGAAATTGGAGTTCAGAGATACGGTGTTGGCCATTCCTCTGCCTTGAGGGTAGGGAGAGTGCTAAAAACATACTAGCCCTCCCCAGAAACTCTACTCAGAGGCTCTCTCAAATCTCCAATTATCAATGCAGAAGAATTTCCTAAATACTCTTAAGCTCCTTCTTGGAAACCATGCCATATGGCTTATCTAACTCTTTGGAATATTGCATCTATTGTTTTCATTCCTCAATTGGAAAATGAGAGCAGAAAGATCCTGTTTAAACACTCTGTCAGTAATGTCCTATTATGACAGAACCATGTTCTTTCCATCTGTGCTGTGTGCTGTTCTGTAAGTCCCTAGCAGACCCTGCCCATCCGAGCAAGCCTATGCTCTGGTCTATGCTCCCTGTCTTACATATTCTATTCTTTCCTTCCACTACATCCTGGACCCAGGGCCTCTGCGGCTTTACCATTCTTCGTGCCATGTCTGCAACTCCCTGCTGAGTTCTAGAAATTTCAAAAATCGATACACTAGTCATAAGAAATTAGTGGGATGGGTTTGGCCACTGTAGTAAACCATGATTTAGTTCCTTTTCCTCTTTCTCTTTTCATGTGCACATAGCATTCTGAAATTTTCTTGGTAGAAAATCTATTATATAACATCCACCTTTATTCCTATTTTATTACTTGATTTAATTAACATGAGAATTCAAAACCAGTCTCTTGAGATTAGATGTTCTCTGCTTAAAAACATTTCTGTTTGTTGGAATTAAAAGCTAAATGTTTAATCCCTAAGACACCAAATTTCAGCTGTTATTGTAGTTAAAATAACAAATTACCGGAAACTATCATAACTTGTCCAAAACTTTGATTTCAGTTCTTAAATAATAACATTCATGTACCAAAATGCCCATCAGAACATTACATCAACTTTACAAGCACCCTCATATTTAAAATTTAAAAGTCCCTAAATTTGTTAAAATAATAGGAAAACAATTCTATGATACATTAAATGAAAACCATAAACAGTTAATAAGTACTGGTTATCTCTTTGTGAAAGAACGGTTTTATTTTTCTTGACTGGTCTTATTTTCCAATTTTGCTAACATAACCTTATGAGATAAAATAAAAAATAACAATCAAATATTCCAGTCAGCATCTTCCATACTACATAGGTAATTGAAAGCTTAGTAATGCTTCAGAGGTCAGACATGGCAAAAAAAGTTTCTACCTTGTAATAAGGAATCTAGTGTTGTATGGTAATTATTGTCATTGGTTAGTCATTAGTAGAGTGAATGGAACATTCTCTAAAAAGAATATATTTTCACCTAAATGGGACAAAATCTCTGAAGAGTGTACATTACTCATCTAAATGGGAAGGATGTAGAATTGATGATTCCTGCCAGCTTTAAAGAGTTGATTAAGAGAGATAATGTTTTATTACCACTAATTATACCAGTGAGCAGAATGATGTACAGGTCAATAGGAAAACTTCACTACTTTCATATTAAAAAGACATTAACTCATGACACATGAACCATTTGATAATAAAGTGCTTTATGTAAATACTGAAAAAAGCCTCATTTGTTAAGTTTTAATAAAAGCTTGGACAATGGAAGGGAGCTCATGTTTAAATTTCACCCCTTTGTAGGACTTCATTCCCCAGAATTAATGAAAAATGATTCATCAGATAAAGAAGTAAATTCCCCAGTGTTTCTCAAAAAAGTTCTCATATGTTCCTTTGAAAAATAGAACTTGGCTATTCATTCGAGTTAGCAAGTAAAATAACATCATTTGAATATAAGCCTGAGTCCTCTGGCTTCCCATTGGTGAATATTAATGTCTAATATTTTTATATATAAAATCCCTGGGTAGAAAGAAGCCTTGGAAGTTCACACACCCATATTGATGAAGACTAAAACTGATTTTTAGAAAGAAAAACCTCAAACTGTTTAAATGCAGCATTTTTCAGTGTATAAGTTGTTCAAATATTGACTTCTTTCTGAAGCTATTTAACTTACTATCTTCTGAACGAATTTCTGTAAAAGAGGAAAAGGAAAACTTAAGGAAGTTTAATGAAAGTATAAATGGCCAATTTTAAATATCTGGGAAATAGGAAAATAGGGAAAGGAAAGAATTTTAAACAAAAGAATTGCACCAATAATGAAATGATTGCTGATAAGGAAACTTACAGATTTTTGAGAAATGGCTTCAATACTTCACCATATTTTTTATATATCTACTTCTAATCAAAGGAGAAAACTTAATTAAAAGCACATTCATTGGTAAAGGAAGGTCAAAGGGGTGTAAGGCAAAGACAGATCCTTTTTCTCACCCGTTTTGTCGGCCATAGTGAAGTTACTATTACTGATCCCGATAGGGAATTTGGAAGGAAAATAATAACGGGTATAAACGGAGAATTTCTCTAAACCGTTCAATGCAATGATGAAAGCTACATTAAAAATGGAAACCTAACTGCAGGTGATCAAATACATAATAGAACACAAGATAAAATGGTATATGCATCTTAAGTATGTGTGTGTGCGCATGCGCACACAGGCGAGCACTCTCTAGTGACCTTTATTGTTCAACAATACATACAACAGACATAAAAAAGGAGAAAGGGAAGAAAAATGCTTGCCTATCTCTGAGACAAAGAGAAGCAAACTTGTCTGCCCTTTCCTTCCAATGCTTCTTTCTCTGCAGGCTCTTGGGCTGTCATGGAGCTTGGGGCTGCTTTATAGCATCTGATTTATATTTGGTTCCTAGTGTTTCACAAGTGCATTATAAGTAGAAATGGAGCCAGAATCTTATTAGTGGAGATGCTGTGCGGAGAAATGTCAACACGGGGCATTTGTGTTTTACTTTCATTGCTTTAATAGATAGTACATTTTGTGACAACATGGTCTATTTGAATAATGTGACATTTGGGGGAAGTTTTAAAATTGATTTTATTCAATTGATATTAATGTTGGGTTAAGACCTGATATAATAAAGAAAATAGATGTGTCATTTTCTACCTGTCTTTCAGAGTGAGGGAGTTTGGGCCAGGCAGCCCGCAAAGTCAAAAAGGAGCCGTGCATGTGGCACCAATGCCATGTGTTTTAGCCCGTCTATTTTCAGAGCACACTTAATATGTTCACTTGAACAGAATGATTGGCAGATACCAATCAGATACAGTTTAGGCAGTAGCAAGTCATGGATTCAGATGAGAGATGAAAGATGAAGGAACTAGAATCTATTACCTTACAAACGCTCATAAAGTAGACTGTTTTATTCAAACCCATTTCCCACAGTATATAATTTCAAGTTCACAGAAGGACGTAAATATACTTCCTGTAAAGCTTGAAGGGAAAATGTATTAAATTGAGAATTAGTTCCAATTACCAGTTTCTCATTGTGTGCTTCATTACTATATCCTACTGAGTATACTAAACACTGAGTAAATCTATTCTTACACCAATATTCTTATCTGTCCCGCCCTTGCCATGCTATTCAGCTATCAGTGGGAAACCAATATTTTCTACCCTGCCATAAAGATAGACTCCCTTGGTTTCAATTTTTATATCTGAGAGCATAGCCATTTTCACTTACTATGGAGGAATTCCAGGTCTCTCTCCGTCATGGAGAAACATGAAAACCAGAGACAATATTAGAGAAATAAAATAAAACAAAAAGTCATGTAAATAAGTTATCCCTTGGATATTGTTTAAAATATGTACATGCTGAAGTAGTGACACGGGCTATTTGCAGCATAAAGAACGTGATCTCAAGTTGCACCAAAATACTAAATACTTTCCATTCAGCTGCAAAGTTCTACTCAAAATCATTGGATATAGGTTTTCTTTCCTTCCTCCTCTCTGAAAATATTTCTTTGTGTCTTTCTTCTAATTGTTTGAGAAAAATGGTTTTTGCTTTCCAAGGGTTATTCCCTTCTTAGATCGTTTATTTCCTGTCTTCCATGAAGCATAACATTTAAGGGATGGAGAGTAAGGAATTGATCTTTGGAGTTGGATAATAGTTCATATCCTAGCTGTGCAATTTGGGGAATGTTAGGAATGTTCTGGAATCCCTTTGCTGGCTTGATGAAGGGAGTGACCATGTTGGCTAGAAATTGCAAGTGGCCTCTAGGCTGAGGTCCTTCAGGTGCCCTGTTGCTTTCCTTGGTTTTCTCCACACACAGATGAAGATAATTCACAGTGCAGTGATCACTTGTTTCTCCCTGTCCCTCTTCTAGTTTGCTTTATGGGGGAGAATACCTGCATACCTAATTTTATTGTAAAGGTTTTCATGGTTGTTTGGGTTTGCAGTTGAGGTGCTACATACACACACTCTGTACCCAAACATACGAGACCATATAATCATTTCAATAAATTCTAAAAGATAGAACATATTATATAGACAGAGTGTGATTAAACTAAAAAATAGTAACAAAAACTGAGTGGGAAAGATCAATATCATTGGAAACTGACCTAGATGTTTCTAAATACCCTGCAGCTCAAGAAATTAGAAGAAAAATTTACTTAATATTTGGAATTGAAGGACAATGGTAACATGGCATAAATTTATGGGATTGCAGCCATAGCTGTGCTCAGGGGAAAATGAGTAGCTTAAAATGCATATACTAACACAGAGAAAAGGCTAAAAACCGATCTTTATCTAAAGAAAAATGTAAAAGTAGCTGCAAATGAAACTGAAAGAAGCAAGCAAATAAAGATTAAAAGCAGAAACTTAAAAACATATTCAGTTGAAAGGAATAATTCTTTGTGGGAAGAGTAAAATAAAACTGATCAGCCCCTGACAAAAACCAATGAGGAGGAGAAAAAAGACATAAATTACTAATATCATGAGTGGGAAAGGAGACATGACTATACAAAAGTGATAAATTGCTCATTAGAGAATATATAACCCGATTTTTTGGACAATAAATTTGAAAATTTTGATGAAATGAACAAACTGGTAAAATGCAAGGGAGCAAACTTAGAATACTATATGTAAATCATATTCCATTATTAAAATTGAATATTTAATTAAAAACAACTTCCCACAGAGGAGACTCGAGGCTCAGTGGCTTCAATTGAGAATTCTTGCAAATACTTAGAGAAGAAATAATACCAACCTACGACAAGTTCTTCAGGGAGAACCAAAACAACAACAACAACACCACCAAAAAAACCTTCCAAATTTTTAAAAAAATAAACCCAGCATAAACTTGACACTAATAGTTAACGATCTTCTATAATGGCTAAAATCCTGAAAGTTTCCTACTGAAATCAACAAACCAAGGCACCCTGTCATGTTGTGCTTGAGCTCACTGTTTGTTACACACTTTCAAAATTCGTTTGTTTTCTTGAATGTGCATTCTATACTTCAATTTTAAAAAAGTTAGAAACGTAACTCACATCACTTTTTGTATTCTGTGTTGTAGCAAAATTCCTAACCTTAAGACTAAATTAGAAACCAATTATACAGATGCCAGAGAAAGTCAAATTCTTTGGCTCTTTTTACATTATATTTTGGGCACAACATTTAAGATGTTTTAACTCTTATAGGTAACTGGTGTTATATAGATTAATAAAGGATGACTTCCCCCGAAGGCCTTCTGGACTACCATGCACCAAATATATTTGGGAATGTAGCTTTTCCCAATCTTTCTCATAGAAAGCAAAATGCTTTGAACATCACTCTGTGAACATTTAAAACATGTGAGAAGACAGTCAGAAAACCATTTTTCTCTAAAAGCTATACTTCTGGTTCATGATAATATATCTTCTATTGATAGTAATGGCACAAAAAAAATTGTCATTCATTGCATCTAAGGCCACTGAGGAGGTCTTAGATTACTCTGCCAATACAATTGGCATGATCTTATGGGTAACCTAATTTTCTCTTAAATTGTAAGGCTCTGGTGGGAGTGGGGTGGAGAACAAAGGAATATTTTTATTAAGTTGATATTGCATCAGTTCTCCCTCATAAGATAATTCCATCTCTAGATAGTATAGTTTTTACTGAAAAGTAAAAACTTTTTCAGTTTACTTTTTATGATGGATGTTTGAATGGTAATAGAATTTCTATTTCCAGCAAATGATTTTTTTCTCTTCGGCCATGAGCCAATCTATCTATATTTCTTCTAATTCCTCAGAAAATACTTAAAAATTCAATGCCTTTTATACTTGTTATAATTCCTTAAATACAGCCGACATTTTCATTTAATCCAGACATACTTGTTTTTCAGCAGTTACTGAATATTTATTTCTGTTCACTTCTTTGATTTTATTTCTTAGTTACAAAACCATCCCACATGTTCTGATAAGATGCTTACACACACACACACAAATGGGGACCAGAAACACCTGATTCCAGAGAAATTATTTGGATGATTATTTTGAAGCAATTATACTTTAACAGGGGATTTGTTTCTTATTTAGGGCTATATTCCTCATCACCAGGAGTAGATTCCATCTCAAGAAACTACTTTTTTGCTCATTTGTAAGCAACTCCTCATCCATTAGTATGAGATTGCAGCAACTCACTCTTCAGGTTCCACTTTTAATTCTAGTTCTCTTGTTCTTTTTTTCCGACCACATCTGCAGTGATTTCCTCCAGTGAAGTCTTGAGCCCCTCTAGGTTATCCATGAGGGTGGAATCAACTTCTTCCAAACTCCTATGAACATTGATATTTTGACCTCTTCCCGTGAATCACAAATGTTCTTGATGGTGTCTAGAATGGTGAATGCTTTCCAGAAGATTCTCAATTTAGTTTACCCACATCCATCAGAGGGATCACTATCTATGGCAGCTCTAGCCTTATGAAAGGTATTTAAGTGATTCTTGAAAGTCAAAGTAACTTTTATCCATGAGCTACCTAATAGATGTGGTGTTAACAGGCATGAAAACTGTATTAACCTCATTGTACAATCTGAGTTTTTGAGTAACCAGGTACATTGTCAGCAGTAATATTTTAAAAGCAACATTTTTCTGAGTAGTTGATCTCAACAGTGGGCTTAGAAGTTTCAGTAAACCATGTTATGAACAGATATGCTGTCATCCATTTATAGAGCACAGGCAGAGTAGATAAAGCATAATTCATAAGGGCCCTCAAATTTTCAAACTGGTTAATGAGCATTGGCTTCAACATAGTCACCAGCTGCACTGGCTCCTAAGAAGAGACTCAGCCTGTCCTTTGAAGCTTTGAAACCAGGCATTGACTTTTCCTCTCCAGCTATGGTATTTTCTTCTAATAGAAGGCTGTTTTGTCTACACTGAAAATCTATTGTTTAGTGTAGCCACTTTCATTAATTATCTTAGATCTTCTGGGTCACTTATTAGAGCTTCTACATCAGCATTTGCTGCTTTCACTTTGATGTTAACAGAGATGGCTTCTTTCCTTAAACCTCATGAACCAGTCTCCACTAGTGTCAGACTTGACTCCTGCAAGCTTTTTCACCTCTCAGTCTTCGTAGAATTGAAGAGAATTAGGGCCTTCCTCTGGATTGGGTTTTGGCTTAAGGGAATATTGTGCCTGGTTTGATCTTCCATTAAAACTTTCTCCATATCAGGGCGCCTGGGTGGCTCAGTCGTTAAGCGTCTGCCTTCGGCTCAGGTCATGATCTCAGGGTCCTGGGATCGAGCCTCACATCGGGCTCCCCGCTCGGCGGGAAGCCTGCTTCTCCCTCTCCCACTCCCCCTGCTTGTGTTCCCTCTCTCGCTGTGTCTCTCTCTGTCAAGGAAATAAATAAAATCTTTAAAAAAAAAAAAAAAAAAAAAAAAAACTTTCTCCATATCAGCAATAAGGCTGTTTCTTTCTTATAATTTGCATGTTCGCTGGAATAGCACTTTTAATTTCCTTCTAGAACTTTTCCTTTGCAATCACAACTTGGCTAGCTTTGGTGCAAGAGTCTTAGCTTTTGACATGCCTTGTTCACTAAGCTTAATCATTTCTACCTTTTGGTTTTAAAATAAGAGATGTTCAACTCTATTCGAACACATAGAAGTAATTGTAGGGTTATTAATTGGCCTAATGTCAATATTGCTGGGTCTCAAGGATCAGGGAGGTCTGAAGAGAAAAGTGGGAGAACAATTGGTCAGTGGAGTAGTCAGAGTACCCACAGCGTTTATGAATTTTGCTACCTTATATGGGCATGGTTTATGGTGCCCCAAAACAATTGTAATAGTAACATTAAAGATTAATGACCGATCACCATAACAAATACGCTAATAATGAAAAACTTGAAATAGAGCAAGAATTATGAAACTGGCACACACAAAAAAGTAAGCAAATGCCGTTGGAAAAATGGTGCTGATAGACCGCTTGAGGCGAGTTGCCACAAACCTTCAACTTGTTGAAAGAAACACACACAATATCTGCCAAGTGCAATAAAGCCAAATGCAATAAAAGACAGTATTCCTGTATAGCACTTCTATGCCTTTTGTTAATAATTTTGTCATTTAAAATGGCCCCAAGTGTGATGCTGAGGTGCTTCCTTGTGTTCTCAGGTAAAAGAAGACTCAAGTATGCCTCGTGGAGAAAAATGTACGTGTTAGATAACCTTTATTCGAACTTAAGTTGTAGTGCTGTTGGCTGCGAGTTCAATGTTAATGAATCAATAATAGGTACTAAATACAGTGTTCGTAATCTGAAGCACATATAAAACAAGGCTGTACATTATTTGATGAAAATGTTTTGACCAGAGGCTTGTAGGAACCTTATTTTGTATCTTCCTTAGGAGCAGTGGTTCAGCGTTGGCTGTGACTTTATAGAGCGTAACTATTGCGAGGAACAAGAATCAACTGTATACTAATACATACGAAGAATGTTTTTCCTTGCACTCATTCAAATGTTGAACAACAGTTATGAAGAACTTACCAAGTGTCAGCAATTATTCCAATGACCAGGGATCCAGCGGAGAAAGAAGGATACCGTAGCTGGCTGCATCCTCCTCGTTCTTTCAGATGTTGTCTAGCAAAGGTTAAAAAGGTCTCCATTTTGTAATAGAATAACTCATGTCCTCCTATAACAATAACATGAAAAAATTACTTAAAATTAGGATCATTTTCAGACAAGGCAACTAAAAAACTCCCTCAGGATCCATGGATGAAGATCTATACCATGATGATGTAATGTTCAGGGTAGTCCTTAAAGAACTGGGTTGCTAATACTTCAGTGCAATAGAAATTGCTTTGTATATCCTGAGTACCTCTATTTTATAGAACACATGCATAATTGAAATAATAAAAACTTATCTACGATTTTGTGAACTATTTTTTATGGTTGAGATAAAATATTTTTTTGTCAAATAGCTTCATGGGAACATAGTGCCCTGGTGGTTAAAAACAAACTCATAAATTCTGTGTTCAGCCATAATTTACTCTGAATATGACCATATAACCATTAAATATTAACTTCAGTTCCATTTCAAAATTAAGGATGTAATTTTATGTTGTTCACTGAGAAAGAAGCTGAATAATAGCTATATTTTCTTTGGCTCAGCTGCAACTATACACTTGATTCTTTGTCAACTGTAAGAAATATCTAAGAAAGCAACACCCTTGTGAAACAATTTATTTGCTTAAAAGCAGTTAATTCAACAAAATCTTTTTTGTTATCTGTATAATAAATGATTACCCTCATTATGAAGTGTAGTTATAGTGAATTACAATGTACTACAATTTACTGCCCTCTTGCATTCAAATGACCTGCTCCCCTGAAAGCTAGGTTATGTTTCCGTTTCATTGAGTTGCATGTTAGCTTTCACTGGGATGGCTAATACATGACTCAAACTTGTCCTTTCTGTCAATATGTTTATAGATTTTGCGTGTTTAGTGAAAATAAGGAAATTTTGCCTCCTATTTAGAATAATGGTATGTTAAAGCTCTGATTTACATCAGACTTAGAATGAATAACATTGCCCTTAGGACCAGGTTCAAAATTTGAACAAGACTTTTGAGGCATTTTATGCCTAAAATTCTCCTCCTTAGTCGGGCCTTGTACCTTTAACACTTCACATTCTCTGTGAGGATCCTTCTGCCACAATGAATATCCTTCTATTACTGTATTTCACGACTGTGGTATCTTCATCGACAGAGTTTCCTTCTCTCTGTTTATATCCATATGTAGTATACCCTAATATCAGGCTACATAATATTCCTGGACACCTTCAAGACGCAGAATAGCTTCCCTTTTCTCTGGGCTCTTTAAACACTCGGTATTTTGACCACCGCAACACTTACCTCATGTTCCTCCATTTGACAACTCATTTAGTTGTCTGCACCATTAACTGGTAATTGTGTGAGGTCAAACACCTCTTTGTTGGCTTTTTTTAACTTGGGAGAGTGCCATATATATATATATATATATATATAGAGAGAGAGAGAGAGAGAGAGAGAATATATATATAGTGATAGAGTGCAAAAAAACCTGTAAGATGTGAATATTGGATATCATGTTGCATGATTTAGAACCAGAATTGGGAAGTGGGTGGAAAAAGGAGGCAGTACTCTCAAAATTTGTGCAAGTTTTGCTCCGTTCTCTTACCCTGTGTCTGGTATCAGCTCAACTGTTCCCTTTATTTTAATATATACAGTTGTCTTGTGACTTCTTTTGAAGCTAAAGCAGCAATGTATTAGATTCTCTTGTCCTATTTATTCATAATAGAATAAGATTGCATGCATGTTCACATTTTGCTATTAGTAATCTCTGAATAAAATATTTTATTCTCTGAATAAAAATGTATCTTAAGTTTCAGGTTACCTGAAAACCTAGAAGTATAAGATAGGAGGTGAGGAGAATTAAATGTGCAGTAAAGAACATGCAGGGGCTTGTATATATTGATTACTTTAAAATGCATTTAAATGTTTTACGGTTTGAAAATAGCTAATAGAATAGAAATACATATGAACTTAAACATTAATTAAGAGATGGAAGGAAGGCAATTTTAGTGCAAACTTGATCAATATAGTGAGGAAACCCAAGATAATTGGAAAGGCAACAAAAGGAGAGTAGTAGATTACAAGTAAGAACGTATGAAGATGTACTAATAAGACCAAACACATTAATTACATAAATCCATTGATTGGATTCAACTGATTAATTAAAATATGAAGAATGTTAAAGTGAGCTAAAGAACATTAGCTCTGATGTTCATAGATCATTCAAACATCAAAGGCACAAGGAGGTTGAAAACAGAGCTAACAGTGAAATGTTAAAGTGAGAAAGTGAACAGCTGGGAAATTACCACTTTTAAGCTAATATTAAATGGGAAAATGTTATTTTGTAACAATGAATGCAGTACCTAAAAACAGAGCAAGCAGGAAGGTCTCATAAACCAAAAAATGTAAAACCAAAACAAATAGCAAACAAATGTAGAAATAAAAGGAAACTAAACCAGAATCATAGTGAAAATGTACATTGGTCAGACTTTAAGAGAGAACAAATAATTACATAAATGATTGCAGTAAAAGAGCCAGTGTATGCTAATAATGTAATTTATAAAGAGGTTAGAAAATACAATTATAAGGAAAGTGCTAACATTTGGTAAATGTTTCTGAGATAATTTGTACTTTTAGAAGACAAGATCTAAAAATAAGTATAAAGATAAAAATAGAGTGGTAGAATAGACTAAATATTAGATTATATAAAGATAAAAACTTGGCAAAATATTTCATAAAGCTAAAAAACCCATTGAAGAAAATAATGAAGCACATAGAAGCACATGAATGATTAATAACTAGATGCAGAAGTAGATTCTATTAAATAAGTGGAGGAAAAGGAAAATATCCACATGTAAATAGGTTCTAGTATTATGCAGTGGCTTCTAAGGATTATATTAACAAACTTTATACAATCCACTTAGAATTAATATTTTACCATTTCAAGCAAAACATAATGATCTTACCAACGTATATCTTTCATTACCTATACTTCCTCTATGATGTAGTTGCCCAAAGTATTACATCTAACTGCACTGAAAATCCCATCAGTGTTATAACATGTGCTTTCACCTGCGACGTGTCATTTAATGAATTTATAAGCCAAAACTGTCTTTTATTTACCAAGATGTTTCTCTTTCTGTTTTTCTTCCTTCATTCCTGACATTCCACGTGTCCTTCTGCTACCCTTTCCCTTCCACTGAAGATCTTGCCTTAGCATTTATTTTATTTTTTAATTAATTTTTTTTGAGGTAGTGTTCCATGATTCATTGTTTGCATATAACACCCAGTGCTCCATTCAGTACGTGCCCTCTTTAATACCCATCACCAGGCGAACCCATCCCCCCAACCCCCTCCCCTCTAGAACCCTCAGTTTGTATTTCAGAGTCCACAGTCTCTCATAGTTCGTCTCCCCCTCCAATTTCCCCCCTTCATTTTTCCCTTCCTACTATTTTTTTTTAACATATGATGTATTACTTGTTTCAGAGGTACAGGTATGTGATTCATCAGCCTTACAAATTCACAGTGCTCACCATAGCACATACCCTCCCCAATGTCTATCACCCAGGCACCCCATCCCTCCCACCCCCCACCACTCCAACAACCCTCAGTTTGTTTCCTGAGATTAAGGATTCCTCATATCAGTGAGATCATATGATACATGTCTTTCTCTGATTGACTTATTTCGCTCAGCATAATACCCTCCAGTTCCATCCATGTTGTTGCAAATGGCAAGATTTCGCTTTTCTTTTTGATGGCTGCATAATATTCCATTGTATACATATACCACTTCTTCTTTACCCATTCATCTGTCGATGGACATCTTGGCTCTTTCCACAGTTTGGCTATTGTGGACATTGCTGCTATAAACATCGGGGTGCACGTACCCCTTCGGATCACTACATTTGTATCTATGGGGTAAATACCCAGTAGTGCAATTGCTGGGTCGTACAGTAGCTCTATTCTCAACTTTTTGAGGAACCTCCATACTGTTTGCCAGAGTGGGTGCACCAGCTTGCATTCCCACCAACAGTGTAGGAGGGTTCCCCTTTCTCTGCATCCATACCAACAACTGTCATTTCCTGACTTCTTCATTTTAGCCATTCTGACTTGTGGGAGGTGGTATCTCATTGAGGTTTTGATTTGGATTTCCCTGATGCCAAGTGATGTTGAGCACTTTTTCATGTGTCTGTTGGCCATTTGCATGTCTTCTTTGGAAAAATGTCTGTTCATGTCTTCTGCCCATTTCTTGATTGGATTCTTTGTTCTTTGGGTGTTGAGTTTGATAAGTTCTTTATAGATTTTGGATACTAGCCCTTTATCTGATATGTCATTTGCAAATATCTTCTCCCATTCTGTCAGTTGTCTTTTGGTTTTGTTGACTGTTTCCTTTGCTTTGCAAAAGCTTTTTATCTTGATGAAGTCCCAATAGTTCATTTTTGCCCTTGCTTCCCTTGCCTTTGGCGATGTTTCTAGGAAGAAGTTGCTGCGGCTGAGGTCGAAGAGGTTGCTGCCTGTGTTCTTCTTTAGGATTTTGATGGACTCCTGTCTCACATTGAGGTCTTTCAACCATTTTGAGTCTATTTTTGTGTGTGGTGTAAGGAAATGGCCCAGTTTCATTCTTCTGCATGTGGCTGTCCAATTTTCCCAACACCATTTGTTGAAGAGACTCTTTTTTTCCATTGGACATTCTTTTCTGCTTTGTCAAAGATTAGTTGACTATAGAGTTGAGCATCCATTTCTAGGCTCTCTATTTTGTTCCATTGATCTATGTGTCTTTTTTTTGTGCCAGTAGCATACTGTATTGATGATGACAGTTTTGTAATAGAGCTTGAAGTCCGGAATTGTGATACCACCTGCTTTGCTTTTCATTCTCAACATTCCTGTGGCTATTCAGGGTCTTTTCTGATTCCATACAAGTGTTAGGATTATTTGTTCCATTTCTTTGAAAAAAGTGGATGGTATTTTGATAGGGATTGCATTAAATGTGTAGATTGCTCTAGGTAGCATTGACATCTTCACAATATTTGTTCTTCCAATCCATGAGCATGGGACGTTTTTCCATTTCTTTGTGTCTTCCTCAATTTGTTTCATGAGTATTTTAGTTTTCTGAGTACAGATTCTTTGCCTCTTTGGTTAGAATTATTCCTGTGTATCTTATGGTTTTGGATACAATTGTAAATGGGATTGTGACTCCTTAATTTCTCTTTCTTCTGTCTTGTTGTTGGTGTATATAAATGCAACTGATTTCTGTGCATTGATTTTTATATCCTGCCACTTTACTGAATTCCTGTATGAGTTCTAGCAGTTTTGGGGTGGAGTCTTTTGGGTTTTCCACATAAAGTATCATATCATCTGCAAAGAGTGAGAGTTTGACGACTTCTTTGCTGATTTGGATGCCTTTTATTTCTTTCTGTTGTCTGATTGCTGTGGCTAGGACTTCTATTACTGTGTTGAATAGCAGTGGTGATAGTGCACATCCCTGTCGTATTCCTGACCTTAGGGGGAAAGCTCTCAGTTTTTCCCCATTGAGAAGGATATTCGCTGTGGGTTTTTCATAGATGGCTTTTATGATAGTGAGGTATGTACCCTCTCTCCCTACACTGTGAAGAGTTTTGATCAAGAAAGGATGCTGCACTTTGTCAAATGCTTTTTCTGCATCTATTGAGAGGATCATATGGTTCTTGTTCTTTCTTTTTTTAATGTATTGTATCACGTTGATTGATTTGCGGCTGTTGAACCAAAATTGCAGCCCAGGGATAAATCCCACTTGGTCGTGGTGAATAATCCTTTTAATGTACTGTTGGATCCTATTGGCTAGTGTTTTGGTGAGAATTTTTGCATCCATGTTCATCAGGGTTATTGGTCTTTCATTCTTTTTGATGGGGTCTTTGTGTGATTTTGGAATCAAGGTGATGGTGGCCACATAAAACGAGTTTGGAAGTTTTCCTTCCATTTCTATTTTTTGGAACAGTTTCAGAAGAATAGGTATTCTTCTTTAAATGTTTGGTAGAATTCCCCTGGGAAGCCATCTGGCCCTGGGCTCTTGTTTGTTGGGAGATTTTTGATGACTGCTTCAATTTCCTTAGTGGTTATGGGTCTCTTCAGGTTTTCTATTTCTTCCTGGTTCAGTTTTGGTAGTGGATACATCTCTAGGAATGCATCCATTTCTTCCAGATTATCTAATTTGCTGGCATAGAGTTGCTCATAATATGTTCTTATAATTGTTTGTATTTCTTTGGTGTTGGTTGTGATCTCTCCCCTTTCATCCATGATTTTATTTATTTGGGTCCTTTCTCTTCTCTTTTTGATAAGTCTGGCCAGGGGTTTATCAATCTTGTTAATTCTTTCAAAGAACCAGCTCCTAGTTTCGTTGATCTGTTCTACTGTTTCTATTTCATTGATTTCTGCTCTGATCTTTATTATTTCTCTTCTCCTGCTGGGTTTAGGCTTTATTTGCTGTTCTTTCTCCAGCTCCTTTAGTTGTAGGGTTAGGTTGCATACTTGAGACCTTTCTTGTTTCTTGAGAAAGGCTTGTATTGCTATATACTTTCCTCTTAGGACTGCCTTTGCTGCATCCCAAAGATTTTGAGCAGTTGTGTTTTCATTTTCATTGGTTTCCATGAATTTTTAAAATTCTTCTTTAATTTCCTGGTTGACCCATTCATTCTTTAGTAGGATGCTCTTTAGCCTCCATGTATTTGAGTTCTTTCCGACTTTCCTCTTGTGATTGAGTTCTAGTTTCAAAGCACTGTGGTCTGAAAATAGGCAGGGAATGATCCCAATCTTTTGGTACCGGTTGAGACCTGATTTATGACCTAGGATGTGATCGATTCTGGAGAATGTTCCATGGGCACTAGAGAAGAATGTGTATTCTGTTGCTTTGGGTTGGAACGTTCTGAATATATCTGTGAAGTCCATTTGGTCCAGTGTGTCATTTAAAGTCTTTATTTCCTTGTTGATCTTTTGCTTAGATGATCTGTCCATTTCAGTGAGGGGGGCTGTTAAAGTCCCCCACTATCATTGTATTGTTGTCAATGTGTTTCTTTGCTTTTGTTATTAATTGGCTTATATAATTGGCTGTTCCCATGTTAGGGGCATAGATATTAACAATTGTTATATCTTCTTGTTGGACAGACACTTTAAGTATGATATAGTGTCCTTCCTTATCTCTTATTATAGTCTTTGGTTTAAAATCTAATTTGTCTGATACAAGGATTGCCACCCCAGCTTTCTTTTGGTGTCCATTAGCATGGTAAATGGTTTTCCACCCCCTCACTTTCAATCTGGAGGTGTCTTTGGGTCTAAAATGAGTCTCTTGCAGACAGCATATCTATGGGTCTTGTTTTTTAATCCAATCTGATACCCTGTGTCTTTTGATTAGGGCATTTAGCCCATTTACATTCAGGGTAACTATTGAAAGATATGAACTTAGTGGCATTGTATTGCCTGTAAGGTAACTGTTACTGTATATTGTCTCTGTTCCTTTCTGGTCTATGTTGCTTTTAGGCTCTCTCTTTGCTTAGAGGACCCCTTTCAATAGTTCTTGTAGGGCTGGTTTCGTGTTTGCAAATTCCTTCAGTTTTTGTTTGTCCTGGAAGCTTTTTATCTCTCCTTCTATTTTCAATGACAGCCTAGCTGGATATAATATTCCTGGCTGCATATTTTTCTCATTTAGTGCTCTGAATATATCATGCTAGTCCTTTCTGGCCTGCCAGGTCTCTGTGGATAGGTCTGTTGGCAATCTAATGTTTCTACCATTGTAAGTTACAGAGCTCTTGTCCAAGCTGCTTTCAGGATTTTCTTTGTCTCCGAGACTTGTAAGTTTTACTATTAGATGTCAGGGTGTTGACCTATTTTTATTGATTTTGAGGGGAGGTTCTCTGTGCGTCCTGTATTTTGATGCCTGTTTCCTTCCCCAAATTAGGGAAGTTCTCTGCTATAATTTGCTCCAATATATCTTCTGCCCCTCTCTCTTTCTTCTTCTGGGATCCCAATTATTCTAATATTGTTTCATCTTATGGTCTCACTTATCTCTTGAATTCTGCCCTCGTGATCCAGTAGTTGTTGATCTCTTTTTCTCAGCTTCTTTGTTCTCCATCATTTGGTCTTCTGTACCACTAATTCCCTCTTCTGCCTCATTTATCTTAGCATTTAGAGCCTCCATTTTTGATTGTACCTCATTAATAGCCTTTTTGATTTCGACTTGGTTAGATTTTAGTTCTTTTATTTCTCCAGAAAGGGTTTCTCTAGTATCTTCTATGCTTTTTTCAAGCCCAGCTAGTATCTTTATAATTGTCATTCTGAACTCTAGTTCTGACACCTTACTAATATCCCTATTGATTAGGTCCCTGGCAGTCGGTACTGCCTCTTGTTATTTTTTGTTGTTGTTGTTGAGGTGATTTTTTCCATCTTGTCATTTTGTCCAGAGGAGAAGAGATGAATGAGAGAACAAAATGCTAACAGGGTAACAACGATGCCAGAACAATAAACACTAAACAAATCAGAAAAGACCCGAAACTGGGGGATAAGAAAGGGAAAGAAAGAAAAAAGAAAAAAAGGATATGATCAGATATGATCAGGCTGGTGCATAGATCATTGCCACATACTAGATTTTCGGCGTATTTTGGTCTGTTAGAAGAAACTGTGTCTCAAAATTTTAAAGAAAAACGTATATATGTACGAAACTAAGGGTAAATACGATGAATGATGGAATATGACTGTAAAGATGAAAATTATAAAAGATTTTTTAAAAAGGAATTGATAAGTTGGTTGAAAAAAGAAAGAAAAAAAAAGGAGAATGTGATCAGGCAGGAGACTAGAACAAAGCCATACAGTAGAGATTTAGGGTATCTTTTGGTCTGTTAGAAGAAACTGTATCCCAAAATTTTATTTTATTTTATTTATTTTATTTTTTTAAAGATTTTATTTATTTATTTGACAGAGAGATAGCGAGAGCAGGAACACAAGCAGGGGGAGTAGGAGAGGGAGAAGCGGGCTTCCCGCCTAGCAGGGAGCCCGATATGGGACTCGATCCCAGGACTCTGGGATCATGACCTGAGCCGAAGGCAGACGCTTAACGACTGAGCCACCCAGGCGCCCTGTATCCCAAAATTTTAAAGAGAGAACAACTTATATATATATACCAAAAATTTAACTACAATGAAGGGATAGAATATGACTCTAATATGAAAAATAAAAAAGATTTTTAAAAAACAGATTGATAAGATGTTGGTTGAAAAGGAAAAAGAAAAATTAAAAAAAAAATAGAAAAAGAATAAAAAGAAAATTAAAATAACTTTAAAAGGCTAAAGAATCATGGGAAAAAAGCCATGAATTCTATGTGCTGTATTCCCCTAGTGCTGGAATTCTGCCATTCTCATTGATCAGTAAACTTGGTCTTGGCTGGCTGTTCTTGCTGATCTTCTGGGGGAGGGGCCTGTTGCTATGGTTCTCAGATGTCTTTGCCGGGGGCTGGGCTAAGTAATCTGCTCGGATTTGTTCTTGGGAGCACTCTCGGGAGCTTTTGTTCCCTGCAAGCTTTCCGTACAGCTTTGGAGGAGGATAGTGAAAATGGCAGCCTCCCAATCTCTGCCCAGAGGAGCCGAGAACTCGGGCCTGCTCCTCAGTGAGCCCCCAGAGAAAAGCAGTCAATCACTCCCGTCTCCCTGGTCTCCGGCCGCACTCCGTGCTCACCCGGCCTGTGACCGAGCGTTTCTATCTCTGGCACCCGACTAAGTGTGGAGTCTCCAAATCCAGCAGATCCCCGCGGTGCTCTCCCATGCTGCTCCTCCCGGGGAAGGAAGGGGAGTCTCCCCAATCTGCCGCCTGTTGGGTCCCTGCTGGAGGAGTAGTGGCCCGACTGTGCCGCAGATCACAGTTTATGGCAACCCCGAGCTGTGAGCCTGCTCCTCAGCTCCGTCTCTGCAGCCGGCTTCCCTGCTCCGATACCTGGGAGCTCTGCCGCACTCAGGCACCCCCAGTCATTCTGTGACCCCGAGGGTCCCGAGACCACACTGTCCCAGCAAGGGTTCCACCCCCTGCTTAGCCACTGGAGCGACGTCCCTCAGCAAAGCCAACTTCTGAAAGTTCCAATTTTGTGCTCTGCTGCTCTGTCACTTGCCGGTAGCGGCTGACAGAGGCCCCCTCCCCCCACTATCTGTCTTCCTGAATATCGCCTCAGATTCACTTCTCTGCCCGTCCTACCTTCCAGAAAGTGGTCACTTTTCTGTTCAGAGAGTTGCTGCTATTCTTTTCTTTGATCTCCTGTTGAGTTCGTAGGTGTTCAGGATGGTTTGATCCCTAT
This sequence comes from Phoca vitulina, assembly GCF_004348235.1. Taxonomy (NCBI): domain Eukaryota; kingdom Metazoa; phylum Chordata; class Mammalia; order Carnivora; family Phocidae; genus Phoca; species Phoca vitulina. The sequence continues at coordinate 17,701,263 of NW_022589708.1, read as the reverse complement.
CTAGCTGAATTCCTGGGACCAGACGAAATTTAGGTCTCCTACTCCTCCACCATCTTGCTCCTCCTCTGCCTTAGCATTTATTTTAAAGCAGATCTAGTATTGACAAATTGCTTAGTTTTATTCCTGGTGAAATTATTTTACCTTCCTCTCTGAAGACTATTTTCACTAGATTGAGGATTCTGGATTGATAGGTCATTTTTTTTTTTTTCCAGCACTTTAAAAATATTGTTCCATTCTCTTCTACCATTCTTGGTTTCCCACAAGAAATCTGTAGGCATTCGACTTCCTGTTTTCTTATATATAATAGTTTATTTTATTCTGCTTTTTAAAAAAATGTTTATTTTTGGCTTTCAGCAGTCTGATACTAATGTGCCTGGGGATGATTAAGTTTATCCTGATGATGGTTTACTTAGTTTCTGAGAACTTTCAATTTAGGTCTTTTACCCAAAGTGGGAAGCCTTCAGCATTATTTCTTCAAATTTTTTTTTCTTTGTTGTTGTTCCGATCTTTCTCCTCTCCTACTGGGTCTTTTATGCCACAGATATTAGACCTTTTGATATTTTTCCCTGAGATTCTGTTGATTCTTATACATAATTTTTTAGATGATTTCTGTTGTTCGATCTTAATGTACAATGTACATTGTTTCCTTTGACCTCTCAATTTCACTTTTGAGACACCCCAGTAAAATTTTTTGTCGATTTTTTTTCTTTCCATAAGTTTTTCTTTGAGACTTCTGTCTTCCCATTTCAAGAGTATTGACTTTTCTTCATGGGTCATTTTTATAATAGCTGTTTAAAAAAATCTTTAACACTTGTGTCATCTCCTGGTTGGTTATCTGTTGATTGTCCTTCCCCTGATGATTGTTTCCTTGTTTCTTCACATTTCTAATAATTTAGATCCTACCCTGGACCTGTCCTTGTCTGGTCTATGTATATGCCACTATAGTCCAGTCTTTAATTTAGCCTCAGCCTCTACTTGTTCTGGAAGTATTTGCCATCTGAATTCAGTTGGTTTCATTCTTTCAGTTAAAGAGTGAACGGAGATTTCATACACAGATGCAAAGAGCCCCTTCTGATTCCTCCTCTCCATGATCTTATCCTCAGTCTCTGTTCCCCCAGTGTTCTTATTCCTTGTGTTCAGTTTTAAAAGTTGGGGCATTAGCCTCCCCACCCTGCTGCACGGTACCCACAAATTGGCCCAACAGGTGGCAATGTGGTGACAGGAAAGAGGCTGCATGGCTGCTCCAGCCATTCCCACCATTGCTGCTGCTGCATCCAGGGGTGGCGTCAATATTGTGTCTCAGTTTTAGGGCAGGGGGAGTTAAAACGGGACTCAACCCTGTTAGTGAAGTGGGGGAAGAGGAGCCACTGGACGGCTGGGCTCAACTGGTATAAGACAGATGGGGAATGTCAGACGTCTCTTGTCTGTAAATACAGTTGTTGCTGTTTCTAAGCATGGTGGCCGCCCCCGGGGGGGAAGAATGCAGGGAGAAGAGCTGTAGCTTCACTGTAGAATTGTACTTGGAGCGAGTGGTGCAATTCCCAAGAACATCCCTCCTGATTCTCTGGCGAGAAGGAGTGCTTTCCACTTTTGAGCATTTTCTGACTGTACTCACTTGGGTTCCAGGATTTGGGCTTACCTAGAGACCCATCTAGGATATAGAGGAGAGGAACAAGGAACTTGGAGCCCATATACTGCTCCAATCTACTTGCTCTTCTCCACCTTGCATGTAGAGTCTTCTAATAGGTGCTTTACACTACCCCTTCTCCCCCACCACCCCCCTTATGTGGGAGACAAAAAACAAAACAAAACCAAAAAAACCCCTTGCTGTCTTGTACTCTCTCAAGTCCTAAACCTCACAAATAAGTATTCCATTTCTGTGGGGGGGGGCTATCCAGAATACTCTTTTATTATTGTGTATATCACACTATCTTAGCTACTTGGTTTCATTCATTTTTGGTTTGAAATAAAAGGATAAAGAAAGGATGTAAAAGTTTCCCAAATACTGCCATTTTCATTTTGAAATATGAAGTACAAATGGATCTTCCCTTGCATCCTTCCGCTGCATCCCAGCCTTCCTTCCAGACATGACCACTGCTATTAGTTTTATGTGTATCTCTTTCAATGTGTTCATGCTCGTGGAAAAAAAAAATTATCTATAAAAACAGATCTATAACAAAATAGAATGACATTTTTCTCCCACAAGTTAAAAAAGATCTACTCTTTATTCACTACTCTCAACCTTAGTATGTATAGATGTACCTCCTCAGTAAAATGGTAAAATAGCTACTTTGTATTTCCTGGTGTGGATGTATACTAGAAATTATTTGATCTGTTTCACATGATGGACCTTTAGATGTATCTTTTTCTTTTCTTTTTTTTTTTGACTGTTGCACAGGGTCATAAACAACCTTGTTCATTTATCTTTATCTGTTTCTGCTAGTATCTTGGTAGCAGCATTTTTTTTTTTTTTGAAGTGAAACTCCAGAATGATTCTATACGATTTATTCTCTTACACTTGTCATACAGCTTCAGTCCTGCAAGACAAATATGTGACCCCCTCTGCTTTGTGTCTGAACAGCATCAGGGTAATTTTCAGTCCAGAGTAAAATGCCTGTTTCTGGGTACCTATTTCTTATATCATTGTTGACAGTGGGTACAGCGAACTTTTTTGGTGTATTTAAAAGATCTTTACATATTTCCATCAAATGTAAGTTTGTATTATCCATTTTTGTTTTTAAGTCCTGTTCCTATTTATCTATGGGGATACTTGATTTAGCAGGGAAATTATCATTTGGTCTGTCTATATTCTTTTTTTTTTTTGCCCCAAGTCCATATTTTATCATTAAATACTTATGATTCCTACTGGTTTTTATGTAATCAAGCCTACCAATTATTCTCTTTGGGGATGCTATATTACTTGATTGCTTTTTCAAAGTGTCTACTCAAAGATGAAAGCAATTATTCTAATTTTCTGAAATTTTATTAATGCTTTGATCCCTTATTTGGAATTTGTTGTGTACACTAGGTTGTAGGCGTGTTTTTTTCAAATTATACAGTAAATTATCCAACTGCATTCATTAAATAATTCTTTCATCTTGGAATTCAAATATTTTATTTCTGTAATCCATTCATTTGTCATTTTCTATTTGTCAACTGTCCCTATATCAAACTGTTTTAATTACAGTAGCTTTATTTATTTACACATCTGTTTTTAGATTGCAATTCCTAGTGGATATAGATTTAAATTCCCATGAGATTTAAATTCTTAAAGGGAAGGCTCATTTGACTTTTCTCTTTTGTCCTAGCTTACCATAGTGCTGACAAATAGTTTTACTGAATTATTGTCCAACTTTAAATATCTGTTGTTTGAAACTTCTGTTCCATGTTGGCTAAACACTTCAAGAGTGTATCCAACACCATAACTACTTATTGAACATACAAGACTTTATATTGAGAACAGTGGACAGTTTATTTATTTATTTATTTATTTAAAGATTTTATTTATTTATTTGACAGAGAGTTAGCAAGAGCAGGAACACAAGCAGGGGGAGCGGGAGAGGGAGAAGCAGGCTTCCTGCCGAGCAGGGAGCCCGATGTGGGGCTCGATCCCAGGACCCTGGGATCATGACCTGAGCTGAAGGCAGACGCTTAACGACTGAGCCACCCAGGTACCCAACAGTGGACAATTTAAAAAAAAAAAAAAAAAAAAGAATCTGTCCTTTATTAAAGAGCATCTATGCTGTCCGGGTGAGAATAAGTCCATGTGAGCAAGAATAGTAAGTGTGCTATAACACAATATGAAAAGTGATCTGAGAGTAGAATAACATTTGTCCAAAGGGAGAAACAAGAGCAAGGTTACTGTTTCATTCAATCACTGAAAAAAGGTTCTTAATAGAAGGTATAGTTTGTTGCCATCTTGACTGACCAGCTACATAAGTGCATAGAAAATGAAATAACATAGATGTATCCTCTGTGAAGAATTCTTTGGATGAAAACCCTAATCCCTACAGAACGTCTGAGTCCTGGTGTGTTGTGGTGCACAAGAGTATACCAAAGTTAAGGCAGAATTTTGGATTTTGTTTTGTTTTTCCTGGTATTTTTCTTTCCAAGAGAGTTCATGGTTTGGATGGGTGATTCTTGCATTTCTCCTCTACCTTGCTAATTACTAAGTGTTTCTACCAAAACCTAGTTTAACTCAAGTAATCTATATTCACATCCTCTGAATGATTCCGTTCACCATTTAGAGATCTTTGTATTTTTATGCAAGCCCATGTGGTAATAGTGGTTCTGGTAAGAGTGGGATGAGGGTAGGAAGCTCTTGCTTGTTTTCAGTTATATGTCACAACAATAGCAAACATAGGGACCATGATTGGAATGTGAAACCTGCCATTATAGGTAAATGAGTATGTTGGGCATGGCGTAAAAGAGATTTTAATACTTGATGAAATGTCCAGATCTTGCTATCATATATCTAGGAAACACAGCCATGTGTCAACTATTTCTCATCAGATAGTAACAGATCATGTGCATTTTACATAAAAAGATGTGAAAATACTTGTATGGAAATTCTGAACTCTGTTCATTTAAATCCTCTTCTGGACAGATCACAGAACTAAATTCCTTTTAAAAAAATAAACACTTTTTTCTAAAATGTTGGAAAGCTAACTTAACCCTGGATCTAGACTAAGCGTATATAATTTGTAATCTTTGTACTTGATTATGAGTGGTTTTAGCTCCATTGACTTATATATGGTTTCTATGTAACACTGCTGCATGCTTTAAAAATAATATATTTTTGCCTTCAAAAGGCAAACATAGTCGGAGTTCTTCCCTCAGAACTTGGCAACTGACCTATTATTTGATGTACACAGTAGTTTGCGTTGTGCCCAGAGAAAAAATTTAGACCCAATTCCCTGGAGCCCCCATGCTGTGAGACCAATGTGTCACCTATGCTTTGTCTCTGAACAATGTGGAAGTATCTTTCTGTACAGAGCAGTGCCGGGGCGAGTGCATCTGTGTGCTTTGCCCAAGGTGACCTCCTAGGGAGAAATAAAACATGTTGTATAGGCATGTTTGGCTTCACATTTAAACTAAGTTGAGAACAAGAGCAATTGTCACTTCCAGCAAAAATATTTTTCCAGGAATCATAATAGATGGGCAGTCTGTTTCTATCCTTACTCTTTTATGACTGGTAACTTACTTGTTAACTCTCTTTGAACATATGTTTTCCATGAATCAGAGGGAATAATCCTAAATAGTACAAAGCTTGGTGATACACATTGTTTTGATAGGCTTAGCTGCTACAACCACAGTTTTGAGAAAGAGAAAGAAACTGATGGACAAAGAATGCTATAGGAATATTATGCAACAAGTCTTTTTTTTTTTTTTTTTAAGATTTTATTTATTTGTTTGACAGAAAGAGGCACAGTGAGAGAGGGAACACAAGCAGGGGGAGTGGGAGAGGGAGAAGAGGGCCTCCAGCTGAGCAGGGAGCCCGATGCAGGGCTCTATCCCAGGACCCTGGGATCACGACCTGAGCTGAAGGCAGACGCTTAACAACTGAGCCACCAGGTGCCCCATATTATGCAACAAGTCTTAAATGAAATAAAAAAGAACATTCCAAGTCCTAATCCTCTAAAAACATTTAGTAAGAATATAAAATGTAGTGATACTCCCCTTAGATGAAGAAATCTGGGGGTGAGGGGTGTGAAGGAGCAGGAGAGGAGAGCAGAGAGGCAGAAGATAGAGGTCTAGAGATAAATGCCAACACCGAGCAGGAGTTCAGCAAGTCCTACTATATGTGACCAGGTAAGTAAAGAAACAAAGGACACTGAAGGGATGGTTTCTTCTTTAGTGTAGACACATGTGGTCTGGGTAATATTCCTGTGGTAGGAGTACAATAACCATAAATAAACTAAAAATAAATAGGGCATCAAATGAGCAAACGCTAAGCCTGATGGTATGGCAGGAGACAATCATCTGATCGTACAGGGGCTCACAGGTCTGATTTGGCAAACCTACATTCTCTCTGTTCTGGTTGCGGACTCTGTGCACTGTTTGGCCAGTGAGGTCGGGTGGGGCACGTGACTCCTAGATCCCTAAATGCACCAGAAGCCCCAAAGTAAGGAAGTTTAAAGGCTGGTCAGGGTTAACATTTGAATAAGGGACTTCTGTGTAAAATGCTGTTAGAGTATGTGAACCTAATATACCCTTCCCAAATGTTTCACCAAAATATAAGAAGCCAAGAAAGGAAGAGATGAAGGAGGATAGGAACACAGGAAGGAGAGAAGGGGGAACTCCAAACACCATAGGGTACCCAGAGGGCACAAAGCTAGGAAGCCTGGCCACCGTCCATTCCTGGGAGGAATGTCTACCAGGTGTGAGGCAAGCACTGCCGAAGACCCAAATAGCTAACAGTGTTTGGATTTATGAAGTAGAACTGATGGGCCTACTTGAAACACAACAGAAAGATTGTGAGTCTCTATCCTCCCAGCCTCTGGGTATCCTGCGAACCTGTCAGAAGAGCAGACTGGGGCAGAAGAAGTTCTCATCCTTGCGCAAGTGAGGCTCTGCGGGGGCATGGCATGGGCAGGTGCGGTCTGCTGCCCCGCGGTGCTGGGAGAACGGAAACAGCCTGTTGTCTGGGATCTGCACGGCCACCGATGGAAGCCGAGGGCAGATGCCAATGGTGCATAGTTCCCTCCTTGTTGAGGATGAGAAATGTAATAAAATTCAACACCAGGGGGCTTGAAAGAATATATTGCAGAGAAAATTGGAGGGAATAGCATCGGTGAGACTCAGAGGGAGACACACTTTTCTCCGGAACCCATAGAACATTTTAGAAAGCAATTTGACATTCTTGATAGGAGACTGGAGACAGCATGGCCCCAAACTGAGAAGAGTAGAAAGCCAGACTGTGGCAAAAATACAGGTAGGAAACAAAAGATGGCCCAGCAGAGCGATGTTCATATTGTGTTAGCAGAATTAAAGAGCTGAACTCCTGGGGATCCTGGGACAGGGGACACTGCTCTCTGGGATTTTCCTGAGAATTGGATGTTTACTCGACAACAGAGCTTTATCTTATTGCTTAGATTTCATTTTAATCAGTGTTTGCTTTAAATTTATAATATTAAACATTAAAAAGTCTCTATTATTAGATTTGTTTAGCACACTAGTCTCCGTGCCCTGCATCAGGCTTAGATATTGTAGGTATCTTATCACTATTTGTTGAATTAATCAGTGGGTGATGATCACACTAATCAAAGTGGGGCTGGTCAGCTTGAGTCCACCTCTCATCCCAGTACTTACTAGCTATTCGATCTTGAACATATGACCTTTTTGTGCAGTTCTCTCATTTGTGAAATAGGTGGATATTGTTCTAATTCTTAAATATGTTAGGCTCTACGTGAGTAAGGCATGTAAGGTGTTTATCCTAATGCCTAGTACAGATAAGTACAGAATAAATGTGAGCTATTGTCACACTAAAACAACGAAAGACAATTGGGTGTAGAAATAAAGGTGACCTGAAGCTCTAATCAAAATAGTAAAAGGAATCTTAGCTCCATAGACAGACTCTAGTAAGGTATTTAATTAAATGGATTTAGAGCATCAAAGCAACAACAAAAAAAAGGCACCCCCCCCCCAAAAAAAAAAAAAGTTTTCAAGGAGGATACAAGAATTTGGGAGAGAGGTTCAAATTTCTCTGTCAATATAAATGCCAGGAGGAAAAAGATAAAAAAACAAACAAACAAAAACAGGGTTCAGGGGAAATAGTTGTAACCCAAGTATTTAATCCTTCAGAAAATAGGCAGTCAAATGAAAGTCATAGATGTTCTGTGTTATGCAATTTAATAAGGAAAATTATGAAATATTTGCAAATAGGCAAAATGATTAATTACTATGTGACTTTCCAGTAGACTGCTGAAGATAGTCTAGTGGGTCCTCCTGGAATTATCTGATTATATAAAGGGTTATGTAAGAATGCATCTTTAACTGCCTTCTAGAAAACTAATAGCACAACAAGAGATTCCTATTCACACCAATGCAAAAAATCTTGTTCAGGTGATGATGAAAACCTCCACCTCACTTAAACCAATCTTAATATTTTACTGGGTTCTCTTAATTAGTAGTCTTTAGTATGTATTCCCTCACCATTTAATCTTTGACCACTTATATTTATAATAAAGTCTCATTTTAAAATTTTATGAAAATTAGACTTATCAAATAATCAGAAAATACTGTGGAGCAAATGCTTCTTGCAAATAATTCTGCAAGATTCTTATAATTTTATTGCCCTAGAATTTTATTGTAAGCATGGTTTTTATTGTAGATATGAGTCATATGGCTTTACATGATCTGGTTTCTCTTAATTCTTCATTTTTTACTACACCTTGGCTTGTTTCTGATATCCCAGACGTGTTGATGAGGCACAACTTTCACTCCCCTTCTCACTTCTGTATTTTCACGTGCCGTATCTTCCAGACCAACACCATCCACCCATGACACACAAAACATACCTCCTCCTTCTCCCGAGTAACTCCTACTCATCCTTCAAGTTTCAGCTGCTACTTCCCTGGGAGACTTTCCTTATTCCCCAGGCCCCATTTGGTTCTCCAAATTTGTGTCCCTCCAGTAGCCTTAGTCACCTTTCTCTTGGTCACATTTACCATGCTGTGTTAAAACTGTGTGCTCCTTCCCCATGGGCTACATAAGCTCCCTAAGATACAGCAACTATTAATGGTTTTATTTATTATGGCATCCCTTGGTTCATTAGTTCTCCATTGTTGCATAACAAATTACCACACATTTCGGAACTTAAGTCCCACATTATTTGTTTCTGTGGGTCAGGAGTCTGAGCACAGCTTAGCTGTTTGCTCTACTTCACGGTCTCTCACAAGGTTACAAACAAGGTGTCAATCAGGGCTGGAGTCCCATTAAAAGGTAAAACAGGGCAAGATAAACTTCCAGGCTCACGTAATTGTTGGGTGGAATTCAGATCCTCCCTCCCTATTGCCCAGAGGCTGCTTTCAGGTTCTGACCATGTGAGCTTCTCCAACATGGCTGCTTGCTTTATGAAAGTATGCAAATTGAGAAGACAGCAGAGTTTGTTAGCAAGATGGAAGTGACAATCTTATATAACATAATTGGGAGGGGGGGAGGGACATCTCCTCATCGTTGGCATATTCTGTTAGGAGCAAATCATAGGTCTGTTCACACTCCGGGGGAGAAATGACACAAGGCAGGGATCATGATGAGAGTCTGCCTACCACAGTAGGGCCCGGTGTTACAAGATTTCTTCTCCTTTGGTGCCCACAGTTCTTGGTCACACCGCTTCAAAGAATGAAGAGGTAGACCAGACAGAGTGGTGGGCAGCAAAACAAAGTTTATTGAGTGATAGTAAAGTTTGAGTGACAGAATATAAAGCTCCCGAAGAGGAGAAGGGGACCTGAGAGGGTTGCCAAGAGAGTTTTTAAGTCTAGGGGTTTTCAAGGGCTCGTTGGCAGGCTGTTTCAATCTGATTAACCCTCCATACGCCTGTCATCCAATCAGGTTTTGGTCCTCTCTATCAGGTGGGAAAGAGTGAAGGGCTCCTTCCAGGGTGGTATAAAATCCTTTTAAGGGTGGTTTTCTTAGGGCCGTGGGGACTCCTTGACCCTGCCAGCCTTTCTTCTGACTATCCTTCATCACCAGTCCTGTGCCAACGCACAGTAGGTTCTGAGGTAATAGCTGCCCAGTGAATGCTTCGTTCAGTGGAAGGATGGTTTATATGCAGGCTACTTTACAGAAATATGCAGAAAATCCCTTCCTTTGAGCATAAGATAATAGATAAATTTGTTTAACTCTATTTTTTTCCCTCTGACTAGATTCCTTTTTATTCCCCATTACTTGTTTTCAAAATATTTCTTAGGTATGTCCAGTTAACCTAAAAAGTAGGGACTTAATGAAAAAGACAAAACAATTAAAAATAAATCAGCAAAATGACTTCAAATAATTCTAAAATACACAGGCAGCCTGTGTTATTTTCTAATATTTTCAAGCCATGTCACAAATGCACATATCCAAAGTAGTGTAAACATGGGCACAGCTGTGTACAGAATCTCCTATTTAAATTATCTCATCATAGATTTTCCTTACCCTCTTGAATTATGACTTTAATGTTACGCACTAAAACTATTTCATGTGGTGAAATTGACTCCATTGAATTTTATAACAGGAAACAACTTTGACTTCTGATGAAGAAGAAGAAAAAATATCCTTGCAAATTTTGTCTAAACAGTAAGTCAAAATTGAGTAATTCTACAATAAAAGAGAAACACTATTAAATTATATTTCCTTCATTTTCTCTATCAGACATCTGAACGTTTCTTTCATCTGTGATTTGGGATTCTTCTAAAGTAATAGATGAAGGGCCAAACTAAGCTGAAGAGATAGTTACATAAATGTACTTAATGATCCTTGCCATATACACAGCACCTAACATTACACGACAGCATTCCTGGAGCATGCATCCACTGTTTCTAAGGATAAATAAACTCTTTTCAAAAGTGTATTGTATATGGGTTGATGTCTGTAAAGGTTAAAAACATCAAATTCTGAAATATCATGACCTGACATTAATGACCCAATAATAGGTTGACATTTGCAATTCTTTTTGGGGGGTAATGGCCCACCATATGCAAAGATCAGCTTCTGCATTTAGCTGCTTCTCTCAAAGGAAAAAAATATGAGTAATAATAGTACAGGGAGGTTAATAACAAGTAAAGACCTAGTATATCTTTTATCAGTGTGTTTCGAAAATGAACTGAGAATTGCTGTCAACTTGATTGGGAAGGGGAAAGGAAGAATGGATCCATATGGGAGGCATCACTCAGCTTCCCGTGTTTGTGTGAAGGTGGTTCGCAAGGTTACCTGAGCTGATGCAACATAAAGCTGAAATTTGCATGTCAAAGCTTTGTTCCTTTTGTGAGCTACTGCCACACAATCATTGGCCCTGGGGTTTAAATTTCACAGATGTCTAAGCTCATTTAAAAATTAAAGTGCAATAATTTGCAATCCACAGTATATCTAATCATTCTGATTTTTCAGAATGTTTTGCTATTGTATTTCTACCAACTAAAATTTTACTCTTTCATAGACTCTCTCAGTTTTTCCAGTGAAAGCTAATGTATTCTTTGACAAGAACATTCTTTTTTGGGGCCATTGTATTATTGCTAGTTAAGATTCAAAAAGAATATTTATACCTATTTAAAATCAGAACCAAAAATAACTCAGCATTAAGCCGACCATTTCATTTCCCTATGCTACTGGGGGGCTGGGGGGTGGGGGTGGGAAGTGACTCATGGATGCTAGTTCTCTGCCCATGTTACTTATTATTTCAACTACTTCCAAATTTTCAGAACACATTCCAGGGAACATTTGTTCTACATTTTGCTCCATGAATTATTTCATCAGAATTAATGACTTTACATTACTAGAAAATATTCTAAGATGCAATGCTCCAATAGGCTTATAATGACTTCCTATAGATTATATTTATTAATGTCGCCATAAATTAACATCTTTTCTCAGTAGAGTTGAAAGCATTACGTGATAAAATTTTAAAGTTCACAGAAAAGAATTATAAACATGAAGTAGAATTTTACTCCTCCAGATTAGATACACATTTGCAGTATCTAGTACACTGAAAAATAGGAAAAGTGAACATTACTTTTAGTCGTCTTTTTCCTATTTTACACCCGAACTATAGGAAATGCTAAAGCAACATTCTGGTGCTTACAACATTGGGATTAGTCCCAGTTATGCTGGTTGATTCAATGTTTCAACTCTTGCCCCCTCTCCTTAAATAAATAGAAACAGTTTCATAATTCTGTTTCATATTTTTTCACAACTCTATAGATTTTTTTCCCCCCCAAGAGTGTAGAGAATGGACATGGGCCACGGATCTGGAAACACTTAACAGCTTGAGTGTCCTTGGGCAATGGAGAGGAAGACAAAGTTAATGATTGCACTGAGATTTCATGGTAGGAAATACAGAAATGAATTTTAAACCATGTTACAAGCCAAATCAATCACTTCTATATTTTAAAGTAACAATAGGATTATTTTCAAACTGGCTGCATAATTTTAGGTATAGGTTATGTTCAAGGATGGTCAAAGATGAGGGTGGCACGTAATCAGTGAAAGGGCGAAATCATACATCACTTATTTTGCCCGATGAAAACTCCTTCAAGTTTCAGTACACATGTAAATCAATGATTTATTCTCTCCCATTGCTAATAAAGCTCCCATAGAACATATTGAGAATACATCAAAAATTAATGGATTAATTATTTTTTTTGCAGCCAATGGTGGCTATTGTATAATTAAATGGTCAAAAATGTTTATGTCCAAAAACTATCAGGTTCAAAGTTTTGATCACAGAAATGGTATCACAGGAACCTTTTTTCTAATTTCTGTAATATGCGAAGGAGTGTTCAATAGGTAGTCTATGAACATCTGAACATCTGTTAAGTATAGGAATGTATATAGAACATAAGATCTGATCTGTGACTTGATGGTATTTAGACACTAAAATATTCTTTTAGTATGGTCTCTACATACTGTTTGATTAAAACTAATAACGTATTATAAACAAATGGATGCTAAATGAAAATGATAAATTTGTATTTGAGAAAGAAACTGGAATTTCAGGACATATCTATCTGGGGTTAGCCAAAGATCCTAGTGCTCTCCAAAAAAAAAAAGATAAATGCAAATATTACACCTTTAAGTCTTAAATTCAAAAATACTATTTTGTAGATTGAGGTTTTCTATGTAGAGAATCATGTCACCTACAAATAAGATGGTTTTACTTCTTTCCCAATTTAAATACCTTTCATTTATTTTTCTTGTCTGCTTACTCTAGATAGGACTTCCCCCTACAATTTTGAATATCTATGGTGAAAGTGAAAATCTTTGTCTCGATCTTAAAAGCAGAACTTTCAGTCCTTCCTTGAATATGTCATTTCTATTATGAAAGGGTTGACTTTTATCAGTTCCTTATGTTTTTTTCCCCTTTGTTCTACAAATATGGTTTATAACATTTCTACATTTTTTTTGCATTGAAATATACTTTCTTGAGATAAATCTCACTTGGTCACAGTGTATAATCCATTTAATGTTCTGATAAATGGATTTGGTTGAGCATTTTAGTGTCTCTATTTATAAAGAATATTCTGTTGTTTTCTTGTGGTATCTTTGTTGGACTTTGGTATCAGTGTAATTCTGGCCTTATACGATGTCGTAGGAAATTTTTTTTTTTTTGAAAGAGTTTGAGTAGAGTTGGTTTTAATTATTTAAAAGTTTGTTATAATTCACCAGAGAAACCATCTAGTCCTGAACTATTATTATTGATTCAATCTCTTTATTATAAGCGTATTGAGATTTTTTCTTTCCCCCTGAGATAGAATTGACTGGTATGTTTCTAAGAATTTACCCATTTTGTCTAGATTATCTAATTTATTGCCAATAGTTCATAGTATTCTTATAATCCTTGTAATTTCTGTAAGTTTGAGAGTTAATGTCCCCACTTTCACTTCTGGTTTTAGTTAGTTGTGTTTTCTCTTTTCTCAGGCTAACTAAAGGTTTCTCAATTTTGTTGTTTTCAAGAAAACAACATTGGTATTGTATATATTCTCTATTTTCCTATTTTAGTCGTCTCTCTTTTAATCTTATTTCCTTTATTTTGTTCACTCTATTCAATTTGCTCTTTTTTCTAGTTCTTTACAGTATAAAGTTAGGTCGTTGATTGGGAGTCTTCTATTTCAATGTAGGCACTTAACACCTATAAATTTCCTTTTGAGCAATGATTTTGCAGCATCCTGTAAGTTTTGGTATGCTGTGTTTCTGTCTTTATTCATCTCAAAGTATTTACTAATTGTCCTAGTTATTTCTTCTGAGCCTGTTACGGGCTGAATTATGTCTTCTCCCACCCCCCAAAATCATATGTTGAAGTCCTAACCCCCAGTACCTTAAAATGTTACTATAATTGGAGACAGGGACTTTAAAGAGGTAATTAAGGTAAAATAAGGTCATTTGGGTAGCCTCTCATATGCCTGGTGTTCTTATAAGAGGAGAAAAGGCATCAACAGACAAGGGGAAGATCATATGAAAACAAAAGATGGCCACGAACGAGGCAAAGAGAAAGGCCCTCAGAAAAAACAACCCATTGTCATTGTGATCTTGGACTTACACTCTCCAGAAATGTGGGAAAGTAAATTTCTGTTGATTCACTCAGTCTGTGGTATTTTGTTATGGCATCCCTGACAACCTAATACAGACTGTTTAAGAGTGTGTTAATTTTCACTGTTTGTGAATTTTCCAGTTTTCTTATAGTACGTGCTTAAGTTCATTGTGACCAGGGAAGAAACTTTGTATAATTTCAGTTTTGTTTAAATTTAAGAATTGTTTTATGGTCTAACATATAGTCTGTCTGGGGAATGCTCCATGTACACTTGAGAAGAATGTGTATTTTGTTGTGTAGAGTGCCGTGTCCACGCTATTCTAGTTCTACCCATTACTGAAAATGGGATATTGAGGTCTTCAATTATAGAACCGCCTGTTTCTTTAAATTTTGTTAATGTGTGTCTCCTGTATATGGAGGTTCTGCTATTTGAGATCTATATGTGAGATAGATCTATTCAATATATATAAACAAACATATATATATATTTATAATTGTATTAGCTTCTTGATGAATCAGTACTTTGAATAAGCATCCTGGTGCCTTCTGGCCTTCATAGTTTAATGAGAAATTGGCGATTAATAATATTAAAGTTCCTTTCTGCATGGTGAGTATTGTTTCTTGGTGTTTTTGAAGATTTCTCTTTGTATTTGGCTTTTAATGGTTTGATTAAAGTGTGTTTCAGTGTGGCTCTTTGAATCTATCCTGCTTGTTGCACATTGAACTTTTTTGACATTACTTTGTCTTTTGTAACATTTGGAAAGTTTTCAACCATTACTCCTTCAATATATATATATATTTGATAATGTAGAAATGAAGGTCACAAGGGTATAAATTAGCCCTATGAAAACATTTTACTTTTTACCACATATGTCACAATGTTTGTTAATAATTCTATCAACTACCAATATTTTTTATTATATACCAGAAACTGTTAAATAACTTCTATAGATCATCTCAAAAATAATCATAGGACATCTATGCGATTAGTATGTTTAACCCTTAGCTTTTCTTATAAATTTTATTAGCTTAATAACAAGATAGATATGCCAAGATAAAAAGCATCACTCGTATTTCCCATACTAATAGGAAAAAAGACAGTGAAATATACTCTTATGAATATATTTTTCAGAATACTCATGAGCTGCCTAAAGATTCCCTAAAAGAGTTATCAAAGCTCCCTAAAAAATTGTTTGGAATTTTATAATCATAAGCCTTAAATTTCTTTTAAATTGTTACAGGAGATATTTAGCAAGAATTGGAAACTAGATAAAAAGTACCCACAAACATCCTTTTACACACAGGTTTTATGGTATAGAATATTAAATATTTTTTTAAGGTGGCAATTGGGATATGTTCTGATAGTACTGTAAAATGTGAAGTGCTAGACAACTTTAAGGTAATATTAATTTTGAATTGTTTAATTGATTTATCTAGAACTTAAAGACAAGGCTACAAGTATGTAGAGTTGGTAGTTGATTACACAACATACCTTTGCCCATTGCTATGTAGTCAAGAGACTCCTGGTGAGCAATCTAAATATTGTAACCAATTAATATGAGAAAATGGATTTCACTTACTTTATTTTGATTCATAGCATTTTTCCATGAATGTAAATCATAATTACTGTAAGAAACCCCTTTATTTTGCACACTTGCTGATTAAAATCAAATATTAGCAAAATTTTTAAATACACATTCAAATAAGCTGTGAATCTGAAATTGGAAATCGTTTAAGTTCAGTTAGAATTTTAGGATGTTGTTTTCTAGTACTTTAAGTTATGGAATTGTAAAGGCTTTCTAATAAATATGTAAGTTTGAAAAATAAGTGATATATAGCATTCCAACACTTAAAATACCCTATGTTTTTCTGGCTTATAACTTGTCATAAAGATCTTTAAAGGCTATAGTTCAGCACTTCAAAGCATTCCACATGATAGACCATTGTTATTTTAAATAATTTCTTTTTTTTTTTTAAAGATTTTATTTATTTATTTGAGAGAGAGAATGAGATAGAGCATGAGAGGGGGGAGGGTCAGAGAGAGAAGCAGACTCCCTGCTGAGCAGGGACTCGATCCCGGGACTCCAGGATCATGACCTGAGCCGAAGGCAGTCGCTTAACCAACTGAGCCACCCAGGCGCCCTATTTTAAATAATTTCTATAGTAATGAAAATCTTTTGACAGAAGCTGATATGCTTAGGAGCAAGTCTTCGATGGTGCATTTTTTTTTTTTTTTAAATATATAATGAAACACTAGGGTGATATCCATACCTCCAAAAGTGTAATGACTATGAATAATGGCTGTAATTAACGTTCAGATTTATAAATGTCCAGTTCCAATATCAACAATTCCTTTTAAATGTAAGTACTAACATCTCTAAGAAAAATCTTAGCAATTATAGCATGCTCCTACTTTAAAAAAATACTTTTTATAAAGGTAGGGTAAAAACAATAAATTATTTAATAAATATAGCATAAACTCAGAGATTTTGTCTTTTTCTCCCAGAAGATGGTCTATAACCATAAATGATTATTTCTGAAGCCTAAGAAAAAATGATTACTCTTCTAGTTTAAAAAATCAAGTAACTGTTTTCATCTTTTGTATCTGAAATTACGTGCATATTTAACTAAGAAATCATTAGTAACAATTGCTTTAAAGTGGGTTTTTTGAAGAATAGGGTTCTTTTATCTAAGTATTGCATACATAGTAGAGACTTTTAAGCTGTTAGTATGATTATGTTGTATCATTTGTATGATATGCAAATTATATAGTAAGCCTAAGGCTTATGAAAAAGCAGGTGTGTGAAATTAACGTTTTGTAAGGAGTGCTCCTCACTTAATTTGCCCACTCTGGAACCAAATTTTAAAGTGATAACATATTTGTAACAATACCTGGAAGGATTGTTTTTTAAATCAAACTCTTCCTGAAAACAACTGATTAATCATTCACAAAAGAATGAAACTATATTCATTTGAATTTCAAACCACATAAAGCTGAAATTCCTTATTGTTTTTTGAAGACAGGTTTTCTGGAAGCATACTTTTCACATGTAGAGGACTGTAAAGCAAAGGGTATATAATCCTAGATTGTTTTGAAGGAATACAGCACAATAGTAGGAAACTTAGCCTGCATACAAAGACACTGTGGTTCCCAAAGACCTATGCCCAAAACCTGTTGCACCAATTTCTCTGATTTTTAACTCCTCTAGAGAATCTGGATTCTCTCCTTTTTATTCTGCTTTACTGTTGAATACATAAGTCACTGGTTCTCAAATTTGAGCTACAGTAGAATCACCTGGAAAAGCTAAGATAAATCAGATGAGTTTTGCTAGCTTAAGTGTAAGTAAGGGTTACACCTGTTAGGAAGATCCTAGACCTCTTCCCTGGAACTGGTAAAAAGCAGGATTCCTGGCTAATTAGGGTTGTCATTGTGGTTTCGACCGCAATAAAGTCTATTATTTTCCTCTTGAAGCATCAGAATAGCTAGTAGTACATAGTATAAGAAAAGGGAGAGACTTTAACATGCCACTGAAAGGAATCAACTTGCCTGGAAATTAAACCTCCCTTTTAGCATAAAGGAAATATTGAAACCCAGAAAAATAAGGGCTCCTTTGAAATATCAAACTGACTATTCATTCCTGATAACTCCAGTTTTCTCAAAGTGGTAGATCATGTAATCATCTGCTAGACAGAAGTCAGTAATGAGCTAAAAGGGCTTGGAAAGATGGAGGCTCTGGAATCCCTGTTGCTGGAAATGGGAGAAGGGGCTGTGCCAAGACATGTAAAAAGGTACTTGAGAGTCTAGGTAAACTTGTAGGTGATAAGGATATGTCGGTCGGGACTGAAGTTTATTAAAATAGGGTAGCAAGAAAAGACTTGGAGAACTTGGTCTCTTACAAAATTTGGATTCTTCACTGACCAGCTTTCTGACCTAGTACCTATTGATTAACCTATCCATAACTCAGTTTATTCACTTCCGTAGTGAGCATAATGCATCTTCTATTCCATCAGGTTTAGGGATTATATATAAAAACCGGTCACAACTCTAAATTATAAAGTGACATATAAGCCTAAGATGCTATTTTACTGATGTGATTATAGTAGTTTAAATTTTAACTCGTCAAGTGGAGCAGATTTATTAGGTACAGATATGTATAAATTCTGAATGTCAATATACTTAGAGATACATAGTTTCATATTTGTATAACGTAGACATATCTATGTAATATGCTTGTCTAGATATTTTAATATAGTATACATCTATATATGTAGAATAAATTTTCATATGTATGAAGATACATATGAATAGATATGAATTTCAGTCCCTCACAATAAACAGTACTGCATACATTAATCTTCCATTTAACACATTGCAAGTACAATGTTGGCACTAATTTTCTGCACTTTAATTAATGTTGCTCTTAATATTTATTTTTTCTGTTATGTTGTTTGAAGACAGTTGAGCAAGATAATGCCCATAGGGAAAAGAAGAAAGTACCACAATTGTTGACATAGATTTTTTTTTGAGTGCTTCTATGCACATGAATGAAATGAGCTCAGTATAATTGCTGTAGTGGAAATTGTGAAATTGAATGGTGCCCTTGGATATAACCCAAATGCAAACCTCATTCAGTTACAGTAGTTTGCTTTAAAGGAAAGAAGGTAGCAAACCAAGAATCAAAGAATTGCGTTTTAAACTGAATATGGCACTTATTTTTACTCTACCTTTTGTATTACTAGATTCTTTGTTGGACTGTTTCTTTAGAAATGATTAAATTCAATATATGAGAATATAGTAAGTTTTATGATTATAACATTTTTTTTTGTAAATAAGATTAGTTAGCAAGTATATTATCTTGTCAGTGTTTTATGATAGTAAGAGTTGACCAACTGCATTACGCTGCCTAGCATCACCTGGACTATTACTTCTTGATTTATTTTAATGCAAAGTATCTAGATTCCCTGGGGAGTTACTTACAGCAAAAACATTTGCCAGAAACATTTGCTAGCTCCTTAAAATCTGTCTCATCTCTTTCAATAAAACCCACCTTCCTATTACCCTTATGGAAAGATCAAAGTAGTAAAGAGAGAGCTCCTCTTTATTGCTATCTCTGTAATTCTACCTTTTCCGTTTCAAAACCCCTAATTCCTATTATCCCAAATTATCTTTCCAATTATCTAAAATTTTTCATTTTCATTTGTAACCAATGCCTCTATTTTCTCTATTTTTACCTTCTAGTAGTTGTATTATTTTCTCCGGTTCCTTTCCTACCGTTGGGAAGCATATGGATACTAGAACAGGTCTTAGAGAGATGGGATGGAGCAGTCCAGCACAGAGTTGTGGGGGCTTGATTGTGTTTGATACTTCTTTTCAGGAGAGGCAAAAAAAAATGCCCTGCCAAAGTCTCAGTGACAGTGTAAAGGATGCTTGAGGGTTATACTTGTTAGAGAAGTTAAATGAGTCACTATAGCCAATAAAGTTTTATGTTCATAAGGACAGGTGCAGAATGTCTAGTTCTGAAATAGTCCAAACTCAAAATCTAAGAATTCAAGCATGCAGGGTGAGAATGAGTAGATGTTAGGATTCCAAATGGAGAGGTTAGTCCTGGAAGAATATTGGGATTAATATTGAAAGTTTAAGAAATGTGAATCTAGATGGCCAAGTAGATAGGAGATAGACCGTCAGAGGCAATTAACAAGGATAGGGGCTGAAAGTTATTGGTTGAGGTCACTGGCAATGAAAGACCGGATATTGGCTATCAAGGATTCGGTCCAAACCAGGAAATACTGTTCAAACAGAAACCAAGAACAGCTGATCAGGCGGGATTTAAAGCCATCCTGGGTCATTATGCACAAAGAATCGGAGACCAGAGAGCAGATGATTAGGAAGTGATAGATACCTACTTAGTGTTTGATAAATTATTCCATTCATCCAATCAACAAATAGTTATCTACATTGCAGCAGGCCCTGTGATAGTTATGAGGTCACAACAGTGAGTGAGCAGGTTCCCAGCCTCAGCTACACACATATTAGAAGGGGGGCCCCACAGATATATAACTTCAAAACACCGAATAAAAACAAAAAACAAAAACCTGCTAATAGAAGACTATAAATGTGTTAAGGTAGCTTCAATATATGATGTACCTCTTCAGCTTTTATAGAAGTTCCATTCTAGGGGCGCCTGGGTGGCTCAGTCGTTAAGCGTCTGCCTTCGGCTCAGGTCATGGTCCCAGGGTCCTGGGATCGAGCCCCACATCGGGCTCCCTGCTCCGGGAAGCCTGCTTCTCCCTCTCCCACTCCCCCTGCTTGTGTTCCTGCTCTCACTCTCTCTATCTCTGTCAAATAAATAAATAAAAATCTTAAAAAAAAAAAAAAAAAGTTCCATTCTATTTACTCTTGAGTTATGGTGAATACACATCAACTAAGTAACTTGTCTAACTTCACGATATCTATAGGACTTGAACCCCGTGATTTACAAGCTTCACTCCAGGTACTGGGCTCTCCAAGATTTTAATGCAAAGAGTTAATGTGGCCATGTGCTTTCAAATTAAATATTGCTTGGAACCTAATTTTTAGAAGGTAATCAATCGGTAGACCATCTCATCATCTTTATTGTAATTCTTGTTGTATATTGTGAAGAGAATAGGCCCCTGCACATTTTATCTTTGAGTAGACAGAGATAATTATTTAAATTTTTCAAATATATATTACAAATCCCCATTTAAATGTGTAATTCTTCAAAATTTTTGATAATTTTCCTTTAAATATATTCTTTGTAAAGATTATAAATTTGTGTTGTAACTGTATAATTGGACCATTTGTTTTTATCTTAGATTTTGATATTTTTTCCACTAATTGAAATGAATGAAAATTGATCATGAGATAAAGCTTATGATCTCAGAAATCCATTTCCCATAGTTGAGATCTGTGTTAAACCATTTTAATGCAACTTAAAAAGGATGCAAAATGAATATAGCCATAATCATTATCTCAGAAGAATCTAATTTTCACTTCTTTAAAAAAATATGTTGCTAAATGATGTAACTCTCTGATTAACATACTACTCATTGCTCATATGCAACTATTCATACTAAATTACTGTTTGTCATTTGTATTAGCCATCAAAGCTACATTCAGTTAAATACAGGGCAAAAACATATCACCAATTTTTAAAATACAGAGGTTATTAAGTCTAAAAATATGTTCAAAAGAGCATTATTAAAACTCAGATCATATAGGTCTAATTAATCTATTACTTTTTTTAGAAGTAGTAGTATTTTTCTTAGGATAAAATCCCAAATGACCTGACATTTAGACATTCAGTCAACAAAACTGTGTTTTAGTATACACGGGAAAATAAGATATCTTCCTTCAGCACATTGCCTTGATCCTATCAATTGGTTATTTTAATATTCTTCCCTTCACACAGCGTTATCATGGAAATATCATGAGTTAAGAAACTAGACTGTCAAAATGTTAACACTACATTTCACTCAAAGAATATCCTAAAAGAATATCATTCCAAAGCAAATATTTCAAATCTGGTATTTTAAATTTATGTCCACTTTTGCTAAGAATATATTCAGTTATTATATTCTTGCCTTCACAATCAGTTATTAAGCATCCATTGTGTTCAGGACTGTGTGATATATTTGATCATATTTGATAGAAAATCCAAAAATCCCTAAGCTTGTTCCCAACTCTTCAGATTCCAAGTCCACTATTTTTATTGCCTCCCCCCTCTGCCCCTGACATTGCTTTGCCCATAGAGAGTGGCTGGAGTAATGAGAGTCAGTGAAGGATTCTGGGGAGTAGCTTTTAGGGTAGTCAGAGGGTAACTGGGATAGTAGATTGCCCAAGAAGGACAAAGTGAAGAAGAGTTTTTCAAAGGAGGGTCTGTCAGTTTCAAGTGCTACAGGGAGATGGGGAAGTACCTGGTGGGAAAAAGCAAATGGACTGGCTTCTCCATTAAGTCCAGCTGTGGCTTTTAAAAGATTGTTTCAGTTGCGTAGTGAGATTGGAAACTGGATTTTAGGATGCTATAGAGTAAATGAACAATAAGAAATTAAGTGTGAATAGACTAATGTTTTTCAAACTTTGAGATTTATTTATTTTTATTATTTATTATTTCAAAAGTGGAAGAGTGTGTGCGTGTGTGTGTGTGTGTGTGTGTGTGAGAGAGAGAGAGAGAGAGAGAGAGAGAGAAACCCTGAAAATGGTAAGAAGTAAAACTTGTATTCTTCCCCTCCTCTTCCTATTTCTCAGACTTAGGATGTATAGAACATAATTTGCAAACTAGAGGCAGAGCATACCTTTGAGATGTTTAACCAAGTAAGAGAGGAAAAAATATAAGAGAAAAAGGAGCACCAAGGAGATGCCCAGTAAACTGAAGGAGTAGAAGAACTTGAAGGATCCTCAGAAATAACAAATTTAGTCAAGAGGAAGCATCCTGTGGGAGGTAGCCTCATGGAGACTCTACTCTAGCCAGGTGGATCCTTCTTAATTCTCTTAAAGCTAATCCTGCCCAAACTCTACTCTCATTCTTGATCTAAACAGAAAGTACATAATGAATGGTGGCCCCAGCGGGCCTTACCCTTGGCATAAAATCATTTGTTATCTCACCTTTAACCTGCTGCCTTATTATTGTGCATTTGAGCTCAACTGTTCAGTCTCTGGGACCAATTAATTTAGATGAGCAAAACATAGATTTTTGGTTTTATGTTTGTTTTGACAAAGATCTTATGGTAGAGAGCAGGAGTCAAAGTTGATGGAAAGAAAATCACAGGATATTGAAAATCCCTGCTATTTAGCTACTTTGCTTCATTTTAAAATTTAACTTTTTATAGGAAGATGGAATTTTGTATTTCCTTAGACACTTAGACTATTCCTAGAAGACCTACATGCTGAAAAGTAAACATAATTTATGAAATTTGTGTTCTTTTTTAAACATGTATCTTTATGCTTATACTCAAAATTGTAGGTTATCCATATATTTATACACACACACACACACACCCACCTATGTAATCCAAAAGTTTGTCATTCTCTATTTTGGTCATGGCCGAGGAAATTTTCCTTTCCTGGAGCCCAAACTTGTGTAAAACAAAAGTCACAACCCTTCCCTAAGACTGAGCCAGACAGGTATTGGGACGAAGGGAGGTGAAAATAGAAAACACAGAAAAGGAAACCTACACACATACAGAGAACCTAAAATAATATCTCCAAACAGTATATCCATGTTATAGATTGGATAATAAGGCAGTAAGGGGTTAGATACCTTGCCCCCTCTTTTTTTTTTTTTTATCATCTAGGGAGGAATAAATATTTTCAAAAAGGCTGTGTCGGCATCTGTGTGGGAGTACATTTTTAATTATCAGGCAGAGAGTGACAGCTGAGGATTTACTTTAAGGCTCTTTTTCAATCAAACGTGTTGTTCATATAGATCTTTTTCAAGGTAATCACCAAGTGGTCCAAAAAGTATAGTAAGTTGGTTAAAGCATGGTCTGTGGGATCAGAAAAAACAGTGTTCAGTGCCTGGGTTTCTAATTATTCCTTTTTTAATCTAGAAAAAAAGAGTATTTTAAGTATTGTTTCCTTTATACAGTGGAAATTATAAAACTCAACTCAATTTGTCAGCATTAAATAACATAAGGAGAGTTATTTAATGTGCCTGGTACACAGAATGTTCAACAAGTATTACTATAATAAAGGGGTAAGACCATGCTTAGGAGTGGCATTTTGTTTTGGTTTTTGTATGTAATTGCTATCTTTCTAATACATTGCCCCAGTTCTTCACCATCTGCTAGTTTACATTTACTAAACACTTTTCTATGGAACTCAAAATACATGAGAGCAATGACCATGTTCTCAAGGAATATGTTCCAGTTGGGGAAATGAATATGTATCTATAATAACTAAAAATTCTTGCACAATGTATAAGAATGCTACAGAACATCTTTGCAAATAGAGATTGAAGATCTTTGTTTTAAGAACTCAATAAGGTTTTCTGACATGGCATGACCATTTCATATTTAGTTATCTTTTTTAATTCCCTGTGTAGATGGTTTATTCAATTCCATAAAGATTTGGAAAAAGAGATTCAGTAGGAGCTTCTGATATTGACGTTGGGGAGGGTTCTTATGTTTCTTTTTAATAATCCTCCCATGTCCTTTTCAATGTTTCTTCTTTCTTAGCACAAAGCAAGTTATGGTTCAATTGACTTTCTGTCTACTTAATAAATATTGATATATTGGATGCATTCGAGCATGGCCATGCGTGATCCATCTTTAAAGGTAGAGTCATTATTCAGGGAGGTTGCAATTTATTTATTCCTCATTCATTCTCTCATCTTTTGAGAGGGATCATTATGCAAATATTGAACACATTCATGCAATGAAAAACAAAACAAAACACTAGCTTTTTAATAGCTGTTGAAAACAAGATAGCATCCACAGCAGAATGGAGTGAATATAGACCCTGTTGTGCACATTGTATTAGTATATTTTCTTTAGATAATAGGAAAAGGTAATTGAAGGTAAAATGTGCAATTTTCTGATTGTAAGAGCTGCAGTACACCGCAATGATTGAGGAAACAAAATATATATTCCGTTTCACTGGGAATCTACAGGCACAAGATTAATAACTCAATCCTGAATGGAACATAATTATATGATCTCTCAAGGCTTGTTTCAGACATCTGACTAAGAATTCATGACTTGTGTATTTTTAATTAAATAATTGGATTCTTATGTATATTAGAATGGAACAGTTTAAACGTGTTTACATGTAAACACGTTTAATCTGTTATTTCTGTCTCACTATCATCAATTCAGGCCACTGGATAGATACTGTTTAATTCATTTACCTTATTGGCTAATAATTAAGAAATACACTTTAAAAAATATTCTTAAAACAGGACCTCTTAAATCCCCTATAAATAGCAGTGGTTGTCATTTCTCTCTTTTTTTCCTGGACTTTCACACACTTGAATGAGGCAGGTTTTCTATACTAATAGGTTGGGGTCTTGAACAAAATTGCTTCATGCTTTTGTATTGAACCCACCTCCATATTCATTTCATATTTATTTATTTTTTTAAAGATTTTATTTATTTATCTGACAGAGAGGAACACAAGCAGGGGGAGTGGGAGAGGGAGAAGCAGGCTTCCCGCTGAGCTGGGAGCCCGATGAGGGGCTCCAGCCCATGACCCTGGGATCATGACCTGAGCCGAAGGCAGACGCTTAACGACTGAGCCACCGAGGCGCCCCACATTTCTATATTTATTGATGCTCATCTATGGCGCATCAGAAAGAGACATCTATTTTTTTTTTTTTTTTAAGATTTTATTTATTCATGAGAGAGAGAGAGAGAGAGAGGTAGAGGGAGAAGCAGGCTCCCAAGGAGCAGGGAGCCCAATGCGGGACTTGATCCCAGGACGCTGGGATCATGACCTGAGCCGAAGGCAGACGCTCAACCATCTGAGCCACCCAGGCGCCCAAGAGACATCTATTTTTACCAAAAATTTAGTCTAGAGCTGTGGTTCTACCTTTCTGGAAAGCAGAAGCATGGCTTCAGGGGTAGCAATCCATCTCTTTCTATACAAGTTGCCTTAGATGGCCTTCACAAAACCGTTTCTGCAAAGTCCCAGGAAAGCAGACCAGTAAGAAATTCACATTTATACTTTATTTGTGGATTAGTCCTGTTGTAGACAGGGATAGATTTTCCCAAACGCTTTATGGTTATTTACCTTCTCTCATTTTCTATTCTGAAAACTTTTAAGATCATATTTTTCTGTCCTCCTTACTGCCTTTTTTCTAAGACTTTAATCTCATTTTTTCCCGATTACAATATATAGAGGTTGCAAGTAGATAAGAAGATGTAAAAACCATTGAATTTGCACTTTGTATACAAATAACCACATTGGGGCGCCTGGGTGGCTCAGTCGTTAAGCGTCTGCCTTTGGCTCAGGTCATGATCCCACCGTCCTGGGATCAAGCCCCACATCGGGCTCCCTGCTCCGCGGGAAGCCTGCTTCTCCCTCTCCCACTGCCCTGCTTGTGTTCGCTCTCTCGCTGTGCCTCTCTCTGTCAAATAAATAAATAAAATCTTAAAAAAAAAACAAAAACAAATAACCACATTATAGGGAAGGAGTGGTGAAAGGCTATGTGCTAATTTTTACAGATAGCATTGATAATGAGTATTTTGAAGGAAAGTTTGAATAAATAAATGCTTGGTTGATTATCCTAGTTGAGTGTATCATGTCATTATTTCATGAATATCTCTTGTGTTTAGTAGAAATTAATTTTCAGCTTCAAATGTTAAACTAGCCTGAAATTCAAAATAGAAAATTAAAAGAGAGGGGAAAACATTAAATGATTCACATAGAAAAAGGCCATTTGATATTTTCTAATGAAAATAACTAAGGAACTGCAAGAGTTGAAAATTCATAAATACGAGGTATACATATGGGAATCTGTGTAAGAGTGAGAGGAATTCTAAAATATAAAAGTCACACAGTAATAAAAAAAATGCATATTCAAAGTATTTGTAGGGCAGCTAACAAGTACTTGGAACTATCTTAGCCACTGAGGATAGAGCAGTGAGTAAGACCTAAATGGCCCTGTCTTCACTGCATTTACTATTAGAGGAATTAGGCATTTTAAAAATGAACCCATCATTTAATGACTTACGACACAAGTATAAAAGAGAAAGGGAAGGAACAGGAGACTTTGATTCAGTTTTGGTGCTGGTGATTTTTTCCTGAGGAAATAACCTTTGGATGAGATCTGCTGGGTGGAAACGGTGTGGGGGGTGGGTGGGGAGAACAAGTGGGAGAGGAGAGTAAGTCAAGTGATAAAGGGACAACCAGTCACACCACTGTGACTCTATAAAGGACTTCGGTCTTTATTCCAAGAGCACTGGGAAGTCATTAAAGAATTTTAACCACGACAGTGGCAAGATCAGATTTGCTTTTTGAAGAGATGACTTGGGCCTCTGTAGGACTAGATTAGGTTTAAAACATTGTGAATCGGGGTGCCTGGGTGGCTCAGATGGTTAAGCATCTGCCTTGGGCTCAGGTCATGATCCCGGGGTCCTGGGACCGAGCCCCTTGCCTGCTTCTCCCTCTCCCTCTGCCTCTCCCCCTGCTCATGCTCTCTCTCTCTCTATCTGTGTCTCAAATGAATAAATAAATAAAAAAATCTTTAAGACATTGTGAATCTTCAAAGGATATGAATTTTAAAGACTTTCTTATACTCCTCTTTCTAGGATATCTCCAGTTTCTTCATTTTCCACTTTAAGAGAGGTTGAAGATCTGTGCGCTGTAAGAAAACACTGATATATGTAACATACTGTTGAGAAGAAAAAAAAGTTCAGGAGTATATCAAAATTAAGCAGTTTAAGGCCCTATATGTATTACTTAATATTTTAAAAGCTAAACAAACTTTTAATAGTACCTACTGCAAAGAAATAATAGAAATTTACCCTCTTAACTATTTTCAAGTTTACAATACTGTACTACTAACAAGAATTGCTCTGCTGTGCATTAGATCCTCAGAACTTAGAACTTACTCATCTTATAACTGAAAGTTTGTACCCTTTGACCAATATTTCCCCTTGTCTGTCCCCCATCTCCCAATCTCTGGCAACCACTCCTTTATTACTCTCTGGTTTGATTAGTTTGACTTTTTAAAATTCCTCATACAAGTGCTATCCTATGGTATTTGTCTTTCTGTATCTAGCTTATTGGAGTTAGCAGTGTCCTCCAGTTTCATCCATGTTGTTGTAAATGGAAGAATTTCTTTCTCTTTTATGGCTGAATAATATACCATTTTATGTATGTATATATACAAGATTTTCTTTATTAATCTGTCATTAGACATTTAGTTTGTTTCCATAACTTGGCTATTGTAAATACTGCTGCAATGAACATGGACTGTAGATACCTCTTGGAGATACTGATTTTGCTCCTTTTGGATATATACCCAGAAGTGGGTTTTGTTAAATCCTCTGGTAGTTCTATTTTTAATACTTTGAGGTAACTTTATACTGTTTTTCACACTGGATGCACCAGTTTATATTCCTACCAGCAGCGTACAAAGATTCTCTTTTATCCACATCCTTGCCAACACTTGTTATCAACATATTATTTTCATAATTTAAGTAATTGCTTGATACTTAGCACTGAATATTCATTAATAGAATAAAATTCATTGACTTGCTTATCTTTAAAATTTCCTTTGTATTTTAATCATAAAATTACCATTTATTGACATAATTTTAAAGTGACAGGATAATCTTCATGTCACATTAGAAAAATAGAATTGTTCTGTAAATATAATTTTGTCCTCAATTTCTGCTAATATGTAACATTTCTGTTTAATAACTTTAACCCCAAGTTAAATTTAGAAAATGTTTTTTAGCTCTTGATTATAATATCCAGTACCTAGGTCATTTCTAAAACGTATGTGTGGTAAAGGAATTTATTATTCTAATTCAGATGAGTAACAAATTCCAATATCATTCATTAATTTCAAAATGCCTAGTTTTTGAGGAAATAATTTCTGGAGTTACTACATGAAACCTATCTTAATGTTGAGGTAATGATGTGGACCATGCGCTTGTACATATAAAGAGTAAATTTTCTAAAAAACCATTACTGTCATTCCTCTGTACCTAGAATGGGATGTTTCTGACCAAAGAAACCTGACTGGGGGGCGGGCAACAGTATGAGCCAGAAAACAGAATTGTGACGTAGCTGCTGATACACACAAGCATTTTTTCTGGCCACTGAGGTTATTGAAGTAAAAGTTCATGCCAGTTCTCCACTCCCAAAGAATAATATAGCAATATCAATTCCTGGGAGCCATGCTGAGAAGAGTAACAGATTTTTTTTTTTTATCTTAATCTACCTAGTACCATTTATATCTGAAAGTTGCACAGTTCCAAAATTTTACCCAAAGAAAGGTCCTTCTGCACTTGAGATAATTGCAAATAATTTGTGACAAAGCAGCACAGGAAAAATGAAAGGAAAATGAAGAGATGAGATGCCTCACACTGATTTTGTTTTTAAAGTCTACTGTTTCCAGAAGTTGAGGTTCTGTTTTTTTGCTATTTGTCCCAGAAGTCAAGGTTTCTCTTACCGTGGCCTAAAGAAGACCTCAGACAGCCAGCCAGTTTCTTCTTTACCTGAGCAATGTGATATATAGAGGATGTGTCAGTCAAGTTGTTGGGTTGGATTTCTGCCCCAAATCCCTGGTCTATTCTTATGACCATGAACTAAGTGAGATCAAAGACTACTCCTGCCCCAGACTTTATCCGTTTTTCTTAATGTTTAAGGGTCCAATCTGGAACCAGGCAGAGTCCTATTTAGACACCTTTTGTTTCTCTATTCTTACAATCTTCAGCCCTTACTTCCATTTTGTCCTTTATAGGAAAATGGTCTTTGCACATAAAAGAGGAGAGAACGAGAGAGATTTCCCCATATCCATTTGTAGTACTAACCTGGGTAAATTTGAACTTCTCTTGCCAGAACCACCTTTAGACCAAGCTTAAAATGAGTCCTTCTATCAGTTTGAAATATATAGCTCAGAACACTAATTACATTTATAAAAAGGATGCATATAAACTCTGACATCAGAGTTTAATGGATTTTTTTTTTTTTTTTTAGTGAAGTTTTTTTGAGGCAAATGGAGCGGAGAATTCTATCACATGCCACATTCAATACTTCCTAAAATTTCTTTTCAGTGGTAACTGCTCTGTCCTGAACTTTCCGGAAGCGAGGGTAGCTAGACAGTTGTCAGGTACCTTGTAGATCTCCTGTCTCTCTCTCAATCCCTTTTGTCACAGCTTCTGTGTCAGTTTCTTACACCTTTCAGACTTTTAAAATATCCTCAAGTTTTGTACCCCAGGGCTGCAAAGGAAAACCCAGACCTACTGAAATCACTGCAGCAGAATAATTTTCTGCCATTAGACACACTCCCAAGAGTTAGAGCAAGAACAATGCAAGTGAATAATAGTTTGCTGGTTGAGAGATACTGTGTTAAGTACCTTTACACATGGCACTTAGTGAATAGTAACTATGAATTTTAAACAAGCATCTATTCTTTCCCCATTTACCTATTTTCTTCTAAACACACATTTTTAGGCATTCTATGTGTATCATAGTGAGCAACATGCAGGAAAAAGGCAATTCTAGTGGACTAGTGAGGCAGAACAGGTTTCTATTTGAATACAGAAAATACTCAACCAGCTCGAGGAGGTAAGGGAAAGAACTATAAGCTGACCCTTGGTAAATAAGTAAAAATTATCCAGATGAAGACCAGAGAGAAATTGAACAAGTGTTTAGAAGAGCGTTGCAAAGTGAGAAAAATTGTTTGAAAACATGGTGTTAAGGGGATAATATCCTCAAAACACAGGGCAGTAGAGGAATACATAATAGTAATGAGATGGGCACATAGAAAGCCAATGAGAGAGACATTGAGGGAAGGGGGAAATGATAAAATGTCTTTTATATCGATGACTTTGGCTTTTAGCCAAAAGTCAGTAGAACATTAATTTAGGTTTTAAATTCAAGGGTGATGTAATCAGATGCAATAGAGTGAAAGGGCATTAACTTCTGGGTTAGGATATCTTGCAAAAGGAACAAGTGGAGGAACAAATTCTTTTTAGAATGTTCTGGAAAAGTTCAGGAATAAGACAGTGGTTACCTGGACTGCATAATCAGAAATGTAGTAGAAAAGAATGAATAGACTAGAGAGATTTTGAGGAGATGCAGGTAAGATAAATTGGATAGACTCCTAAGTACTCTCTTTCCGGGTATTGGTAATTGGATAAGGATTTACTCACAAGTTTCAATTTTAACCTCTTGGAATCTTTTTTTTTTTCTTTTTAACTCACTTTTCATTTTACCGAAACAGTGGATTTACCAGATCTCTCCATTCAGTCTGGAAACGTTCGGACTCCTATCCATTGTGACTTGAACGTGAGAGTTGGAAGAGTACCTCTCGTTTCTTCCTACCCGCTTCTTGAACTCTGCCCTGACCTTGTAGGTCATGTGTGCTGATACCACAAGTGACTAGGTTCGTGGAATGTGTAAACTTAAAGGTGGGAGAAGAAAGATTGAAGAGCAGTTTTTCCATTAAAACTAAAACTCCAGTTTGGGGTCAGTTTAGAAAAGGTAAAGTACTAAAATTTTGTTGAACGAGATATGGATTGGAAAAACAATTAGTAAACATCTAAGAAGAACTCCTACTTATATTAAAGTGTTTTAATTTGTGCTGTACTTGAAAGAAAATAAAATTAGAAAAAGTAAATGTGTTGTGGATGTGGTTTATGTAAAGGGAACTCAGTGAAAATACTCACAAAGAGAAAAGCTTGACCTTACTTTAAGGGACTAATAAACATACTCTCATGCGTTTAAAATGAAACTGAAAAGAACAAGTTATATAATTCCCCGCTTTGACATTTTGATTAACTCTAAGGGCAGGTTCAGATAGCATTAGATTAGAAGATTTTTATTGTATTTTTAAAATTTCTGTTTGGTGATTACATTTCTCTCTTAATCACATCTCAGTCTATGTATAATATGAAGAAGGCAATGATCAGTAAGATATTTTAACATGAAACCATGGAAAATCAAAATGAGAATGGTAACTATGTAAACTCAGAAAAACACTGACCATACCACCACCTTTCCATCCAGCCAATGCCTGGGGTTTTACTTTTAAATATCTACAGGCTAATTACATAGAAAAAAAAAATCATTGATTTTCTTATAAAGTAGGAGGGAAGGTAATACACAAGAATGGGGTATATGCAGTTAATTATGCTTTCCTTAACATAGCATTTCCTTTAGCTTTTAGCATTAATCAAAATCCTATTTTGTACATTTATTTAGCTTTCAGTAAAATGACATTTTAGGCATGGAATGACAGCTACCTAAGTGTTTATATAAGCTGTTTTTTACCTAAATAGCTTTCTGTAAAAAATATATATATAATAAAAATAAAGACATACTATGAGTTTTGAATATCTATTAATCTAATGTATGAGCATTGAAGCTCTATTTAATAGATTCAAATTAATGTTACTATCTCAAATGCACAAGGAATTTATATTTTTCCAAGAATAGTATTGCATTTGATAGAGTAATTGAAGATTCTTCTAGTAGAAAGTGTTACATATATATGTATAAATCAGTTTTGGAAAAAATTTTCTGGATAAGGAAAGGGGTTCAGGATCAAATTTTGGTATTGAACTAAGGTTACTTGTAATTACCTCAACTTTTATATATGGTGGTTTTCTCTTAATCACTCATAAATTATTCATATTTCTACATGTTAAATGGTACACCATATTCTCCTTACTGTAGTAATAAATTGCAATCTTTTGGGTGTGGCTGATACTGTTTATTCTATAAGCTATAGAAAATTCCATATCAAATCATAGTTTGAGAAATTATATTCATAAGCTTTCCTACTTCTAAATGTTAAATATATCAAAGTTTCGCCAAAGATAGTTAATGTGCAATTGTCCAGAGCTTTCTCCAACGACCAAGGGTGTAGGGGCAGGATTCTTGAGATAAAAGCCATTATAGTGATAGTGTGTCTGGGACAACAGAACTGAGTGTCCAGGGCTGTAGGCAGCAAGGGACAGTTGGTGTGATCTATCTGCAATGCTCTTAGAAGGGTAGGAGGTGGTGGGGTGAGGAAAAGGATTCAACATAATGGTCAAGAAAGAGGTCTTCGGGGAAAGTGACGGATTTGGACGGTGGGAAATAGAAAATAGAATTTACTCTTCATGTATTGTTGCATTTACCCTTTCTACATTTGAAAGAGGTGCTGGTTAACATTTTATTTGGACCTTGCTCCTCTAATTACTACAGCAGTCTGGAAGATCATGTGGTATAAGATTTTGAAGTATTTCCAGTGTAATCAATTTCAATTCTGGATAATGGAATTTATTAGATAAAATATATTCCAGAAGTTAAGAGACCATCAAACCTACATTAATCATGGTCTGAAGACTAAGTGAAGAAAATCTTAATATCAATTCCTAATTTCCCTGGTAGAAGCTTTTCATATTAGACAACCATACCTATCATGGAAGGACTTAAGTGTCATTGTGCTGATTTTTTTTTTTTAATGTTTAAGGTATCTTTACCTTAATGTACCTAATGTACCTAAGGTACATTTTCTGTTTATATTTGTTACTGATTGTGAATCGGATGACTTGCTTTGGGTGCCTTCTGTGGTATGCTAGAAAATGTTTAATAATTGACTTGCATCACTCTCACGCACACACACTGAAACCTGCATTGTACTATTTTCCAACTTCTGTGTTGTAAATACGAACAGGGCTTATTTCCAATCTCCGACATGACATCACTAAACGTGGAGTTTATTTTTATATTATTTCTATCATACAGGCTTAAATAACCTCAAGAGCATAGATAATAGTAAAATAGTAGGAAGTTGTGGGTTTTGAGTGTTTATTATCTTTGGTTTTACTGTAAGTTAGTTATAAATTAAAATAATTTTAGAACTTAAAATTTTTAAAATGTGTGTTGAACCACTTGCTCCCCAAATTCCTGATAATTGCCAGCACCTGTCTTAAAAGAGAATTTTTTTTTTTTTAGATTTACTTATTAGAGAGAGAGTTGGGGGGAGGTGCAGAGGGAGAGGGAGAAAAGCAGACTCCCTGCTGAGCAGGGAGAATGAAGCTGGCTTGATCTCACAATCCTGAGATCATGACCTGAGCCAAAATCAAGAGTCAGACACCGAAGCCCGATTGAACCACCCAGGGGCCCAAAGGTAATCTTTATAGAACAGAAATACTGTCTCAATTTAGTTCAGGATACATGCCTCCGTACCATCTTAACAGGCATTAATCAGTTAGGTTTTCTGTCAGTTAATGTTATAAAGTTAGCCATTGCCTTTTATGTTTTCCCAAAGAATTGCAGATATATTTTAATTGTGGAAATTTTCACAAGGTACTGTAATTTTTTGTGGGTCCCCAATAATCTCCGAAGTCTTGGAAAGGAGGGTAGATATGCTCTAGCATTTTTGTTTCATTGTATATGTCATTGTTACATTCCACATCCCCGAGAACAATTGCAGCTACTGGTCCAAAGGATATTTTCCGTGAAT
The DNA here is from genome assembly GCF_004348235.1 of Phoca vitulina. Lineage (NCBI taxonomy): Eukaryota > Metazoa > Chordata > Mammalia > Carnivora > Phocidae > Phoca > Phoca vitulina. Next base: position 17,666,892 of record NW_022589708.1, on the reverse strand, counting down.
GTTGCTTTTTGGTTGGGTGAATGAATAAAAGATGCAGGAACTTACTTAAGAACACCTCATGTATTTAAGGACCATATATTTAAATGGAAACATTATTAGCAAAGTCCTCTCCATTTGCTCTTTCAATTGGCTGAGAGGTGGGTGGAGACTGACACAGCAGTGGTATTAAACATCCAGGTTCCTTTCAATAGATTACAACTATCAAAGTGGAAATCCTCTTTTGCATTTGAGGAAACAGCAGTTTGAATGTTAATGCAGTTTATCAGGGTTATTTTCTCATTCTCTCAGAATCAGTATTAGTGAATTAAATATACATGTATTTTCACTAAGGTAGAATAGTTTTGGAAAAACATTAGGAATCTTAACTGTGATTTTTAGTATAATTTGGGACCAAAGTATTTTTCCCTCATGAGACTATATCTCTAAAGTTAAGAGGAATTTAGTTAGAAAAATATGAACTAAGATGGCAATACATATTTTATAAAGATTGTCTACCTCAATCTCCATCATGAAATCCTTTGAATATCTAAAGCACGGTCCATCTGTGTTATGTGCACTGATTGTCTGGAAGATCAGCATATCCTTAATATATTCCCCATAAAACTGAACTTTCAGGAGCTAACATTTTTATGACTACTCCAGTAATCATTGACTTAAGGAAAAGCTACTTTCTTAATATGTTAAAAGTAGCTGGCCCTTTTTGTGCTTTATCTGCCTAGTGGTAGGTATTTCCATACACTTAGGTCACATGAACTAAGCAGTACAATGCATCAACATTGTTACCATCATCTTTCAGTGAGAATTTTCGAAAAGCTTAAAAATTCTTGCATCAGGTAAAACATAATTTGTAGTTTAGCAGGCTATGAAAACTAGTGCGTTGGCACTTCAAACATTATACGTATTACTCATGTTATTATTGCTTTGGGTCTGTAGTCACAATAAACATCTGTAATTCCATTTACTCATTGAATCTCAATATTTTTTTCTAAGTATCATTACCACTATTAATAAACCGTTTTATTTCAAGGTAATTTATTGTTTTTCAACATAGTCTCCCATAGTTTAAGTTAGAAAAAAAAAATAAGCACAGAATATAACTTATAAATTAAACTTAGTACTATCTTTTGCTTTGGCTCTATAATTTCTTCCAAGAAATGCAAAGCCACATTAGTGTATGGAGTTGCATGCATTTTTGTGGTGAGTAATCTAAGACACTTAAATTACTTATCAACTCAAATGTTATATTTGAGGGAAAGTTAAAATCTTGAAATCCCAACCACTGTCTTAAGTAAAGCATGATATAGGATTAAATGAATTGTATAAAGACCCTACTTTACTCTTTTGAAGAAAAACTGATTTCCACAATGTATAAGATAATAACATGCAGGTGGTTTTCCTAGCTGCTCAGCTTTTACCTTTTAATCTATTTTATGTCATTTTCGCTTGTAATTTTTGGCTTTACTTTATTTAAAAGGCCATATAAATAAAGTCATTCTTGTAGTATGTGATGTTCCTCGTAAGTGTTTTATTAAGCTAACTAATGAGTTCCAGCTTGTCTTTTGCTGGATGCCTTATTTCTTAATGACCCTTGATAAGGGAAAATACACTTTTGTCTAAAATCTCTTTCTAATCAAAACTGCAACCTTCTCATCAAAACATAAGGCACATGCCAAATCTGATTAACAACTAGAAAGACCGTAGACAGAAAATTAAGGCCCCCAAATGCCTGAACTTCATGGAATTGTTTTAAATATCTTGAAGCATAACATGATTTATGAAAACAAGACTGTTTTGAAGATCTTTTTAAATGTGGATTTTTAAAATCAGTGATCCACAAAAACACATAAACCAACATTCTTCTTGAATCTTTGACCCACTGATAATAAATCCTGGTATCTAATTAAATTTGAATGAATTATCTTGATAACAAAATACTGTTGGTTTTCTTTTTTGTACAGCATAGAATAGTATTGTTAGAAATCACCTTACTAAAACGGTGGAAGATATCTCTGGAGTAAGTCATTCAGCCCACGTTTTAACAAATGAAAATGGCTTGACAGCGTGGGGATGTCAAACTCTTATAGATACATGTATCATTGATTTACATACTGTCATCTTTTTACATCAATGCATTTTTAAGTAAATTACATTAAATATAAGGTAAGGTAAATGTAAAGACTTTCAAATGCATAAGTTGAAAAAGGGCTAAGATGAAAGACTAGTATCTAAAATGGAATTATTAGGCAAATTAAATTGATGGGGAAAATTAGTAACACTTTATGCTTCTTTATGCTTTTATAATTGAAGTATACTGATTTGGCTACTAAATTTCTTTGTTTTGTCAATTTGTTTTCTCTTGTAACTTAACATACACAGTCCTATTTATTTCTTTCAGACGTTTTAGAATGGGTTGAAAAAATATATTTTATTCATTTTCTTTGAATTAGTTTTGGCTGCCATGATACTTTCTATTCACAATCAATAGTAAATACAGATATCAGCCAAAATAGTCTCTGTGATCATACTTAATCTAACTTTATTTTTTATAACCAAACAATAATTAATTTATCCATGTAAGGAGTATGTATGTAATGCATGACACATCAGCTCATCTTAGGAATAAAAAGCTAATACATAGCCTCTGTTAACTCAGGTGGGGAAACTGAGACACACAGAAGTTAAATAACTCATACAAGTTCACACATATAGTAAGTGGTAGAGCTTTAGATACAACCTTAGGAGAGAGATGAGTAGTAACCAAGTTACCAAGTAGATGGTGAGTGGGGTAAGATAAGAGAAGCTCACAAACTATGAGCAAACTCTAGATCTGGCCTAATTTAGGACATAAAAAGAAAAATCTTACGGAGCATCTGTAAATTGTATCTCAAAGCATGACTTTGAAATCAATTTCTATAGAAACCACAGGAATTCTGGCCTCCTAAACTGAGTGCAATACACATACAAGCACATTGGTTTTGTAAATGGCTAATACAATCTCACTAGCTAGACTGTATACCTTTGAAATTCTCTATAGACAAAATTCAATGCTGTGTACATAGTGGGCATTCAATAAGTACTTGTGAATTCATTAAAATCTCAATGTATGCATAATGATGTATCTAAGTAGAAACAAATTTCATGAGCTCAACACTGACATGACTTTCATCCTTGAAGAAACAGGGTTTCATGCTCAATTTCCATCATGGACAAAATGGATTTGGAGACTCCATTTACTCTCTAATGAATTTCTCCACATCAGGCAAGTGTTTAATATGCTACCACAAACATTCTGTAAACAGGAAACATTCATGTCCTTAACAAGGAAGCATGTACAGGTCACACCAGGGAAGCGGGAGCCCAGTAATGCTTTGGATCAGCTCTGTGTCTGTCAGGGAAGCGGGCAAAATATTAAGAAATTTAAGAGTTACAGAGAAGCAGAGTTTTTTGGTTTTTTTTTTAATTTTTTTTTTAAAGATTTTATTTATTTATTTGAGAGAGAGAGAATGAGAGACAGAGAGCACGAGAGGGAAGAGGGTCAGAGGGAGAAGCAGACCCCCCCGCTGAGCAGGGAGCCCGATGCGGGACTCGATCCAGGGACTCCAGGATCATGACCTGAGCCGAAGGCAGTTGCTTAACCAACTGAGCCACCCAGGCGCCCAGAGAAGCAGAGTTTTGATCTTGTTCAGGATTCTTCCTAGAAAAAAAATAATAGTTGACTTTTATAGTTCCTAAAATCCCCCCATTGCTCTCTGTTAATAAATTTAACATGCTCTGAAGGAAGCTCTGTAATGAAAGGAAAAAGTCTATGAAATAAAATACATCGAGTGCCAATATCAACTTTATTAATTACTATTTCTGGGCACAAAAACAAGGTTCTTAGTTTTTTTCATATGAGGTGTATTTTTGGTAAGATAGAGCAAAAATACTGGTTTGAACTGACTAGACAATGAAAAAATATTTAAAGGAGTTGGCACGCACTAGGTGTTGGATTATTTTCTAAATTAAAGTATATATCCTATATCTTCCAAAGAACAATTTTCTGAAAAGTTCACTTATGTATTGAATATCTAATCTAGTAATAAAACTGTGTCTTTAAAATCAATTTTTAAGCTGGTAGGAAAGACTGAAAATTTTTAAAAAGTCAAGTGATTTCTTAAGCATGATTCCTGATGTTAAGAATAGTTTTAACTGTCCATAAAAAAATGAATCCTTTGTTTTGCTAATATCCATGTTCTGTTTATGAAACATACTCACAATCCAATTTATTTTAAAGATATAGATGGTTATGTCCCAGTTTTGGAAAACAAATCCATTAGTTTGTGTGATTTCAAGCTATCTGACAATTCATGCTTCACTGCTTAAAAAGTAGTAATTTACAAAAAAATTGCATAAAAATGAGTACGTTTTTATTAAAGTCCCATTGCCTCTTGTATTTCATGTACTTTAATGTTGTGGTTTCCATTCATGAGAACTAAAATGACAATTCTTATCAAGAGGTTCGGTAGAGTTCTTATCCTAGAGATTTCTGTACTTAATAATCTGTGAATAAGTTAATGGCAAAAAAATTAATTCTTTTCATGCATACTTTAAATACAACAATGAACACACCTGAAAGCCTGTTTGCATATATACAAGATAGTAATTTAAAATTAAAAAAAAAAAAAGAGAACATACTGGTTGTACTTGAGATCTCCAGTGCTAGATTCAAAGTGATTATGGTAGTTTGCCCACACACAGCACATAAAGGTGTGGATGATGAGATAAAAAATACACTATTTTAGAACTGCTTCCACATCCTACCTTATGATTAGATACAAACATATTTGCTGTTAGCCAATTTAAAAGTCTCCATGCCTGAATATTAATGCCTAATATTATCCTAACAGGAAACAAAGGTGTTCACTCTGCAATAAAGATAAAATACTTTACGTGCCTGGTTGGCATAATAAATGACTGAAAATAAAACACAGTTAAATAGGTGGCAGTTCTCTCTGGTCTTTATTGTAGATTAGCACAGACTGGAGAGCAAGATCCAAATGAAGAGACCTGAGAATAGAAATAAGACTTTAAGAACAAGGAGGTGATACCTTGTTAAAGTTTGTTGTAGTATGATCTCTAGTCAGCATTATCTGGTAAGACAAAATATTGCTGGAAAGCATTCGGCATATTACCGTGTGTGTGACTTTGATTTTTTCTCATTGTTTTTTGCTGTAGAGATTTTATAGACCTAAACATGTTATTGTAAACTTCTTCATTTGAAAGGAGACAAACTTTGATCAAGAAGAGTTTTACAGCCATTTTTGAAATACCTTATCTTTAGGCATCCCGAAAAGACTTCATATCTCACAAATCAGAAAAACTGTATAGACTAAGAGCACAATTATATGGTTCATTTGCAAAAGGAAGTAGTGATTTTACAAAATATGTTGTCATATATCTGGAAGAGGCAAGGAAGATTCCAAATGAAAGTAAATCTGAACTCGTGATTCTGAGATTTTTCAAAATCATCTGAAACATTAATTGTGGTTTCTGAGTAAGGAATAAAGTTATCAATGAGAAAAAATAGGTTTGATATTCTCATTCAAGTACAATGCCTCTTACCAGTAAGTAGCTTACATATCTAGGTTAAAAAAAAATTCAGACTCTCACAGATATTTCCTTCCTTTCCCCTTCCCCCTAAAACTCTAAGGAAAAAGCTTACATGTAAATAGTCTGGGAATGAAAAAAAAATTACAGCATTCAACTCCTTAATCATATTTTTATAGAAACTTCAGTGTGTATGCACATTTTCACCTATTTCTTTGGTTTGGGTAGTTTATTGATTTTTAATGTTTTGTAAGTCTACTTGGCTTCATATTATATTTGTAATAGTGATAACACATTTAAGTGTCCATGAAAAATAATTTTATGAGCAGCAATACTTTGGAAAAAAGTGTTTTCCCAAGATAGTGAAATATAGGTGCTTTAGCAGGAGGCTATCCTCTCTTTTTCCACTACTTTCTTGGGCCCCAGCTGATCCAATTGTTCACATAATGATTTCAGGGATCACACTGTGAGATCCCTGTTTAATACTTGGATAAATCAAATAAAGCAAACATCTTTACCTAATGTAATCTAAGGAATTCTCACCTATAATTTGGGCCCTTGAAAATTCATAAACATTTTCAGGGCAACTTAGTTACTATTAATAATATTAAAAATTGTTATAAATGGTGAACACCTTCATTAAAGGAATTGTTTTATTCTGTTTGGACTACTATAATAATATAAAATAGGTGCTTATAAATAAACATTTCTCACAGTTCTGAAGGGTGAAGATTCAAGCTCACGGCAGTGGTGGATTTGGCGTCTGGGGCAAAACTGCTTCCTAGACGGTGGTTTTCTGATAGTAACTCTGCACGATGGGACAAGGGAGCTCTCAGACCATTTTTATAAGGGCGCTAATCCCATCCAAGAGGGATCTATCCTTAGATCTAAGCACCTCTCAAAGGCCCCACCTTGTTATACACTGGGCATTAGGTTTTAATACATGAATTCTAGAGGTACACAAACATTTAGTCCAGAGCAGGAATTCGGTCTTCTACTTCTTCGTTAGTGCACACACAGCCACAAAACTTATAATAGAATGCTTTGTGCATAGTAAGGGCTTATTAAATACTTATTTGTAAGTTACTTGTAAGTTATTAAGTAAGTTATTTGTAAGATAAAAATTATTGATAAAATTATTAGAAGAATATATCCATTACCCAAGAAAAATTGTGTGCCTAGCTATCAGAGAAGGCTGCATTACTCTAATGTCTCTAGTCATTCTCAGTGGGGAGAGCGTGATGTGTGTGTGCATCGGGTGGGGGCGGGGGTAGGAAAGTGGGCATGGAGGCCGTTGTGCAGGCAAAACCTGAAGTGGTGGATAAACCTGTTCTCCTTGCCTTCTGTCCTTCACTTCTATCAAACATGGAGTGATAGCGTGGCCAGTTTTTATACTTTCCACTGCTTTTGGGAAAGATGGTCATCTGGCACCATCCTTTTGTGATCAACAGCTGTGTGGGCAAAGTTAATGTAAATGGTTGGCCAACTTGGCACACTCAAGGGAGGAGCAGTCCCACCTGAAATGTGGTCAATCCCCATGGCTTCAAAGTTTCTCTTTTGTTGACACCTAGAAAGGAATCTTTAGGACTTTGAAATGGTGGAATTAAGGATGAGGGACCAAAGTAACATCTGCAGTGAGTTACATATAAATAGTTAACTAAGGCATATTTGTAATGAAACATTAACAAATTCACATAGTAATCAAGACTTCCAAGTGTTTTGTACTATCATTGGAAAGAAGTTTGTGGTAGAGTATGTTCAAAATCTTAGAAATGACTCTGATATAAAATTTGAACATATGCCAAAGATTTCCTTGAATATATCAGTTACTGAAAGGATCAGTTTGATGTTTAAGACTAGCTCAAAAACAAAGGAACAGAAACTTAGAGATTGGTCAGTCAAAGGAATAGGGCAATGAGTGTGCTAATAGATACAAAACTCAGGGCAATAAATGGTAACCTCTGGTGTTACCTTCTATCCTGGACAGAAGATACTTATGTTGCTATTGAATAAAACTATCTTCATTGCTCTCAGACAGTCATTTACTTACTGCCTTTCTACATGCTAACTTCAACTCTTAAGAGTTATTAAGTGTACTTAAATAGGAAGACAGAGGTACATGTACCTTAAAGGTCAGATAATTTCTCAAGCAGATTGAGCTACTACAACATCCTCTACTACTCTGCAAAGAAACCTTGCATCCTTTTGCCTGTTTCCAAATTTGAGGTCATTTTTTTTTTTCATGACATTGGCTCCAGCCTTCACGTTTGTCCTTACAAGTCTGATCTGCTGTCGCTGTTCTCATTGCTGGTTGAAGCCACTTCTAATGGGCAAGGTTTATACCTTAACTGCCAGTGCCATCAAAATTTGTCATTAGTTATTGGTCTTTTTTAATGTCATCATTTATGAGGTTGCATTATGCTGCTGGAAACAAGACCCTCTCTCTTGATCTGGTGGGAGAATGTCTTTCAACATTCAATGAATATGTGCCAAGTGCCATTTATATATTATCCAATTTTATCTGTTTATAATCAGGATCATTGAATGAATCTATTTTTTAAACAATATAAATGAAAGCAAAGGAAGGGGCAGGATCTTGCCATATGCTAGGTGTTTAGTAAGTGGTGGAACCAGGATTCTCTAAGGCTAAAATCTGGTTTTCTATTATGATGTTAACTGTTGGAGCAAATGACATTAATTTATTCTGACTCGGTTTTCAGGTATTTACTTCTACCTTGACTAGTTTTCTTCATGCAATTTTATTTCTGTTTCTCACAGGACAGGTATCAGGATATCAGATATCAACATCTAGCTGTCAACATCTAGCTCTATGGCCAGGGAAGAATGACCCTCACTAGTTATAAACAGTTCTCACTTGCCTAACTTACCTGCAGTAACCATTGCCACCTCTTTTTTTTTTTTTTTTTTTAAGATTTTATTTATTTGAGAGAGATAGTTTGTGAGGGGGGAGGGGCAGAGGGTCAGGAATAGGGACAAGCAGATTCCATGCTGGGCATGGAGCCCAACGTGGGGCTCTATCTTCCAACCCTGAGATCATGACCTGAGCCAAAACCAGGAGTCGGTTGCTTAACCCACTGAGCTACGCAGGCTCCCTGTGATCTCACTTTATGTACTACCTTCATCTTTTCCATCCTGTCTCCCTGTCTTTACTTCGGGCTAATCTGTTTCAGTGTTTCCTTCATTCCTGACATTCTGAGAATTGATGTTTATCCTGGTTTGGTGATTTGTAGCAGGAAGAAATACTTTTCTTACAATGTCCTGCTAATAAGCATTTACTGCAGCAACCTAGACCCATTTCATAATGGTTTTTGTCTTTGCCTTCTTTAAATCATCATCGTTTGTTCCCAGTTGATAGCAAAGAACCACGTGGGCAAGTTTAATTTACAATGTTGTTGCTTAATTCAAACTTGCTTCTATACCATCTGAAAAGCCCAGTTTCTCTTTTTAAAACACTTTCCACCCAAAAACCCTCACCTCTTTCCTGTCTCCTGCTGTGTATTACACCTGCTTGTGTTATTTTATACATTGGGGAAAATTCTCATTTGGTTCAGAAAATTAGCATGTTTTCTTAGATATTTTGAAAGATCCCCCCTGATAATTAGCATTCAACCTACCAAAATAAGGGCTGTATTGGTTGTAGGTCAGAGAACAAGATCAGGGGAAATGGTGTAGCTGCTAGAACAGAGTGAATAATTTGTACAGCTCCCAGTAATAAGAGGGGTGAAGATCTGAGTGCGTAGTCATCTTTAACACGACCATCAGCATTACTTTTGTGAACTACAGACGTAATCATGCTCTAATTTTAAAAGCTATCGATGGCTCCTTGATTTCTTACAGAACAAAATCAAAACCCTTGACTACGATACTCAAGAACCCTTCATTTTGTCCTGAAACCACATTTCTTGAATCATTTCCTGCCCTTGCTTCTTTACTAGCAAATCCCTCACTTCCCAACCAGCAAGTCCTCATTCCTCCATGCCACCTGCAATGAAGTTCCCTAGGACTGAAAGATGCTTCCAGCTTGTCTTCATTGGATAAAGTCTTAGCTCAAATTCAAAGCCCAACACAACCCTCTCTGAGGCTTTTCCTAGCTGGGCCAGATTCCTTGCAATATACTTCGTGGAGCTGTTGCTACCTTGCCTCAGGGCAGAAGAAGCTTTCTGTGTACTCTATGGTACTTAAGGCATTGTGGTTCATCTGGTCACTAACAAGTCATCCTTATTAAAATGAGAGCCCCTTGAGGATAGGAAAGATGTCTTTTTCTCTTTGTACTTCTGGGACTGGGCACATGCACATGATAGGTCCTGCTGGGTAGGCATTAGGAGCATGGCATACAAATATCTGGGGGCTGCAAGATGCAGGCATACAGTGTGGTAGGAAGTTTCCCAAAGGGAAACTACAAGTGCAAATGAAGAGACCAAGATAGAGCATCTGGATTGAGTTATTAGACAGTTTGCCTATTCCTAAGAGGCCAAGTAAAAGAAGTAGGGATTTCATTCCCAAGTAGATGGGAGTATTAAGGAAAGTATTAAATCAAGGCCTTTGTCCCAGAGAAATGAGTCTGAACATGTTCTGGAAGTAGGCTATAAGGTAAGAGTTGTTGACTTGAAAAGAACCAGAGTAAATACACAGGAAGATACCAATGATTCAGTACTCCTCAAACTACCCATGGGCAGGAACAGATTTCGCTTAGTGCCTCTAGGTCAGGTCAGATTCATTCATACCTCTCCATCTCCCTGGAAAGGAAAAGAGGGTTAATGAAGAGGCTTGCCATTTCATTTCCGCCTTCAAAGAGTTTCTTTGGATTCTGCATCCCTACCTATTTCCAATGCTTTGGTCCCAGCTGAGTTTCCTATTCATCATTTTGTGGTGGTGCTTGTTATTTAATCCATACTGAATTCTGTGTTTAGTGGCTTTGGATCAATGACCTGGTATTTTTTTTTTTTTCTTTGATGCTGCTTTTCATGTTCTTCTCCTTGAATTTATGTGCTCAGGTATCAGGCAACTCCTGATTTATGCCTTCCCTCTTTCAACCTATTAGAATTTTGTGCCCTGACCTATGTCAGGGCTTGCAATCCTAAATTTCTGAGAAACTGAGGGTGTGGAACATACTAGGGAGTCAAGCAGGTTATAATTCTTCCTTCAAATATGTACAAAGAATTAGATGGCTTAGCTTCCTCTAGTCATCAGTTTCTGATTTCACTCTAAAAACAAAACTTAAGTATTATAGAAGGGGGGGTGTTATTATTCCAGCTGTATTTATTCATTCATTTCATTCATTTTAACTTGAGGAATCTTTTGAAGTAAAAATGTTGGGCTTAGAAAAGCCCAGACCATGGCTATAGCAGTCTATCAACAGGGGCCAAGAAGACAGCATAAGATAGCCACAGTCTTCTGGCTTGGTAAAGTCATCAAAGGAAGTTGTAAAAAGTGGAGACCTCTCAATAAAGGTGCTTTACTTCAACTAGGTGAACTTCATTCTACATAATTGTTCTGGAGTTAGAAGAGGCTTTGATGTTAATTTCCCCTTCTATGAAAGAGAACCAGTTATGAGACTATGAAGTTCTGGAAAAAAAACCTTCCCCCCACCCCACTTTTTCTTCCTCACACTTCCTTGCTTCAAGCCAGCTTTTCCTAATTAGTCAGATGGAGAACTGATGGAGTTGTTGGAAGGCTGATTAAGTACTTTGCAGCCTCAGAAAAACATGAATCAACATTTGGAGATGAGAGACACTATTTAGCAATGCAATGGGTTGGTATACTGAGAGGGCTCAAATTCTGGCCCTTAGGGAAGTTGCATAGAATCCTCTGATTCTAATCCCAGTTGTCTCTTCTCATTGGTTAAGGGAGACTGCCAGTGGTGGAAGATGGTAATCACCTCCATGTGCCTATTTTTAATATCCGTTCCTAGTGGGATGTGCTAGGACCAGCTCTTGGCATATCATAGAGGGGATACAATTCCCTGCAGAGCATTAATTTTTTATTCACTTTTTCTTTTCTTTTTTTTTTAATTTTTAAGGTTTTGTTTATTTATTTAGAGAGAGGGCGTGAGCAGGGAAAGAGGGAGAGAGACAATCTCCAGCAGACTTCCTGCTGAGCGCGGAGCCTGACTAGGGGCTTGATCCCAGGACCCTGAGATCATGACCTGAGCCAAAATCAGGAGTCAGACGCTTAACCAACTGAGCTACCCAGGCACCCGTATTCACTGTTTCTTTAATTCATCCATCCACCAAAAGCATTTTCCTATATATTGTAATCCTGTGTGTGTAAATTTTTTGTTTATTTGAGAGAGAGAAAGAGCACAAACAGGGAAAGGGACAGAGGGAGAGGGACAAGCAGACTTATTACTGAGTGGGGAGACTGATTCAGCAGGGTTCTATCCCAGGACCCTGAGATCATGACCTGAGCAGAAGTCAAATGGTTAACCAACCGAGCCACCCAGGCACCCCAAAAATCTAAATTTTTAAAAACATCATAATAAGATGTTACTTGTTGAATTTTTAATTGCCAGTGTATTATCTCTGCTCTATCTCAGGGTGAAGACTGCATAATTTCTTCAATGATCTAGTCTTTCCCTCTTCCTTTCTTCCTCAATCTTTTAATGCACGAGAACACCCTGAATTCAGTGAGGCAGAAGTCAAAGTAGGAATGTATTTTAAAGCATAATTATTACAGACTGCCTCCAGTTTATATTTTCTCAAAATGACCGAAGTCTGCGAGTTTAAGCTACTTCTCATCCGGTTCCACTCTGTCTTTGGATATTTTATCACATAATGAGAAACTGATGAATGGTGAAATCTGAAGTTTCACTAAAGAGAAGGCTAAATTGAAAAAGTCTTCTCAGTCTTTATTTTCACAGTAATGTTAATTATAAAGCAAAAATAGCGATGTCTGAGATACCTGGTTGAAATAGAAGCACAGTAACACCCTGGCTGGGTCGATGACAGACAGGATTTCAAATTGCCTCCCTTCTACCTGTCCTCCAGTATTCCAAGTGTAAATATTTTTGCAGCTTGAAAAAAAATCATTCACAGAAATGGCTAATAAAATATATATTTGTCTGAATACCAGCTGAAATGTACATCTTATTTCATTTCATATTGTGTGTCCACGCAACCAAACTTTTACTGACCAAAAAGAAGTCTTACTTAAACTATTGTCTTCAGATCTTTACCAGACCCTTGTAATTTATATTAGAGAGGAGTGTTTTAGATGCTAACTAACATGCACCCTGTGGAGGATTCTTTATTGTAATTTCAATTCCGTAACCACAAAAAAGAAAAATCGGAGCACTCAGTACAATTTTGATTAGTAAGCAAAGTAAGAAGTAATTACAGTTTGCAACAAAACAAAAGCAACTGGGTATATAAACTATGTAATTAGAGGCATATGTGCAAAATCCTCATTTCATAGCCCTAAAAATCTTTGAAATATTCCTGGCAAGGTCCATTGCTGACATCATGAGTCTCCTTCCTTCCCCCGCCCCAGCCACTCTCCCACTCTGAACTTTCTCAAATGCTTTTTTATAACGACTTTGCAGTCCTTCCACTTTCTCAATAACACATTTTCAGAAGTTCTGACTACATATATAATACTAAACTGTACATTCTAGCTGAGGTGGGATGTATCTCCGTGTTGCTTAAGCTTTTCAAAGATAATCCTTTTTACTGGGACTAGGGTAAACAAGCTGGGAATACTGGTTTGTTAGCTCCTGCATTGTTTTTTTGTTCTCTGTACTTCACCTTTAAGTGACTTCTAGCAGTGAGGAGTAAAGATGATTGACATACAATAAATAGGGTGTTAATAGTGTGAGCTCTAAAGTCATAGGGATCTGTGCCCCATCCCAGCTTCATGATTTACTACTGAAATGGCTCAAGATAATTCACTTATGTAACTGCCTCTATCCTTAGTTTTCTCAGTTTTAAAATGAGAACTATGGGAGTACTTCACAGGAATGCTGTGGGAAGTAACAGCACAGTGTAGAGTAAGCAATCAACACATTGCAATCATTGCAATTTAATTTGGAAACAGATCACAAATTTTATTTTAGAAAATAGAGAAGGGCGCCTGGGTGGCTCAGTTGTTAAGCATCTGCCTTCAGCTCAGGTCATGATCCCAGGGTCCTGGGCTCGAGCCCCACATCGGGCTCCCTGCTCGGCGGGAAGCCTGCTTCTCCCTCTCCCAGTCCCCCTGCTTGTGTTCCTGCTCTCGCTATCTCTGTCTCTGTCAAATAAATAAATCTTTAAAAAAAAAAAAAAAAGAAAATAGAGAAAATTTCCTTGTCCAAGAAAGTCACTCTCTACAGTCCTCCTCATAGGTTGAATTTGATCCCTTAGGTAGACTTAGCCCTAATGAAAAGAATAAGATGATGAAGATATTTTATTTTCCTAAAACATTCATTAAATGAAAGTGCTTGCTTGGCACCAGATAGACCATTTCAAAATATTATTTCTGTTCAAAGAACAGATGCTATATATCTGCATATATATACACATATATATATACTATATAGCTTATGTGTAAACACACATATATGCCATATAATATATGAATATATATGAATATATATATTCACTTTATCATCTCTACTTACTTTACCAAAAATATACTCAAAAGTTAAATGTCAAAAATTACAGGAAAATTAATACTACTTTACTAGTAGTATATATTATATATAAATAATATATAACATATATATAGGACGTTATTTGTCTATAGTGTTTTCTGTTTCCAATATTTCTTCATGTCTTTCTTGCCTAATGATATTGTTCTTCAAGACGGGATGTCCTATTATGCCTGTAATGTAAGGTTGGAGTATAATTTTCTATTTATAAATATTTGCTTCATAGACTTCAAATGAGAAGGCCATAGGTGTTTGAGAAATCAATGACATTAAAATGGAAGTTTTTAAGGAGCCATTAGGTGTTTTATGTAATATTTATTTATTGTATTTCATGAAAATGGGAGACCTATTCAGAGCCTCGTGTTTTATGACATTAGCTAGACTTCTGCCACATTTATTTCCACATTTAGGAATGAATTAAATGCTATTATAACTATCCAATTAGCTAGCAATGTGCACCTGAAAGTATTTTTAAGGATATTTGATCTCAGACACACAGGAAAATGTTGATTGGGTATATATGAAAACCGGTATTGGATATATATGAAAATGAAATTTTGAGAATTACCAAAGCTACTACTAATGTGCAATTTTAAGCTCAGGAACTTTCTTTTACTGATCTGGACATTTCTAAAAGGCTTTAAAGGACAGTTAATAATGTCCTTTAATGTTCTAATAATTACAGAAATTTTATTTAAAACAAATATATAGCGGTACCTGGGTGGCTTAGTTGGTTAAGGGTCTGCCTTTGGCTCAGGTCATGATCTCCATCCTGGGACTGAGCCCAAGTCCAGTCAGGCTCCCTGCTCAGCAGGGAATCTGCTTCTCTCTCTTTCTCCCTCTGCCTCTCCCCACTGCTCCTTATCTCTCTCTCTCAAATAAATAAAATCTTTAAAAAAAAAAAACAAATATATAATTTCTAATTGCTAATTGGGTAGCTTATTTTTTATTTTTATAGCTGTGTTTTTACAATGAATTAAATGTATTTATGATGCCAAATGTGCACACATATCTACAAAAATGTTTTTAAATTTGTGTTAGACCCTAATTATGCAGAGCATTTGTCCCTATGAACAAAATATAGGAGGATGAGTATGTTCGTCATGTGTTTACTTTTTGTGGCACATATTCATTTTATCATCTCTGCTTACTTTACCAAAAATACACTCAAAATAAAAGTTAAATGACAAAAATTACAGGAAGAGTAATAGTACTTTAGTATTAATGTTTAAGATGAGATAAAATTTTGGCTTACTAATGTCACAATCAGAAAATAGTTACATATTACACATGTCCATAATAAAATTATATTCAAATGATAACCGTGTTGTTTACTTTCAGGGAAGCAATAATGGCACATAATGATGAAAATAGGTGGGATTTGGGAAACAAACCTCCCATTCAATGTCAGTGTTCTAACTCCAAGCCAAAACTGAATGTGAAGCAAGTAGATATAATAACTTTTAGTCTATACACCCAGTTTCTGAAATATGACTGAATCTAAATTCTTAAATATTTGAAATAGTTATAAAACTAGTGTTTTATCAAAAATAAAAACAATCTTAGATTTTCAGGGGCTTTAAAAGCTTTTTATATTAAAACATGAATATTTTAAGCAGTGTGATTTTAATAGTTCTTTACTTTCTGAAAGGGCGGGATCTGAAACTATTAAGGGGTAAAATATAAAATTGGTCACATGGCTGTCCTGACAATAAAAAATAGTGTGGATTTTATGAAAATCTAAATGTTTGACTTTTACTCCCAACAGATACAAAAACTCAATTTGATTTTAATGAGCAAAAATAATGGAAACAATTTTTACTTCTTATATTTCCTACTGTACAGCATACAGTGTCATCAGATAGGTTACTGAGTTGTAAAACATGCAAATACCATTCTGTCAAGAAGCACTAAAACAACAAGGGTTTTCTGTTTGTGTTTTGCAGAATTGCATTGATTTGCTCTAGTGCTTCTTAGTTTTTAAAAGTTCGTATTTTTTTTTAATTTTATTATGTTAGAAGTTTGTATTTTAAGAAAAGATCTATTTTGAGAAATCTTTGACAAAATAATGGAAATAATTTACTTTCAAGTTTCAAGAAAGTTTGGATAAAAGTAAATATGTCCATGTTCTCAAGCAAAGAAGAGATTAGATGATGAAATACTTAGTTTAAAAAACAAATTACAGGCACCGTTACTTTGCTCTGATTTCTTCCCGGTAAAAAGGTCCAAGGGCTTTACTTGGACATTTCACAATGAATTTTATGATAGCAAGCATTTAAGGAGGAAATAAATTTGGGCTTCAGTTCCATTTATATGGGGCCTAAATTCTAAAGGCACATTGCTGAATCTTATACTGGATCAGCCTCTAAATTTTTGATGAGAGATTTATGAAAGACATAGTTGCTTTATCTTTTTTTAAAATAAATATTAAAGAAGAAACATGGATTAAGTTACAAGATTAGAAGAAACTTTGTATTGATCAATGTAAAGTAATTCTGTAAATATTATAGGAACTTGTTTTACAGCAAAGAAACGTTTTTTCAGATTTTCTTCGGAAATATCTTTTTGTTTTTAAAGATTTATTATTTTAGAGGAGCATGAGGAGAGGCGGAGAGGGAGAGAAACTCAAGCAGAGACTCCACACTGAGCACGGAGCCCAGCTTGGGGCTCGATCCCACCACCCGGAGATCAGACCTGAGCCGAAACCAAGAGTCAGACACTCAACCGACTGTGCCACCCAGGCGCCCAACCTCAAAAATATCTTGATCATATACAAAGTACAACTTTGTATGAAAATAAACTGAATGGGACACCTGGGTGGCTCAGTCTGGAAGCAACTGACTCTTGATTTTGGCTCAGGTCATGATCTCAGGGAAGATTGAGCCCCACATCAGGCTCCACATTGGGCATGGAGCCTGCTTAAGATACTCTCTCTCCCTCCGCTCTCACTCATGCACTCTCTGAATGAATGAATGAATGAATGAATGACATTACACATTTTAAAAAAACTGAATGATTACAAACAAGAAATTTTTGTCAAAGTAAATCTCCTATTAAAATTATTCTTTAAATACTAAAGAAATCTTATTGTGTGTAATCAATAAAAGATGACAAAAACTTAGAGCATAGTATTTATCGAGGGGGAAAATCTCTACCAACAAAAATATGAAAAAGATGCTACAAGTTATGATGTTTATAAAGGGGAGGCAAACTGGGGTAGCTGGTTTCTGAGCGAGAAATCATTGTTATGCAGGACCCATCATGTTTATAAATTGTCTTGCTATCGTCCTACAATTTTCATTCTTAACCTTGATCATGAGTTTGATATCTTGAGTTCTGCATCCCTAACATCTATCACCAATTGGCTTATTTTCTGGAAATTCTTATGTTTTCTAATTGTTTGGCTCCTATATCAGGCCACAATCTTTGACCTTGCACCTTCTGGCTCAACTCTGATCTCTACAACTGCCTTCTTTGGGGCATGGTGTCTATTGCACTGAGCTCTAACTGTCTGTTTTCATTGCACACTCCTTAACTAGGTATTTTTATCCATTTCTAGTCAGTTATCAATTCCTGTCCATTGTTCATCAAGGAACCTTTTCTCCCCTGGAATATTCCAAGAATCTCCTAACTAGTTCCTGTGCACCTGCTATTGGTGGATATTGTTCACAGTGATGCCACACTAAGTCTTAACAAACCCAAAAGCATTCTACCACTTTCTTACCACTTCCCCCCTCCCCCCCGCCCACCACTTTCTATTACTCCAGCCTTAGGTAATCAAACTTTATCTTCAGGGGATTTATTTAAACTGGTCAGAATTTTATCATATTGCTTTATATACATTTCCAGGTACTTCATTTTCATATATTGCAACATTAATAGATCATATTTTGTCTCTCTAGAACACAGTATTTTTATATTTAATATTTTAACGAAAAAAATTTAAATAGGTAACAGATGAAAGAGTAACATGGTGAGATGGGAAGTTCACAACCACCCTTGGTTTTTGGTTTTATTTATCAAGAGACCGACATTTGTCTTACTTCTTTATAATGAGATGGGTCTAGAGGTGTCCTTCTCTTAGACTATCAAAGTACCGGGTGTTACAACACCACTTAGACACTTATTGCAAAGTGATACTTCACCAGCATGTAGATCAATATGTCTGTGCCTACATCCCAGGAGCCAGGGAGAGCAGGAAATTGCTAATTACTGACAGAGTTTAGAAGACTAAGTGAAGTTCAAATTGCCCTGTATTATAAGATAGAGTACAGTGCTTTCAGTTTGATTTTGTGGTTCTAATATTCTTTTTTTTTTAAATTTATTATGTTAATCACCATATATTACATCATTAGTTTTTAATGTAGTGTTCCATGATTCATTGTTTGCGTATAACACCCAGTGCTCCATTCTGCTAATATTCTTGTCCTTAAACTACCTCTTTTATTTTTCTTTCCTCTGAAATCATGGTATATTACTGTCTGATTTTTCTCTTACTATATTTCTTTTCATGAGTTCTCAAGTTCTACTTTCGACAAACTAGGCTATTTTGATATAAGTCAGACATGTATTGAAACACAATAGAGTTGTCTTGATTGATATCGATGCTTTCTGTTTTTTACAATGAACCCATCTTAACATAATTTTTATAAAATTAACATTTCAGTAGCTTCCTCCTAACACTGACCCACATTTCAATCAAACACTGGTAGTCGTTGTAAAATCAGTTTCAAAATGTAAACTAAGCAATATAACATTCATCACTAAATTATCTAAATGAAATGTGCCAGAGTTTTATATTCTGCCAAAACCTGTTCTATATAAAATCAGTGTTTGATTCATTTCCACATAAGTTTATTGAACATATGTTATTATCCATTTGCTTTTGCTAATCTATTGTCCAGTCTTAGACAAGTATCCCTCACTTTCTAAAAGTTGCTGTTATGCCACTTCACTTTTATGAAAGATCTGCTCTAGTATGATAACAGTTTTTTTTTTTTTTAATGTTAAAATTCTCTTAGGATTTCTGGTTAGTGAAACAGATAATATTGCTGGTCTTTCCTAAAAGCAAAGTGACATAATGTGAACTTCGTGGGAAAGTGTGAGTTACTTCTCACTTTCAAACATTTTGGCTTAGGACATTTTCATAACACTTTACTTCTGCATAGTGGGGGAAACTTGTATTAGGAGAATAGTGGAAGCTAACAATGACAAGCCCAGTCCCATGGTGAGAAGGCAAGAAATTGCATTCTAAAAGATAAGGATGAATAAGTGTGTGTTGTCCTGAAATGACCAAATAGGTATATTTCTATGGCAAATAATGAAAGTCATTTTTAAAAGATAACTCTACTTCTCTAAGAAAATATACTTCATTCAGTGATAAATACCATTGACCCATAATTCTTTAGATATGACTTAAATTTTTAAAAATGTCACCTAAACCATATTCCTGGAGCTTATTTGTGTTAACAATATATTAATGTAAAACTGCTATTATAGTATGAGTTCAGGAATTCAGTATGGGTTCTTAAAGTATTCTCAAGTTTATTGTCCTTTGGTCCATTTTTTTTTTTAATTTAATGACCTCTTTCCTCTGCTGCTTTTTTTTTGAGCTATAATTGACATAACATTATATTAATTTCAGATGTGTAACACAATTTGATAAATATATATTGCAAAATGATCACAATATATTTACACATCCATCACCACACATATTTACAAATTTTCATTTCTTGTGATAAAAACTTTTAAGATCTACTCTTTTAGCAACTTTCAGATACATAATACAGTATTGTTAACTAAGTCACCATGCTGTATGTTACATCCCCATGACTTATTTTATAACCTGAAGTTTGTACTTTTGACCCCCTTCATCCATTTTGTGTACTTCCCAACCCCTGCCTCTGTTTTCTGTATCTATGACTCAGGTTTGTTTTGGGGGGTGGGTGGGTGTGGGGAGGTTTTTTGTTTTAGATTTCACTTGTAGGTGAGATCGTAGGGTATTTGTCTTTCTCTGTCTGACATATTCCACTTAGAATAATGCCCTCAAGGTCCATCCATGTTGCTGTAAATGGAAAGATTTCCGTTTTTTGATGGCTGAATAATAATCCATTGTGTATGTATGTATGTGTATATACACACACTACATGTATGTACCTATGTATAATGTACGTATATATATATATATATATATATATATATATATATATATATATATATGCCATATTTTCTTTATGCATCCATTCCTTTGTTAACAGACACTTAGGTTTCTTCCAGGTCTCACGTATAGTAAATAATGCTGCAGTGAACCTGGGAGTGCATATAGCTTGTCAAATCAGTGTTTTCATTTCCTTCAGATAAATACTCAGAAGTAGAATTTCTGAATCATATGGTAGTCCTGCTTTTAATTTTTTGAGGTACTTCCATACTATATTCTATAGTGGCTATACCAATTTACATTCCCATCAGCAGTGGACAAGGGTTCTCTTTCCTCTACATATTTACCAAAACCTATTTCTCGTCTTTCTGATGATAGCCATTCTAATAGCTCTGAAATGATACCTTATTGTGGTTGGATTTGCATTTCCCTGATGATGAGTGATGTTGAGCACCTTTACATGTGCCTGTTTGTCATCTGTATGTTTGTGGAAGAATGTTCGTTCAGTTTCTTTGTCCATTTTTAAAATCATATTTTTAGTTTTTTTGATACTGAGTTGTATGAGTTCTTTATATACTTTAGATATTAACCCCTTATTGGATACGTGGTTCTCAAATATTTTCTCCATTCTGTAGATTGTCTTTTTATTTTGTTGATGGTTTCCTTTGCTGTGCAGAAGCTTTTTAGCTTGCTATGGTTCCATTGGTTTATTTTTGCTTTTGGTATCACATACAAAACAACAAAAACAACAAAAAACATCACCATGACCGTGGTCAAGGAGGTCATCCCCTAAGTTTACTTCCAGGATTTGTATGGCTGCAGGTCTTTGGCTCAAGTCTTTAATCTATTTTGAGTTGATTTTTGTGTATGGTATAAAATAGTGGTACAGTCTCATTCTTTTGCCTATGGCTATCCAGTTTTCCCAGCACCATTTATTAAAGACACTGCCCTTTCCCTATTATATATTCTTGTCTGTTTTGCCATAAATTAATTGCCCAAGTATCCATGGCTTTATTTCTGGGCTATTTAGTTCCGCTCATCTGTGTCTGCTATTATGCCAACAACATACTTTTAAAATTGTACTTATTTATTTTTTTAAGAAGGCTCCATACCCAGTGTGGAGCCCAGCATGGGGCTTGAACTAATGCCCTGAGATCGAGACCTGAGCTGAGATGGAGAGTTGGAGACTTAACCAACTGAGCCACCCAGGTGTCCCAACACCATACTTCTTTGATTACTATGTCTTTATAATATATAATATAGTTTGAAGTCAGAAGACATGATGTTTCCAGCTTTGTTCTCCTTCAGTTTGCTTTAGATATTGGGGGTCTTTTGTGGTTCCAACAAATTTTAGGATTGTTTATTTTTTTTTCCATTAAAAATACAATTGGAATTTTGATAGGAGTTGCATGGAATCTATAGATTGCTTTCGGTAGTATAGATATTGAAACAATATTCTTTCAATCCATGAGCATGGAATATCTTTCCACTTATTGTGGAAAGAGACTCCATTTCTTTCATCAATTTATTCCTAGGTACATTATTTTTTGATGCAATTTTAAGTGGGATTTTCTTAATTTCTTTTCCTGATAATTCTTAAAAAAATCCAGCAAAATAGATATAGGTCTATCCAGCTGATTAGGAAAAGACAAAAATTAATAGTGGTACTAATGAAAATATGAATACTAGCCACATGAAAAATAGATTTTAATAATAGCATGAGAAAAGTAACCACTATATAGCAACATTTTTAAAAAGTAGGCAAAATGGATACATCTTTTAAAGTACATAATTTATCAGAACTGATTTGTACTTATTCTCTTAAAGAATATCTACTAAACATTATAACAAACATATTAAATGTTGAAACATTAGAAGAAATATCTTTAATAACAGGAACAAGGTAATTAAGGTCACTATCACCATTTGTCTTCAATATCATTTTAGAGGTTCTACCCCAGGCAAAAAGGAAGAAAATATAACTAGAAGACAAAGACTGTAAATTAGGAATAAAAGCAATTTTACCCTATTATATGATCATATATGTAGAAATACAAAATAACTCACCTGCAAATTATTTGATATAATGCAAGAAATTGATAGGTGTCAGATAAACGTTGATACATAAAGAATAATTAATATGGGAAAATCCATTACATTTCTATAAAAGACAGCAAACTGGAAAGTTTAGAGAGAAAACATCATTTAAAATTGTAAAAGATAATATCAAGTGTTTAAGAATAAGTTTATAAAGTAAAAATACAGAGAAGATTATAAAAATTAAAGAACTAAGTTAATTGAGATCTGTCCTATTCATGGACAGGAAAACAATGGTGTGAAATGTTAAATCTCCCTAAATTGATCAGTGTTATTCCATCAAAATCCCCCCAAATTGTTGATTAAACTCAATAATGTGATTTTGAATTTTACGTTGACAGGTAAACAAAGAATACATAGAAATCAGAAGTGCAGCAAGAAAATATTTGCTAATAATAAACAATGGTTACTAAGATAGTATGGCAAAGATGCAGAGACAGTCCAGTTGATGAGAAATCAATTCATTAATGTGTAGGACTTTATTATATGACAACATTGGCCTGTCATTTCAGTGGGTTATGGAAGGATTATATCATAAATGAACCTGAAAAATAACTATACGTATGGAAAAAAATATATCCTTACCTCATAAAAGATATTGAAACTTAACCCAATTGGTCATACATCAAAAATATAATTTTAAAACGCTTGACTAAAAATATAGATAAACCTCTATATTGAGATAGTGAAATGTTTAATTCATATTTCTTGTTTCTTAATTGACTACAACAGAAAATACTACACTTAGTCATATTAAAATAAGATCATGGATACTTAAAAAGCTACCTTAAGGTAAGCAAAGGAATAGATTACAAACTGGGATAAGATAATTGTACACAACCACAATATATTAGTATCAAGAATACATAAAGAATTCCTATAAATGAATAAGAAAATTTCAAAATTCAATAGAAACTTGTCGGGGCGCCTGGGTGGCTCAGTTGGTTGGGCGACTGCCTTCGGCTCGGGTCATGATCCCAGGGTCCTGGGATGGAGTCCCACATCGGGCTCCCTGCTCTGCAGGGAACCTGCTTCTCCCTCTCCCACTCCCCCTGCTTGTGTTCCCTCTCTCGCTGTGTCTCTCTCTGTCAAATAAATAAATAAAATCTTTAAAAAAAAAAAAAAATAGAAACTTGTCAGAAGACATAACTAGGTATCTCACAGAAATGAAAGCCCATATGATCAGTAAACATGTGATATTCAATATTACTGATCATTAATATACTAATCAAGATAGCAGTATGGTGCCATTTTCTACCTATTGTCAGGAATAGAAAGTCTGGAAAAAGTTTTAAAGAAGATACAGGTATAGTATCTTGATGTATTGCTAATGGGAGCACACATTTGTGCAACAACTTTGAAAAATAGTATTATAGTATTACCTTTTAAAAATTCAAAAACTTGGGGCACCTGGGTAGTTCAGTCAGTTAAGCGACTGACTCTTGGTTTAGCCTTAAGTCATGATCTCGTGGGTCATGCAATCGAGCCCCTAGACGGGCTTCCCAGTCAGCATGGAGTCTGCTTGAAGATTCTCTCCCTTTGCTCCTCCCCCCGCATTCACACACACTCTCTCGCTCTCTCTCAAATAAATAAGTCTTTAAAATAAAAAATAGAAATTCAAGAAATTGTTTACATACTCTAAAACCCTTTGGAGTGTATCCAAGAACAATGTTTGTGCATGTACATTCAGATTTGGACAGTAACATTCATAGTAGTGCTGCTCATAATAACAAAAGTCTAGAATCAGTGGAAGTGTCTATCAGTTAAGAGTGGATGAAGTAACCTCTGGATACTTCTATGATTATTATATGAGAGACAAAACAAATGCAATACAATGATACACAGTAGTACAGATTTATCTTGGCAATATGATAATAAATGAAAAAAGTATGTTCCTAAAGATTGCATGCAGTATGAAGTCTTTTTTTTTTTTTTTAAAGATTTTATTTATTTGACAGAGAGAGAGACAAGGAGAGAGGTAACACAAGCAGGGGGAGTGGGAGAGGGAGAAGCAGGTTTCCCGCTGAGCAGGGAGCCCGATGTGGGGCTCGATCCCAGGACCCTGAGATCACGACCTGAGCCGAAGGCAGACGCTTAACGACTGAGCCACCCAGGCGCCCAGTATGAAGTCTTTCTAATAAAATTAGAAATATCACAAATACAAGCAAATACATTTTAAGGCCTATTCAGAGTACATATGCATATAAAACTGAATAAAAAGGGAGGGACAAGCATGGGAATGGAAAGATTCTCCGATCGTCTCCGATTGTTAGGCAGAGGAATGAGATTGAGGAGGAACCACTGGGTTTTTGTAAATATTGTGTTGGGTTCTAGACTTGTGGTAGAAAACTCATTAAAATTTATTAAATAAATCACTACATAGCCGGCCAGGAGTAAACAAATGATGAGCACATATAATTCACAAAGCCTTACAGTTATTTCAATACTTGATTTTTGAAGTTCAAAATGAATAATAATTACAACCTTAGTGTTTTTTGGGGTATGGATTATCACTGACTTCATTAGCTCGTACACTAAACATCTAGCACTAGATAAGGATTCTAACTGAGACCTACTATATGTTAATATGTTGAGATTACTTGAACTTTATTTCTGAGTGTGAAGGGATTAATAAAAATGTATACAAACTTACACCATGCACAACTGAGAGTGTTTAGCTATTTTGAAAAATGTACCAATCTTATGTGGAAGAGTAATATTTTTAGAACCCATTAGATACTTAATGTTAAAAAAAAAGTTCAAAAAAAAAATAAAATAAAAAAATTAAAAAAAAGTTCATAAACCTATTTGTCTCTGTTTCCCATGCATTTTGTTAGTAACCTATTACCCATAGTTTAACATTTTTTTGTTTGATCTTGTCAAAACGTAATTTTCAATGTGATGATTATAAAGTTACACATGCTCTGAACTACAATTGTAGCCTGTTAAGCGTTTGTTGTATACTTTGACAGTAATTCTGGTCACAGATTTTGATAGAATTATCCACTAAGGAATCAAGCTAATTTATATTAAATCCTGGGTTCTTTGACTTGCCATTCTCTATTGATATAACCATGGTAATATAGCTAAGGTATATATAACCTTTTTCTTAAAATAGCTTAAAGCATTTTATCGTGAAATTTATTTTGCTGCTTTTATCAATTTTATCCTTTTCCATTTTATCAGTTGATTGCAGGTCAAATAGAGGTGGTTTAGATAATAAACTTGGCTAAGCAATAGAGATATGGAACAAGAACCCATTTTGTACAATTTGAGAGTAACATTATCCATAATTTGTTTTTAATTCATCCAGTCTTATGGAGAATTGACTGTGTACCAGACACAATTTTAGGCAGTGATACTGGTTATTCTTTTTAATGGGTGAGACAATAAAGAAACCAATATAAAACTTAGATGCTATGGGATTTAAAAGAGTGTATGATAATGATTGAATGGGTTGCCCTTGTATTCTGTGTAGTCAGAGAATCCTGTTTGCGGAGATGGCATTCAAGCTGAGATCTGAGTCAGAAGAAGGAGTTACTTCTACGGAAATCAATGGAAGAGAATTCCAGGCATAAATAATCCTTGAGCAAAGTCCTGGACTGAAAATAATCTTGGGATGCTGGAGAACATTGTGTATAAAAGAGAAAGTGGTATTCAGTTGGCAAGGAAAAGGGTAGCAGAAGTGATTGATAATGAAGCTGGTATTGCATGCCCTATATTTGAGTTACCTCTTTGAGAAGTAGTTAAGGGATTGAAGTAAATGTTTTGAGAACTCTAGCTCAAATCTGTGGTTCTCTATTATTTAATGTTAAAAATTGATATGTTATTAATAACATTAGCATATATGTGTGCACATATATACATGTGTATATGTAATCTATTTGAAGATAAATTATTCACCTTGGAAACTTAAGCACTCTTAGAGGTTTTGTGGTTTGTTTTCAACATAACTGGATTTTCAAGACTGAAAAATTAAAATATAATACTCAGTGAAGGAAATACTTTATTTTTATGAAGCTAAAGCAATAAGAGCTCTATAGCCTTTTTAGATTTAAAGTAATATAAGGAAACTTCCTTGAATCTATGATATTGAAATGAAACAACCTAAGGCTGTTTCTCCTGCAGCCTTTCATGTTTTATGTCCCTTGATTTCCTTACCACTAGCCCAGAGGAGTACATCTGGATTCTTCTTGCTGCTTCCAGACCATTGAGCTCCTTTGAGGTACTTCACATCAGATTTTATCTTGTGGTCCTCCCATTTTTAGTCATACTGTCCTCTTGATTTGTCTCCTTCATTTGCTGAAGACTGTAACACCTCTCTTACTGTATTCTTTTCCACAAATATTTTTGTTGCTTACACTGTTATTTCCATTCCCACTAGATGATCAATTCAGTGTCTTGACTTCTCCATTCCTTCTCCTCACTTACATCAGCTACCTCCTGCATTTGCATATAATAGACTTTGTCATGACCAATAAGAGCCCATACCCCAAAATGCAGTTTCAAATACCCATTCACTAATCACAGTCATCTTCTTTCTATCTCTTACAGCTTCATTGCAGCAATTACCGGGTTCCTCCAGATTTTCAATGTAAATCGCTTTCTTTAGACCCTCAATGCCCTCATTGTTTGACTGAAATTCACATTGTCTCTTTCCTGTCATTACCCAGAATACCCCACTCCTTTGACCCCCTTTTCCATCATCATTCCTGTTAGGGAAGACTTCAGCCCTATTTTAAAGTCTGCTCTCTACTCACTGGTACTTCCGTTTCTCTTATCTAGATAAAATTCGAAGGTCCTAGCTGACCAGAGAATCCAGCATAGTCCTTGTGTATTTAGCTCATTCTCTAACCATTTATTTATTGTGCACATGTTTATTGAGAATACACATACTTATGATATAATATGACCCAAACAGCTAGGAGTCCAGGGTGACTAGAAAAGAATGAGCCACAGAAACAGAACTTGAGGATCACGTCAGACGTGAAGAGATGGCGGAAGGAGGGGCTAGAGCAAGTAACCCTGGCAAATTCCTTAGCATTTAGAATGAGATGGGAACTCTTGGTGGGTTTTGAGCAGTGTTGTTACAGTGTCTCACTCCAGGGGAGAAAAATGGAAACAGGGAGACTAATTAGGAAGTTATTTAAATATTCCAGGTCTGAGATTATGGTATCCATCTTCTTGGTGGAGGTGGTGGGAAGTTGTTGGATTTTTGATACATTTTAAAGGGAGAACTGAACATGGGTTGGATATGGGTTGGATATGGATGTGAGTGAACAACAGCAATGGCTCCCCTGTGTTCGGCCTGTAAAATGGGAAGGGTGGAAATGCCATTCGTAGAGAAGAAGAAGACTGAGAATGGAGAAATTGTTTATAGTCTGATCTGGTATACCATTAGCACTGTGTTGCAGAAACAAGTAAATAGTGTGGATTACAAAGGTCTCCACATAATTGTCTAGGAGACCAATTGAATAAATGGGTGATGTGAGCTTGGCATAAATTAACAAATGAAAATTCAAACTTTGTCTCAGTACTGCAGAGACCACAGAAAATGGAAGGAATGGAGAGGCTCATGTTCTGTCTGTTCTAGCAAATGGTTGCCATGTGAGAGTGCGGGCATTGTCACTGAATCTGCCATTTAGTCCAGAGAAGCAGGAAATCTGAGTTTGTATGTAAAATATCCTAATTTTATAAAATGTTTGCCCCTTCAAATGAATGAAAAAAATAAATGCACAAAAAAGAAAAAAACAAAACCCTGGGTCACAAAAGTCTACATGCCATAACTTGGAACATCTGGGGATAGTAGGAAACCTTTAATGAAACCCTGGGATTCAGAAGACTCAAACTTGAATCCCATCATGGCAGCTTACACTGCTGGCTTACCTTAGACCAGTCATCTAACTTGTCTGAGTTTCAGGCTCCTCCTTTTATTCTGGAAACTAAAACAAAACAAAAAGGAATAGGTGCTGTACTCTAGGTTTCCTTAATATTATGGATCAAGATTTTGACAGACAACCACCCTGTGGGTGAGAAAAGTTGTCATGTGTATGATAGTACATGAGCTGAGAGAGGTGAGAATGTTTTTTGCTCCCTAAAGACTACCAATTAATATACAGATGTCTGATGGGGAGTGAAACGTGGGGCTTAGTGGATGGATTCAGAGAAGCAACCACAACAGAGCACCTAGGTGGTGAGATGTGGACAGCCAAAGAGTAGAATAAAATTCTTGCCTCTTAGGAGTGGAGACAGTGCCTGGGGAGAAAGTGGGTGCTAATCATTTGTAAATAAGCTGAAGACAAATATCTGGCTCAAGAAAACCTCCATAGATTATAGAATTCTCTATAATGATCCATTCATTATTGGATTACCTGGCAAAAAAGGTGGGTTTTCTCAGAGTTAAGCTTGACATTTCCATTCTTGGGTGATAGCATAAAAAGTTGATGATCTACATGGATAAACTTGCATTATATAAATATAAAACACTCAGATTTAAATTCAGTTTTTTTTTTTTCATTATTTGCTATAGACCTTAGGCACTTTTTAAATCTTGTGGAGGCAGATTCCTTAACCATGATACTGAAATAATAAAAGAAGTAATTGTTATGCTACTACTAACTCTTTAGCTTAGGGAAAGTAATGTAGAATTAAACAATTTCCTACTATTTCATCCTCTCCACATGCCCAGTGAGAGTTTTATACTTTTTTGTAACTCAAATTGTTGTTACAGATGTATTTGTGTATTTGCATAAGCATTTGTGATTGTTCTTTCCTTTTTATTAGCCTGAAAGGATTCCTGTTAAAATGTGGCCACAAAGAACTATTACTAGCTGTCCTCAGCCTCTATCAAGGGAGACAGGTGTTTGACTAACAAGAGCAAGGAGATTTAGTTCTGTTGAGAAACTGACCAAGACTATTTTAGTCACCAGTTTTAGTTACAAACGAGGGTTTTATATATACTTCTTTCCTGAACACTGTCACTAGCAATTCTTCTCCCGCCTTTGAAAATTCAAGTACGTAATTTACCCCAGCTGAGAGATGGGTTTTGATGGTCCTTTGATTTCTCTCATCACCAGGAACTCAAGTACAAGTCCTATAAGACATTGAGAACTCACAGGAAACATTTTCAACAGCCTTGAAAATTCATTGCTCCATTCTTACATTTTTCTTTTGGTTAAAAAAAATAAAAGCTTTAGTGTTTGCTAGAAGTAACAGACTGTTCCCTTAGTTTTTGAGCAATATTTCTTTAATGCAAATTTTTTTTATTAAGATTTGGGGAGTGGTTTTATTTCTGCCCAAGTTGAGGGAATAGCCTTCTGGTTTAAACAACTAGAAAGGCGGATTACATCACACAATCATTTTCATGCATTGGGGAAAAGGCTGAGGGAAGAGAAATAGACAAGTCAAGATCTAGAAGTGCCTCAGCTTACTGCTTGCAATTCCCAGGCCATTGCGTAGAATAGGGAACCTACACAGGGCCTGGTGGTCTTGGCGAGTCGAGGAAGCAGAGACCAGAATTCGCAGAGGCCAAGATTGCCAGTTTGTGGAGAAAATATCAGAGGAGAGAGTTAGAGACAAAGACAAACAGAACTGAAGGGGGTTTCTCCTCAATCTCCTCAAACAGTACTTGAGCTCAGTACTGGTCCCACATGCATGAGTGATAACTACCCAGAGCAAAGGGAAAAACAATGGAACATTTCCTGTTCCCATAAACTAGAGTGAAAATCTTGTAACACATGGGTTATTTGGTAAGATTGTCAGATGTTTATTATCAATGGGGTTAAGTTAGCCCTAGACTAAAGCTATTCTGTACTTGCTTTATGACACTTAAAAGCAAGCCTTGAAAGCATTCATCTAGTCCCAAAGTAACTTAATTGCACACCAGAACAAAGGACAACAGTCTTGAGGGACACATCAAAAATCCAACAACTTACAATGTGAAATACATAATGTCTGACAGTCATAAATACCCAGCTAAGCAAAGAAGCACAAACATGTCATCCATAAAGAGGAGATAAATAAAAAAGGAATTAACTGAAAAAGATGATTCTAGTAGGCAAGGACAGCAAAATGGTGCTTATAATTATTCTTCCTATGTTCAAGGGAGTAAAGGAAAGATGTGCATGACTAGGAAAGAAATGGAATATATTAAAAAAAGAGGGACTGAAAAGTATTTTATTAAGCATATAAATTTGAAAATTGGAAAATCTTGCTTGTGAAAACTGAAATTCCGATGAACGCATGGGTAGTATTCTGCAAAAGATACCCTACGGGGCTTACAAGGATATAGACTCATTCATCTTTTGCTCTCCAGTAGGGACTACCTTACTAAGCATATAACTAAGTACTCAATGTTTCCTGAAGAAATGCTGGAAACCTAAAACTAGCCTTGAGTTATTTCTGACGAAAACAAAGTGTGAATTTTGTTTTCAAATATTTTCCTAATTTTAATAATTTAGAGAAGGCATCAAGTCCACATTTTGAGATTGTGACACATTTCTACTCTTGAGAATGAACATTGATTTTAGAAATGTATTTTTTTTCTAGCTGTCTTCATATAAGTTTAATCCCTCCTTTTGCTTTTCCCCAGTTAAGTTAGTGAGAATAAGGAATAAGCAATCGAGTTATGTATCCCCAGAGTAATAATGATAGAAACAAAGTACATTATATAAATAAATGCATAAATATACAACAAGCAAAACTTTGTAATTATTACTTAAAGATAATATGTAGCAGCAAGATTCTCTGTTTTCTGGTTCTGGCCTTGTTGGTTCTTTCCTTTATCTTCTCCTTGTAATCAGAGAATTCTCCACTTAAAAGCTTTTATTAATTGGTCTTTTATTTGATTGACTCGTTACTTTGCAGGGATGGATGTCTTATGAATAACTTTCATTGACCTAGGTAAACATGAGTAATAGCAAACCACGGTAAAACTAGCATTATTGCACCATTAAGATATTTTTTCTGAAATTCTTCATAGTTTGAGTGCACTAACAGATGGTAAAGCATCTTCTTATGAGGGTAGTTCAGGTTTCATTTTTTTAATGTAGTGTCTGAAAAGACATATTCAGGTTTGAATGCTGTATCTGACATTTCAATTCAAAGTTAAGGCCACCAGCATTTACAGCTACTGCTGTTCTATTAAATATTTGTCAGACAGAAAGACAGAGGATTGCTTCTTTTCATAAACCTAGTACTTTCAGCACTACACCTAAGAGAAAAAAAGTCACCTCGACATCAACACAAATTTCATTTTTTGATTGAAACTCTGATAGCATTATTATTCAGACATTGGCATTAGCACTTTAAGACTAGTGCACATATCATAGAAATAAATACAATTTTGTTATTTGTGGAGTAGGATAGAGGATTTGGGAATTGACATATTGCAAAAAAATTTAATTTGCAGTTTACTTGGTGTACTTGCAGCATTGTTGCTTAGATTTATTTTACTTCAAAGCATAGTTTGTACTTCTCTATATTGAATCATCATCTTACACCCATTTCAGACAGGACAGTTATAATAATAATCCATTCAGTTTGCTGCCAAATGTCAAAGTCTACAAAAGTAATGCACACAAAGAAACAACCAGATACAAAATGGAAAAAAGGAAGCCCACATTAATCAGAAAACTCTCAGAGTTCGTGACATAAGACTATCTGCTTCTAGAGCAACAAGGATTTTCATGGCCAGGAGATGTAATCCATTCCATATTCTAATTGACTTTGTCAATGATTTTGTCGGTTCCACATACAATCCTGATTTAATTTTAATCATCAGGAGGCACTCATCAAGAGTGATATTCTAGAAGGTCATTGGATCATTGACATAGAAACTCTTTTTGCCACAAAAGTCCAAAGAATTTGCATCCAATGGATAGTTTTAACAATATCTTCAACAATTAAAACATTTGTTATTTTACCTTTTGTTTGTCCTAACTCTTGTCATTTTTTGCCTTTCTCATGATTTCAGTGATGTAAGTCTGAAGCTGAGAAGGGATATTTTATATTCATTATATAACAAAGTTAGTGATGATACTATTTTTCTATTTTGAAAATTATTTTTCAATTTTTTTACTTCACCTTAAGATCACCAAACTCCAGATACATATCTTTATGTAGTTGAGTAAATACAATGATTTGACATGATGAAGTCAGAAGGAGATTTAAAACCTATTTTTCCATTTCCTCCTTAATTTATAAGGTAATTTTATGAAAATGCAATTTCTCTTGGGTTTTGATAGGAAGAGTCAACAAATGCTGGGTATTCCCCACTGCTGGAAATGAGAGCAGGGTATCAGAAAGGAGTTCTGCCTTCTTCAGGAGTTGATAAATCCGTTCTACTTGGAGAAATTGTTAGTGGTAAAGCATACAGAATTATTCAAGTTGCTAAGGTAAAACCTTTTACTGTCACGGATAAGCAGCTGAAAGCTATACTCCTAACCTCAGAGACCTCCAAAAATGAAATAGAATCCTAAAAGTTAAACTTGGGAAGTGCATTTTAAAATTTTGGACTGAAATACGAAATTTGTGAAAGTAATAAATAACTTACAAAAGAGTTACAATTCCAACTACTTTTAAAAGCCTTGGTATTCATTTTATGTTTGTTAGAAAGGCTAGAATCTGACTAATTAAGTTAACCAAAGCGAGGCATACACACTTTTGAATTAAGGGTTTCCTTTGGTTTTCTAAGGAGAAGAGTAATTATTGGCTTTGGGTTAATGGTTTCTTTGTATGAGAAGAAAAACTGTCTTTAAGTGCTGTAGTCAAGCATGAACTTACTGTATTATCTTTTCTCAACCAGCACACTGGTATTTGTCATGTATAATGGGGAAAAATTCGTAGACAAAACAAAGTCTTTAAGATCGTATTTGCTGAACACTTACTATTTGCAAGGTACTGGGTTAGGCCCTGGGTGATTAAATAATAAACAAGGTACAGTCTTTGCCTTCACAAGGATTGCAATAAGTAAAAAGATAAGACAGCTACATATTAGACTCTAATATAGGAACTGTCATTCATCAGTGTGTCTTTAGAACTGTTTCTAATGCTTTCACGGTTGCTGTATTTCCTTTGGTATCCAACATAGTATATTGAATCAAATGTGCGTTCAATAAGCAAAGGCTGAATGAATAAAACTGTGGATATGCGTACTACAAACTACTACTTTATGAGTCTTGAGCTATTTGCTCAATGAACCTCAATAAAAATGAATTAAGAGCAGTGATAACACCAAATCTCAGAACTTTCCATCATAAAAATCCTTGCAATTTAATGCATAATCACTTACTATTAACATTTCATTTCCTTATCTTTTGCCTGTGTTGTATTATAGGTAGTAATTAGAATTGATTTTTATAGTATAATTTCACAAGATACCAAAATAAGTACTCTGCTAAAGGCCAGAAAGAGATTTATGATATACTTTCAAATGTTAACTCTACAATTCTATTAAAGAAAATCAACAAATATTTAATAAGCCCATGTAGTAAGGTGCTCATCTATGTATTCTCCTATCAGTGCTTATAAGCAGGTTCTTTTTTAAGACAACTTTAGTAAATACTGTCTCCAGATGACTTTTCTACTTCTCCAGAATCACTAAAGCATTATTTCCAACTTCAGCCTGATAATTTTTCCTTAGAATGTAAAATTCCTGCTGTCATCTATTGCTGTTTAAAATGTAAAATATATCTATATGATGATAAATGTCAGACCTGAATATGGAAAATTTAGCTGAGTATTAGAAAATTAGTTTGATTCAAACAAATCTAAAAATTCATATGGAAGATGAGTCTGAAATAATTTGGTGAAATATGTGGGAATTGCTGTAAGACCAATGCATCATGGCTGTAAGTTGGAGGGAGACTGTTAAAATTGCTTTCTTCTAGTCAATTATGACCATATCCGGTTCTTTCTAAGGCTCATGAATTTTAGCAGGAGGACTACACTGCTTACCTGCAGAGTTTGGACGGCAACTGCTTTATTTATTTTCCACTAAATGGTCAATAGATGGGTAGTTTCTGAATTATAAAAGGCACAGGGAATCATTACCTTAAAATAATAGATGGAAAAGGAAGCCTATTATATCAGCAAAATTGATGTTTTCTTGAGATGGGATGGAAACTCCACCTACTTAATTTTATTTAAGACCCAGAAGTCAGTGGTTTGCTTTTAAAATGTGAAGATAAAAAGAAAACTCAGCATGTTAGTTACCTCTAACATTTTGTTAAAAGGAAAAAATGATGGAAAATTAACTGAGTGCCCTCCAAATAAGATTTTTAAAAAGCATTGTCCATTTACCATTAGAATATTTAGGAGTTGTGTTCTACTCTTTTAGAGTGCGTTCTAAACTCAATGCACTGTCACTGTTTCCCCCAAATAATTTAATTTTTTCACAACGTATACTTTATGAGTTTATAATATTCTGTTTTCTTGTAGGTACTTTGTGTCTGTGATTATAAATCTTTCTAACTCAATCTTTCATATCCCTGATGATATTCTGCTATTGAATATATCTCATGAAAAAGATTCTTTTAAAGTATAGCAGGAGGGTTATGAAGGTGAAATTGTACACATCGCAAAGTCCATTCCAATGTAATTTGCATTATAGAAAAATAGTAGTCAACTCGAGGTAGTTTGGTTTTACTCTTTCTGAAAGTGACGGATCCTGTCACAACTAGCCAAGGTCACAATAATGTTCCTTCATCTGATTAACAGTGAAGGGAGTGTAATGGTTAGTTTCATGGAACTGATAAATAATTCATAGTAATATGATTGGTGTAATGTTGCTGAATGTAGTTACTAAAATGCCATTCATATTTTCTTGAAATTATTCAATAATTCTATTAATATTATAGCATACTGCTTTGACCTTGGGTTGCAATTTTCCTACAAATGAATCAAAACCCTGAGCTCTGGTGTTTTATTAACCCTCTCAATAACTATAGAATCAACTTGGTAAAATTTAACAAATGGAAACCATGGGATAGATTCAAACCTTAGTTAAAAAAAACCCACTGTTCTAACCCAGTAGAAGATGTCAAAAACGGAATAACACCTTTCGCAATAAGTTCTGATTCCTTATTAACTGAATATATCACACCTTAGATTGGGTGAAATTGAATAAAATGAGTCCTCTTACCCTTGGTATGCAGGTAAAGTAGCTGATTGACAGTGTAGTATTTGCTGATTTCTGTGGTGCAAATGTTTCTATAATGGCATATTTTAAACTCTCAGCATGATGGCACTAAACTTCTAGTTAATAGGAGATAAGCACAATTGATTCTTATGAATGGAGCCAATAACAGCCTCCTCCTGGACAAAAAATAAAATGGATTGTTGATTTTCTGGTTAAAATTCTGGTAGGTTCTGCACGATGGAATTCTCTAGACCAATGTTTCTCAAACTTTAATGTGCAAACAAATCACGCAAGTAGATTTTTATTTAAAAAAGAGAATCTTATTCAGCTTGGGATAGGGCCTAAGATTCTGCCTTTTTAACAAGTCCCCAGATGAGGCCCAAACTTCTGCTTCCATGGGCCGTACATGGAGTTGTAAGAGTATACGACACTAGTTCTAACACTTGAAGCATGGATGAGAATCACCATGTGACAGTGTTAAAATAAATATGCTTGGCTCCAGAGTTTCTGATTCAGTATATGTGTGGCAGGAGGGAGATTGGGTAATAATTTGCATTTCTGGCAAACTCCAAGGTGATACTGCTGACTTGGGTCCAGGGACCCAATCTTGAGAGTCTCTACTGGTCCAGAGAGCTATCAGAACACTGAAGAATTTTGTGTTCACTTCAGGAGTATGTAGAAAGAGAACAGTTTCAAATTACAGTTTCAAATCTGTTGGTTCTTTTATCTCATCATTCCACTGCCAACATGGAATGACTATCCATGGGTTTAGAGCTATGTTCTATGTTCTGTGGAGAGCTACAGTGGAATTTAAAAAAAAAAATTGTCTTTGCCTTTGGGAATTGGCAATTTATAATAAGATACTAGCCAGAAACAAAATGATAGCAATTTAAAGATGCATAAGGAACTTTATCCACATTGCAGTGTGATGATATGAGGATTAAGTACAAAGAAAGGTGTTGATTTATGTTACCTAGAGATATGGTTCAGATCAGCCAGACATGTCTAATAACATGACGTGGAAACTACAGGTCATAACAATAAGTCCCAGAGGAAAGACGTAAAAGTTGTGGGAGAAATTTTCAGTGAGGATAGCAGCTTAAAACTGGGAGGTCATTATTAGCAGTTTGAAGACTTTTCAGAAGATGCCTTTGCATTAAAGTTCATAAAGACCCATGGCAGGCATATTGTTTGATGAGAAAAAGTTAGGCATTGTGAGACCTTATTCTAGTCTAAGTTAATGTTAAGAGCTATCAAAATTGTTCATTATATAAGTATCAGATTTTCTTCTTAGTAAAAGGACATGACTAATGTGGAAATGAATGAAGATAACCCAGATGAGAACAAACAGGCTATTCATTCAGAGCAGGGGAATCCGTCATTGTCAGAGACTCAAAGTCAAACAGGGCAATGAGAAAGTTTTGTTGGTGGCAGTGGGGAAAACTTCAGATGTGCCCTGGTAGGAGATTGTTGACATTTGGAAGCTGCAGGTGGGCTAACTAGAATCAGGGCATGTGATTGGTTTGGGGAACATACTAATTTTCTTTGATTGGTCCTGAATAGGCAAGTTGTATTCTTTTGGCAACCAGTGTTTCCTCCACTCTCTGAGACCCTGGCAACCACTTTTCTACTCTGTATGAGTTCAACTTAGATTCCACATATAAGTGATTGCATGCAGTTTTGTCTTGCTCTGACTTAATTCACTTAGCATAATGCTCCCCAGCTTCGTCCATGTCATCATGTATGTCACGTCAGTATTCTTTTTTTAAAGGCTGAATAATATCCCAATGTGCATATATACATTTTCTTTATCTACCCATTTGTTGACAGACACTTAGGTTGTTTCCATACCATGTCTATTGTGAATAATGTTGCAGTAAACATGGGAGTGATAGTTCTTTGAGATAATGATTTTATTTCCTTTAGGTATATACCCAGAAGTGGGACTGCTGGATCATATGGTAGTTTTATTTTTAATTTATTGAGAAAGCTCCATACTGGTGCCTACATTAGCTTACTAGTTTACATTTCCACCAAAAGTGTACAAGGATTTCCTTTTTTCCATATCCTTGTGAGCATTCACTATCTCTAATTTTTTTGGTAATGGCCATTCTGATATTGGTAATAGCCATTCTGATAGGTCTGAGGTGTTTTCTTACTGTGGTTTTGATTTGCATTTTCTTAATGATTTGTCATGTTGAGCATATTTTCATGTACCATGGGTCATTTGTAGCTCTTTGAAAAAATATTCAGATCCTTTGCCATTTTTAAATTGGGTTGTTGGTTTTTTGCTATTGAGTTGTATTAGTTCCTTGTATGTTGGGGATATTAATCCTTTATCAGATTTGCAAATATTTTCCATTCCCTAGGTTGCCTTTTCATTTTGTTGATGGTTTCCTTTGCTGTGCAGAGGCTTTTTAGTTTGATGTAGTCCTACTTGTTTATTTTTTGCTCTTGGTATCAAAAAAGAAAAAAAAATAACTGCTAAGAATGATATCAAGGAGTGTACTTTCCCTCTGTTTTCTTCTAGGAGTTTTACAGTTTCAGTTTTACATTCAAGTCTTTAATCCCTTTTGAGTTGATGTTTGCTTATGATGTAAGAAGGGGTTCAGTTTTATCCTTTGGCACACGGCCATCCAGGTTTCTCAACATCATTTATTGACTAGCTGGTGTTTCCCCATTGTATATTCTCAACTTTATTATAAAATAATTCACCATATACATATGAGCTTATTTTTGGGCTCTCTATTCTGTTCCATTCATCTATGTTTCTGTTCTTATGCTGATACCATACTGTTTAGATAGCTTTGTAGTATAGTTTGAAATCAGAAGTGTGACGCTTCCAGTTCTGTCCTTCCTCAAGACTTTTTTTTTTTTTTGGCTATCTAGAGGCTTTTGTGGTTTCATAAAAGTTTAGGATCAGTTTTTCTGTAACTGTGAAAAATGTCGTAGGAACTTTTGAAGAAATTACACTGATCTGTAGATTGCCTTGGGTATTATGGACCTTTTAGGAATATTCTTCTAATTCTTCAATGTGTGCTATCTTTCCACTTATTTGTGTCCTCTTCATCTTTCAGTTTCTTGGTAAAATTTATTCCTAAGTATTCCCTTCCTTTTGATGATTTTATAAAATGGGATTTTATTAATTTCCCTTTCTGGGAGTTTGTTGGTATACAGAAACACAACTAATTTTTGTATATTGACTTTGTATCCTGAAACTTTACTAAATTCATTCATTTTTCTAACAGTTTTAAGTCTTTAGGGTTTACTATATTTAATATGTCATCTGCAAATAGAGACAATTTTACTTCTTTCTGATGTGGATGTCTCATTTCTATTTCTTGCCTAATTTCTCTGGTTGAGATTCTCAGTAGTATGTCAAATAAAAGTGGTGAGAGATGGCATCCTTGTCTCAAAGTGTTTAGCTTTTCGCAGTTGTGTATGATGTTAGCTCTGTGGGTTTGTCGTATGTGATTTTTATTATGTCGAGATATGTTTCCTCTATACTCAGTTTGTTGGGAGTTTGTGTCATGAAAAATTACTAAATTTTGTCAAATGCTTTCTCTGCATCCACTGAGATGGTCATATGACTTTTTCCTATATTTTGTTAATCTGGTGTATGATGCTTAATGTTTTGCAGATGTTGGACCATTCTTCCTTCCCTGGAATAGATCCCCCTTGATCATGTGTATAATCCTTCTAATGCACTACTGAATTTGGTTTGCTAATTATATAAGGATTTTTGCATGTGTAGAGAGATTGTCTGTAATCTTTTGCTATAGTGTCCTGGTCTGGATTGGTGTCAGAGTAATCTTGGCTTCATAAAATAAATTTGGAAGTGGCCCCTCCTCTCCTGTTTGTTTGTTTGGTTTTTTTTTGTTTGTTTGTTTGTTTCTGTTTTTTTTTTTTGAAAAAGTTTGAGAAGGATTGGAATGTTTTCTTTAAATCTTTGGTAGAATTCATCAGTGAATCTATCTGATCCTGAACTTTTCTTTGTTGGAAGGTTTTTGATTACTGATTCAAATCCTTACTAATAATCCCTCTGTTCATATTTTCCTTTTATGATTCACTGTATGTGTTTAGGAATTTATCTTTTTTTTTCTAGGTTGCCCAATTTGTTGGCATATAATTGTTCATAGCTATGTCTTAGGATCCTTTGTATTTGTATCAGTTGTAATGTCTCCTCTTTCATTTATAATTTTGTGTCTTTGTTTTTCTTGGTAAGTCTAGCTTAAGACTATTTTGTTTATCTTTTCAAAAACTTTACCTCTTTCTTTAATGACCTTCTACGTCTCTTATTACAGTCTTTGGCTTAAAGACTATTTTGTCTAATATAAGTTTAGCTACCCATGCTTTCTTTTGGTTTCCATTTTCCTGGAATATCTCTTTCCATTTCTTCATTTTCAATCTGTATGTCCTTTAAACCTTAAGTGAATTTTGTGTGGGCAGCATATCGTTGGGTCTTGTTTTTTTAATCCGGTCAGCCTCTTTGTCTCTTTGGAGAATTTAGTCCCACTTGGATTTAAATTAATAATTGATAGGTATGGACTAACTATTTCCCTTCTTCTGGTAAGGGCAGAAGAACAGCAGGAATTAGGTGTTGCAAGGAAGAAAAGTACCAGATTCTAATAAAATGTTTGGGGTATGTATTTGGCTTCCACTAATTGGTCCTAGTTGGAGTCAAGGACCCAAAATAGGAAAGCTGGAAAACATTAACAGAGTTATGAATACTCTAAGGTGATTGCTGCAGGGGTTGTGGTTTTGCTTCCCAGGCTGGTTGCTGTACAGATTGTGAATCAGAATTCATTTGTCATATATTGTCAAGCCATTACCCATTGTATATTCAGTCTTGCACTAAATTATTAAAGTGAAATTTAAAACATAAGATTTTAAAATATAGATGAGTGGGGCTGCCTCTTCTATGGCAAATATAAATCTATACCACACATATGTATAGGTATATACCATTTAGGTGTGCGTGTGTATGTGTGTGTGTGTATATGTATGTATTAGTTTTTTTATTGTTATGTTAATCCCCATACATTACATCATTAGTTTTAGAGGTAGTGTTCCATGATTCATTGTTTGTGCATAACACCCAGTGCTCCATGCAGAACGTGCCCTCTTTAATACCCATCACCAGGCTAACCCATCCTCCCACCCCCCTCCCCTCTAGAACCCTCAGTTTGTTTTTCAGAGTCCATCGTCTCTCCTGGTTCGTCTCCCCTTCCGATTTCCCCCCCCTTCATTCTTCCCCTCCTGCTATCTTCTTTTTTTTTTCTTAACATATATTGCATTATTTGTTTCAGAGGTACAGATCTGAGATTCAACAGTCTTGCACAATTCACAGCGCTTACCAGAACACATACCCTCCCCAATGTCTATCACCCAGTCACCCCATCCGTCCCACCCCACCCCCCACTCCAGCAACCCTCAGTTTGTTTCCTGAGATTAATAATTCCTCATATCAGTGAGGTCATATGATACATGTCTTTCTCTGTTTGACTTACTTTGCTCAGCATAATACCCTCCAGTTCCATCCACGTCGTTGCAAATGGCAAGATCTCATTCCTTTTGATGGCTGCATAATATTCCATTGTATATATATACCACTTCTCCTTTATCCATTCATCTGTCGATGGACATCTTGGCTCTTTCCACAGTTTGGCTATCAAGGACATTGCTGCTATAAACATTGGGGTGCACATACCCTTTTGGATCCCTACTTTTGTATCTTTGGGGTAAATACCCAGTAGTGCAATTACTGGATCGTATGGTAGCTCTATCTTCAACTTTTTGAGGAACCTCCATACTGTTTTCCAGAGTGGCTGCACCAACTTGCATTCCCACCAACAGTGTAGGAGTGTTCCCCTTTCTCCGCATCCCCGCCAACATCTGTCATTTCCTGACTTGTTAATTTTAGCCATTCTGACTGGTGTGAGGTGGTATCTCATTGAGGTTTTGATTTGGATTTCCCTGATGCTGAGCGATGTTGAGCACTTTTTCATGTGTCTATGGCCATTTGCATGTCTTCTTTGGAAAAATGTCTGTTCATGTCTTCTGCCCATTTCTTGATTGGATTCTTTATTCTTTGGGTGTTCAGTTTGATAAGTTCTTTATAGATTTTGGATACTAGCCCTTTATCTGATATGTCATTTGCAAATATCTTCTCCCATTCTGTCGGTTGTCTTTTGGTTTTGTTGACTGTTTCCTTTGCTTTGCAAAAGCTTTTTATCTTGATGAAGTCCCAATAGTTCATTTTTGCCCTTGCTTCCCTTGCCTTTGGCGATGTTTCTAGGAAGAAGTTGCTGCGGCTGAGGTCGAAGAGGTTGCTGCCTGTGTTCTTCTTTAGGATTTTGATGGACTCCTGTCTCACATTGAGGTCTTTCAACCATTTGGAGTCTATTTTTGTGTGTGGTCTAAGGAAATGGTCCAGTTTCATTCTTCTGCAGGTGGCTGTCCAATTTTCCCAACACCATTTGTTGAAGAGACTGTCTTTTTTCCATTGGACATTCTTTCCTGCCTTGTCAAAGATTAGTTGACCATAGAGTTGAGGGTCCATTTCTGGGCGCTCTATTCTGTTCCATTGATCTATGTGCCTGTTTTTGTGCCAGTACCATACTGTCTTGATGACAGCTTTGTAGTAGAGCTGGAAGTCCGGAATTGTGATGCCGCCAGCTTTGCTTTTCTTTTTCAACATTCCTCTGGCTATTCAGGGTCTTTTCTGGTTCCATACAAATTTTAGGATTATTTGTTCCATTTCTTTGAAAAAAGTGGATGGTATTTTGATGGGGATTGCATTGAATGTGTAGATTGCTCTAGGTAACATTGACATCTTCACAATATTTGTTCTTCCAATCCATGAGCATGGAACGTTTTTCCATTTCTTTGTGTCTTCCTCAATTTCTTTCATGAGTATTTTATAGTTTTCTGAGTACAGATCCTTTGCCTCTTTGGTTAGATTTATTCCTAGGTATCTTATGGTTTTGGGATGGGATCCCAAATGGGATCAACTCCTTAATTTCTCTTTCTTCTGTCTTGTTGTTGGTGTATAGGAATGTCACTGACTTCTGTGCATTGATTTTATATCCTGCCACTTTACTGAATTCCTATATGAGTTCTAACAGTTTTGGGGTGGAGCCTTTGGGGTTTTCCACATAAAGTATCATACCATCTGCAAAGAGTGAGAGTTTGACTACTTCTTTGCTGATTTGGATGTCTTTGATTTCTTTTTGTTGTCTGATTGCTGTGGCTAGGACTTCTAATACTATGTTGAATAGCAGTGGTGATAGCGGACGTCCCTGCCGCATTCTTGACCTTAGGGGGAAAGTTCTCAGTTTTTCCCCATTGAGAATGATTTTCGCTGTAGGTTTTTCATAGATGATATCATTTTTATGATATTGAGGTATGTTCCCTCTATCCCTATACTCTGAAGAGTTTTGATCAAGAAAGGATGCTGTACTTCGTCAAATGCTTTTTCTGCATCTGTTGAGAGGATCATATGATTCTTGTTCTTTCTTTTGTTAATGTATTGTATCATGTTGATTGATTTGCGGATGTTGAACCAACCTTGCAGCCCAGGGATAAATCCCACTTGGTCGTGGTGAATAATCCTTTTAATGTACTGTTGGATCCTATTGGCTAGTATTTTGGTGAGAATTTTTGCATCCATGTTCATCAGGGATATTGGTCTGTAATTCTCCTTTTTGATGGGGTCTT
The DNA here is from genome assembly GCF_004348235.1 of Phoca vitulina. Lineage (NCBI taxonomy): Eukaryota > Metazoa > Chordata > Mammalia > Carnivora > Phocidae > Phoca > Phoca vitulina. The sequence goes on along the minus strand of NW_022589708.1, from coordinate 17,623,548 downwards.
TGTCTGGTTTTGGGATCAAGGTAATGGTGGCCTCATAAAATGAGTTTGGAAGTTTTCCTTCCATTTCTATTTTTTGGAACAGTTTCAGAAGAATAGGTATTAATTCTTCTTTAAATGTTTGGTAGAATTCCCCTGGGAAGCCATCTGGCCCTGGGCTTTTGTTTCTTGGGAGATTTTTGATGACTGCTTCAATTTCCTTAGTGGTTATAGGTCTGTTCAGGTTTTCTATTTCTTCCTGGTTCAGTTTTGGTAGTGGATACATCTCTAGGAATGCATCCATTTCTTCCAGATTATCTAATTTGCTGGCATAGAGTTGCTCATAATATGTTCTTATAATTGTTTGTATTTCTTTGGTGTTGGTTGTGATCTCTCCTCTTTCATTCATGATTTTGTTGATTTGGGTCATTTCTCTTTTCTTTTTGATAAGTCTGGCCAGGGGTTTATCAATCTTGTTAATTCTTACAAAGAACCAGCTCCTAGTTTCGTTGATCTGTTCTACTGTTCTTTTGGTTTCTATTTCATTGATTTCTGCTCTGATCTTTATTATTTCTCTTCTCCTGCTGGGTTTAGGCTTTATTTGCTGTTCTTTCTCCAGCTCCTTTAGGTGTAGGGCTAGGTTGTGTACTTGAGACCTTTCTTGTTTCTTGAGAAAGACTTGTATTGCTATATACTTTCCTCTTAGGATTGCCTTTGCTGCATCCCAAAGATTTTGAGCAGTTGTGTTTTCATTTTCATTGGTTTCCATGAATTTTAAAAATTCTTCTTTAATTTCCTGGTTGACCCATTCATTCTTTAGTAGGATGCTCTTTAGCCTCCATGTATTTGAGTTCTTTCCGACTTTCCTCTTGTGATTGAGTTCTAGTTTCAAAGCACTGTGGTCTGAAAATAGGCAGGGAATGATCCCAATCTTTTGGTACCGGTTGAGACCTGATTTGTGACCTAGGATGTGATCTATTCTGGAGAATGTTCCATGGGCACTAGAGAAGAATGTGTATTCCATTGCTTTGGGATGGAATGTTCTGAATATGTCTGTGAAGTCCATTTGGTCCAGTGTGTCATTTAAAGTCTTTATTTCCTTGTCAATCTTTTGCTTAGACGATCTGTCCATTTCAGTGAGGGGGGTGTTAAAGTCCCCCACTATTATTGTATTGTTGTAGATGTGTTTCTTTGCTTTTGTGATTAATTGGCTTATATAATTGGCTGCTCCCATGTTAGGGGCATAGATATTTACAACTGTTAGATCTTCTTGTTGGATAGACCCTTTAAGTAGGATATAGTGTCCTTCCTCATTTCTTATTAGAGTCTTTGGTTTAAAATCTAATTTGTCTGATATAAGGATTGCCACCCCAGGTTTCTTTTGTTGTCCATTAGCATGGTAAATGGTTTTCCACCCCCTCATGTTCAATCTGGGGGTGTCTTTGGGTCTAAAATGAGTCTCTTGCAGACAGCATATTGATGGGTCTTATTTTTTAATCCAATCTGATAGCCTGTGTCTTTTGATTGGGGCATTTAGCCCATTTACATTCAGTGTAACGATTGAAAGATATGAATTTAGTGCCATTGTATTGCCTGTAAGGTGACTGTTACTGTATATTGTCTGTGTTCCTTTCTGTTCTACGTTGCTTTTAGGTTCTCTCTTTGCTTAGAGGACCTCTTTCAATATTTCTTGTAGGGCTGGTTTTGTGTTTGCAAATTCCTTTAGTTTTTGTTTGTCCTGGAAGTTTTTATCTCTCCTTCTATTTTCAATGACAGCCTAGCTGGATATAGTATTCTTGGCTGCATATATTTCTCGTTTAGTGCTCTGAATATATCCTGCCAGTCCTTTCTGACCTGCCAGGTGTCTGTGGATAGGGCTGTTGCCAATCTAATGTTTCTACCATTGTAGGTTACATATCTCTTCTCCCGAGCTGCTTTCAGGATTTTCTCTTTGTCTCTGAGACTCGGAAGTTTTACTATTAGATGTCGGGTTGTTGACCTATTTTTATTGATTTTGAGAGGGGTTCTCTGCGCTTCCTGGATTGTGATGCCTGTTTCCTTCCCCAAATTAGGGAAGTCCTCTGCTATAATTTGCTCCATTATACCTTCTGCCCCTCTCTCTCTTTCTTCTTCTTCTGGGATCCCAATTATTCTAATGTTGTTTCATCTTATGGTATCGCTTATCTCTCAAATTCTGCCCTTGTGATCCAGTAGTTGTTTATCTCTCTTTTTCTCAGCTTCTTTATTTTCCATCACTTGGTCTTCTATATCACTGATTCTCTCTTCTGCCTCATTTATCCTAGCAGTTAGCGCCCCCATTTTTGATTGCACCTCATTAATAGCCTTTTTGATTTCAACTTGGTTAGATTTTAGTTCTTTTACTTCTCCAGAAAGGGTTTCTCTAATAACTTCCATGTTTTTCTCAAGCCCAGCTAGTATCTTTAAAGTGATGATTCTGAACTCTAGATCTGACATCGTACTAATGTCCGTATTGAGTAGGTCCCTGGCAGTCGGTACTACCTCTTGTTCTTTTTGTTGAGGTGATTTTTTCCGTCTTGTCATTTTGTCCAGAGGAGAACAGATGAATGAGAGAACAAAATGCTAACAGGGTAACAACGTCCCCAGAAAATATACTCTAAACAAATCAGAAAAGACCTGAAGCAGTGGGAAAAGAAAGGGAAAGAGAGAAAAAAGAAAAAGAAAAAGATAAAGATAAAAAGAAACAAAAACAGAACAAAACAAAAAAAACCAGAATATGATCAAATATGATCAGGCTGGTATATAGATCAGTGCCACACACTAGATTTTGGGTGTATGTTGGTCTGTTAGAAGAAAGTGCCTCCCAAAATTTTAAAGAAAGAAAAACTTATATATGTACAAAAATAAGGGTTGATATGATGAAGGGATGGAATATGACTGTAAAGATGGAAATTATAAAAAATTTTGTAAAAGGAATTGATAAGTTGTTTGAAAAAAGAAAGAAGAGGATTTTAAAAAAAAGGGGAAAAAAAGGGAGAGAATGTGATCAGGCAGGGCAGTAGAAAAAAACCATACACTAGAGATTTAGGGTATATTTTGATCTGTTAGAAGAAACTATCTCAAAATTTTAAAGAGAGAACAACTTATATATATATATATATATATATAT
>NW_022589708.1:17471044-17620324 GCF_004348235.1 Phoca vitulina | reverse complement strand
TTTTTTTTTTTTTTAAAGATTTTATTTATTTATTTGACAGAGAGAGACACAGTGAGAGAGGGAACACAAGCAGGGGGAGTGGGAGAGGGAGAAGCAGGCTTCCCGCGGAGCAGGGAGCCTGATGCGGGGCTCGATCCCAGGACCCTGGGATCATGACCTGAGCCGAAGGCGGATGCTCAACGCACTGAGCCACCCAGGCACCCCAATAAAAATGTTTTTTAAAAATGGGATTGATAAGATCTTGGTTGAAAAAGGGATAAAGAAAAATTCAAAAAAAAAAAAAAACTTTGAAAGACTACAGAATCATGGTAAAAAAGCCATGAATTCTATGTGCAGTATTCCCCTAGCGCTGGAGCTCTGCCGTTCTCATTGATCGGTAAACTTGGTCTTGGCTGGCTGTTCTCGCTGATCTTCTGGGGGAGGGGCCTGTTGCCGTGGTTCCCAAATGTCTTTGCTGGAGGCGGAATTGCCCCGCCCTTGCCGGGTCTGGACTAAGTAATCTGCTCGGGTTTGCTCTCAGGAGCTTTTGTTCCCTGCAAGCTTTCCGTACAGCTTTGGAGGACGAGAGTGAAAATGGCGGCCTCCCAATCTCCGCCCCGGAGGAGCCGAGAACTCGGGGTCCCGCTCCTCAGTGCGCCCCCAGAGAAAAGCAGTCCGTCACTCCCGTCTCCCCGGTCTCCGGCCGCACTCCGCGCTCACCTGGCCTGTGACCGCGCGTTTCTATCTCTGGCACCCGACCCCGTGCGTAGTCTCCAAACCCAGCAGATCCCTGCGGTGCGCTCCCACGCCACTCCTCCCAGGGGAAGAAGGTGAGTCTCCCCGGATCTGCCGCTTGTCGGGTCCCTGCTGGAGGAGCAGTGGCCCGACTGTGCCGCGGATAACGGTTTATGACAACCCCGAGCTGAGAGCCCGCGCCTGGGCTCCGTCTCTGCAGCCGGCTTCCCTGCTCCGATACCTGGGAGCTCTGCCGCACTCAGGCACCCCCGGTCTTTCTGTGACCCCGAGGGTCCTGAGACCACACTGTCCCGCGAGGGTTCCACCCCCCGCTTAGCCACCGGAGTGACGTCCCTCAGCGGAGCAGACTTCTAAAAGTTCCAATTTTGTGCTCCGCGGCTCTATCACTTGCCAGAAGCGGCTGTCGGAGGCCCCTCCCCCGCCGTCTATCCTCCCTAATATCACCTCGGATTCACTTCTCCGCACATCCTACCTTCCAGAAAGTGGTCACTTTTCTGTTCAGAGCTGTATGTATTAGCTTTTATATATAACAAACTACATTTGTTTGTTACGTTTTCACCCTAAACCACATAACTTATTAAGTGACAAAAGCTACATGAATTTAATGATAAAATTGTAATGTCGAAGATGAAAATATTAGTAATGTACATTACAATAAGAAAGCAGAATCCTAGGGGCACCTGGGTGGCTCAGTCATTAGGCGTCTGCCTTCGGCTCAGGTCATGATCCCAGGGTCCTGGGATCGAGCCCCGCATCGGGCTCCCTGCTCCGCAGGAAGCCTGCTTCTCCCTCTCCCACTCCCCCTGCTTGTGTTCCCTCTCTCGCTGTGTCTCTCTCTGTCAAATAAATAAATAAAATCTTTAAAAAAAAAAAAAAAAAAAAGAAAACAGAATACTAATTTTAATCCAAGCTCATCACTGCCTACTATGTATGAAGTTGGGAGAAAGCTCCCACAGGAAATGTGTCCAAGGAGCATTCTTAGAGCATCAAAACCAAGTAGAAACCAAATGCATCCTGTGAGCAGAGTTGAAAGAGCAAGATTTGTCTTTTTCAGAGTCATTTGTATCCTAAGAAAGTTTTTTTTTTTTTTTTTTTATTTGACAGAGAGACACAGCGAGAGAGGGAACACAAGCAGGGGGAGTGGGAGAGCTAGAAGCAGGCTTCCCACTGAGCAGGGAGCCCGATGCGGGGCTCGATCCCAGGACTCTGGGATCATGACCTGAGCCGAACGCAGACACTTAACGACTGAGCCACCCAGGCGCCCCTCCTAAGAAAGTTTTAATATTTTCTTTCAAAGTGTGGTTTTCTGCATCAGAAAAACCTTGGGAAAGGTGTCAAAAATCTACATTTCTAAGGCCCACAAGTAGGAGCTTTTAATAAACCAAATTTTAAAGCCTTTAAAGCCTCAAGCTTAAATAAGATGACTGGCCCAAAACGTATTCCAGGTTTCACAGGATAAGTAGTTTGTTTGTTTGTTCATTTTGTAATCACTACCATATTTACACATCTAAAAACAGACATAAGTAACAATATAACTGTAATGTTACAAAATATACCATGATTTAGAAGAGCTTAGTGGAAAAAAATCTTAAAATAAGTCAGGAGAATTACTTTTGAAATAGAATTATTACAATTTATTGTTTACTTAATGAAAATGAAAGGTCTCATAAATCATTTAATTTATGTTATCTTGTGGAAAAATGTGTGTATACTTGTGTACGTATAAAGTATACTCCTTTTCCAGCAAGTTTTAGGTTTCAATCTTTGTCTCTTTACCCTTGTTGTTTGAAATAGGTAACACAGTAAATTTTTACTTCCTTCATTTTTGTCTTTATATGTCTTCTTTTTTTTTTTTTTTAAGATTTTATTTATTTATTTGACAGAGACACAGCGAGAGAGGGAACACAAGCAGGGGGAGTGGGAGAAGGAGAAGCAGGCTTCCCACTGAGCAGGCAGCCCGATGTGGGGCTCGATCCCAGGACCCTGGGATCATGACCTGAGCCGAAGGCAGACGCTTAACGACTGAGCCACCCAGGCGCCCCTATATCTCTTCCTTAGTTTCATTCTTCTATGTGGTAATTGAAGGAATTTGCTAATTCTAATTTATTTGGAATAGTATAATTTCACTGAAGCTTGGGATTGTTGCTTTTTAGAAGAAATACACTTGTAGTAATAATTTTTGTCCTCTGTTCAAAGAATTGTCCCTAGTGGTGCTTAAATATTAGCTCATGCTCTTAGCTTATTCTGTGACAAAATTTATTCAGTTCCCAAAGTTGTTGTCATTGGAAAGGAATTAAAACACTTTTGGAAAGCTAATTAAGAGTCTTTTCAGTGTTCTGTCCCCTCTCAAAAGATATATTGAAGTAGGAAGAAAATAAACTATGTACTTGGATTCTGATATTTATTTAAAAATAAAGACATGAATAAAGTGTCTTCAATTTCACATGCCTCCTCCCCAACATTTTATCATTGGTCTGTAAAACTCTGGCTAAAATTAAAGATCATTTTCTCTGTGCTATTGATAAATACTGCAAACCAAGGAACTGCAAAATAAGGCCCATGGGTCAAGTCCAATGCACCACTCATTTTTTTAAGTCAAGTTTTATGGGAACACAGTCACAGCCCTTCATTTAAGTATTACCTTATAATTGCATTCAAGCTACAACTCCAGAGTTCAGTAGTTGTAACAGAGACAACGTAGCTCACAAAATAAAAAATATTTACTACCTGGCTCTTCACAGAAAATTCACTACAACTTTCTTCAGTAATTAAGTAAATTTTTAATTCAGAAATATGTTTTGAAATAAAGGCAAGAAAAAACTATTCTCTAATTGTTCTTGACTTCTATTCCTGATACCCTACTGGGCAGGTTTGTATTTTTTTTTTTTTTTTAATTCTTCCAGTCTTACTTCTTGAATCAATTCTCTCCCTGAAGCCTTTATAAATGCCTCCAAATGGGATGAATCACTCCTCCGTCTTGCCTCCCGTATTTGGCACATGCTTGCACTGCTGCAGCTCTCACTAAGAAGTTTGATTACATTCTGCATGTGTGTGTTCCCTTCTATACTGTGAACTCCTGGAGGACAAGGACAAGTTCGTAGTGTCCAATGAGTGTTTACTGAATTACATTTGAATTAGTGTAGTATTGTAAGGATTGCTCCCTAGATCTGCCAGGCCTGGATTCACAGTATGTATCAGGCAAAATAGTTGAAAAACCAAGTGATGTGGGAGCAAAGGAACAGATTGTTTCTGTAATATTACATGGAAATTGCAACTAGAAAAGTTTATTAATAAGAATTTCATTTTTTAACTATTCAGCTTAGTTTAAGAATTCATGAAGTTAAGGAAAGAGGGAAGCATGGGTTGGGTGGGGTGGGGGAAGAATGTGTTGGAGAATGAATAATAAATGTTGTGTGGCAGAGACGGAACCTCCAAATCATTAAAAATAAAACAGAAGACTCAAGATAGTAAAAAATTTTAATCTTCATTTCCACAGATAAGTTTTATATACGTTTACACCTGTGTATATACATACACGCATATGTGGTTGCCAACACTGGATTGAGTTCAGAAAAATAAAGTCCCATTAAAATTATCTTTGAATAACAGTCTGTCAAATTTTTAAAAATGCATAATGATTCATAGAGGGGAAAAAAAAAGGGTAGAATTGTCAAAACCTGGGTCCTGGTGGGCCATTTAGTAAATTTTTTCTTGGAACTTCTAGAGTCATTAATCACAGGATATAGTCCATATCATTAACTTAGAATAAAACACTAGTGTGTTCTTTGTCTTAAGCTAAAACATTTTAGCCCTTTGTGCAGGCCTGACACATCATAGATACTCATAATTACTTGCTTCGTGAATTGTAAAGCTAGGGCGGCAGAACCTTTTTTTTTTTTTTTTTGCCTCACATCCGGGTTGGACTAAAGGGAGCTAGGGAAGCTCCCTCTTCCTTTCCCTCTCTTTCCTGCCCTGTTTCCCTCTCTCCCTCCCTACCGTATCTTTTCTCTCTAATGCCTTTATTCTCAAGCATATCTCCTTAAAGGTGGAAAATATGGCCACCAGGTCACCATAAATAACTCTTGGCTTAAATCATCCATCTAGGGATCCAACTAAAAGAATGCTATGTTCCCCCTAGTCCCTGGGAGAGCTTGATTGTCCTGTCTTGAAACAAATGCCAGAGGATTAGGATTATTCTTGGTCACATATGTGGAATTAAGGGGCGAGGCTAAATTAAAATCAAGTAAACATGATACATTACTAATTGCAGTGGGATGAGTGTAGACAGCCCAACAAAGAAAAGACAAATGTTTGCTACAAAAACCATGGCAGTTCATAATGTCATCACTAAAAGAAGGAATTCCTCTTTCAAATGTCCTTATCTTCCCTTAATAACTACTTATTGATGCAAAACCATTTTAAACCTATTTCCAGGCTTTGGCTCAACTTGAGGTTATAAATTGTATATGCGAAGCATTGCTTTGTCTTTGAGGTTATGATCAGTGATATCAAAACAGTATAGACTTGGGAGCCGAGGAAACCTTTATTCAAAACCATGATATACTGTTTCTTAGCACAACGACTTAATTTTCTCATTTGTAAAACTGGGTTTAATGAGACCTATTGCAGAGTTTTACACATGTGAAATGAAAAACAAAGTCATCATCACATTTATTACAATTCAAAGCTATTCTATGTGTATATTTTACTTTTAGATTGTAAGCATCTTGAGGGCTGGGATTTTTTTTCCCACCAAGGGCATTATATAGTCTGGCATGGAGGACATGAGGAATAAATGATGGGTATTTTTAGCTTGTTTGACTTCTTAAAGGTTGTTACTTGATTGAGAAGTCTAACTTTCTGCAATGCCATCCGACACGTAGAGGTGCCAGTCTTCTGATCGTATATGTTAACCTTCTTCTGGAAGAAAAGAATTAGGCATACAAAAAGCAGTTAATAGATGTTAGTGGCATAAATGTAAAAAGGTGGGATACTAGCATCTCACTTTTTAAAATGAAGTAACTGAAGCCCAGAAATATTAAGTAATATTTAGCAGTATTAAGTAACTATCTAAAGATTACCTGTGAAACTGGTTTATTATTTTGGTGGGATTCAGACATTACTCAATTATTTCTGCAATCACTAGCTTCAAACATATTCTATTGAAACTCCCTTTCTCATCCGTTGATACGATTTGAGGCAGATCCTGTCTATCCTCTGTCTTTCTACTCAAGTTCACTCTAGTCTACTCAGTGTTTCTTCTAAATCAATGCTCACGTTCTCCCCTCTTCCTAATGCTACCCAGGCCCCAGCTGAGAAACCCGAAATGTGGAGAAGGCGTGCTCTTTTCTTTATTCCTCCTACCCATATCCTCTGGTTTATACATTGTTGGGGCAAGAAGGATAAGCTAGAGAAAAGGGACAAAAGCCATTAATTCTGATTAGCACTGTCTGTTCCTGTCTGTCCTCTGTGTAGCGAGTAATCAGTTGCTGGCTTTCTCTTGACTCACACATGTAAGTTTTGGAGATGTAGGAGGGTATCTTTTAGGCATTTATCTCTGACAGCAAAGGGCCTTTTGGCTTGATATATCTGGTTTTGCTGATCTTTGTAGTTTAGGTAGCCTCACCCTTCCCATGTCAAACTGTTCTGCAGGCTGCTTGGTGGTTAAACCTCCCAGCTGTCTCAGCCTACTTAATTCCTTCTTCTTAACTTGGTAACTTGCGCAGCTTGATAAGGCTACCGCATAAGCCGGCTTCCAGTGCGTAAATGAGATCTTGGTATGCGTTTCTGTGGCAGCCTCTTTCACAAGGAGTGATTCCCTTGATGTGCCCTCCTCACTTAGCTTGGCCTCTGGGAGGGAAGTAACCCTCTCCATCCCCACGTAACCTCTCACCAAGAACATTACACTCCTGAGAATGCTTCCAATTTCCTTTCATAGTGCTGCTTACGGAGACTGGAGGAGTGTAGTCTGCTGATGGTAACTGGGCTGGGTTTGCCAACTTAGCAGATTTTGTGGAGATAGATCTGGAAGCTCCTTAAGGTTCTTTAGAGTATGGGTACGCTCAAGGTATTCACCTTTGACACTTTATCTCTTCTACAAGACCACAGGAAAATTTCCTTTTGACATTCTGTTACAGACTATGATGACCTTTTTAAAATACTAGCTTCTATTTGTCCATTCTTACTGAAAAAAATGGCTATTTTAAAGTAAACATGGAATTAACAGAGTAAATCAAAGTAGGGCTGGTAAGGAGACATTCAAAATGCCTGTATGTCTTTTCTTACTCATTATACACAGAATGCTACATACCATCTGGGGTCTGCCAAAAATGAGTGGCTTCTAATTTTGCAAAGTAAATTGTACGCTCTGGTCCTTTGTTTCCTGTGTTATCACTGATGACATCTGTCCTACCTATCTTACAGTGATGTTGAATGAATAAATGAACATGAGGAAAGCCTGGTTCCACATCTGTTCTATGTTGTGAATGGGGATTTAGGTTATCTCACCACTCTGAAGAATGGTTACAAGGAATATTGCATTTTATACTTTAATTATACTGCTATTGAACACAATGAGAAGAGCATATTTTCTGATAGGTGTAAATAAACTTATTTCTCTGGCTGAGGTTGTATACATTGGACACTATTATATGGACACTAGTTCAACTTAAGTCAAAATATTGGCAAAGTTCTTATATAAGAAAATCTTGTCCCTGGTTAGCTCATATCAGTTAATGGAACATGCACATTATAAAGCAAATTATAAGAAATCATATTATGGAGAGAATACTTTCATAATTGCAAGATAGTAGACAAGAGTATTCAGTTCATTGGCTGTAAAAAGGGCAATCTCATCTTAATATGTATGATGCTCATTGCTCTCACATCTTCGTCACCTGCCATTTTATTTCCCAAAGGAAACATTAAAGTTCTTTCTTTTTTAATATAAAACATGTTTAAACCCATTTCATATATAGACCATTACCATGGCATATTGGAGAAGTAAAATTCACTTGTAAAAGCAGAAATGTCCCACACATACTTGTAAAATAACTACTTGTTTTTAAGCTAAGTAGTAAATCCTTTGGTCATTGAATAATATTTAATAGCCCTTGAAAATCAACAAAGATGGTTTCCAATACGGAAGTTTTGCCTCCAGGGCTTATTGTCACATAAATGTACAATGTTATAAGCAAAGGAAACACAGTGATATTATTTAATTTTGTACTCTTGCAAGAATAAAAAATCAGAAGACTAAGGTTACACCATGCTTGTTTTGGTTTAGTGCATAGGTATATTCTTACTGTATTCTTTGAAAATAGAATGAGTCATAAAAGGGAAAATACCTGTGGAGGAAACAGTGAAACCAATTCTTGTCAGTTTTTAGTGAAGTATTTCAGGTCCTATTCTACTCATCATTATCTACTCCCCTTAATTTAATTACTTTAGTAAAGCCTGTTTTAGGCACATTAAAGATACGTCAATTAACCACTCAAGGCCAGACTATAAATAAGTTCTATTTTAACTTCTAAAAATTCTTTTTTCAGTTAAAAAGTTAAATGAAATTTTAGATCACGAGCATAATTCTTCAGAAAAACCAATAGTGGCCGTTAGGATGTAAGCCCTGTCACTAGAGAACAAAACTAGATACTTAGCATTTGAAATTTAAAAGTGAGAAGTATTTAGCTGCTACACTGCAGGACAATTTCATTAATGAAGGCCATTTGTTCAGTGGTTTCTCCAAAGTTTGAACGTGAAAAATAAGATTCAGTATGGCAGAGAGCAACCTGTTCAGTTAAATATATTCACAAGGGACGCCTGAGCGGCTCAGTCAGTTAAGCAACGGACTCTTGATTTCAGCTCAGGCCGTGATCTCGGGGTCGTGAGATGGAGTGCCTGGTGGATTCCGCACTCAGTGGGGAGTCCGCTTGAAATTCTCTCTCCCTCTGCCTTTGCCTTGCCCTTGCCCCACCCCCCCATAATTAATTAATTAATTAATTCACAAAATGCCATATTAAGGTAGATATATGTACTGTTTTTATGTTTTACTTCTTCACTTCAGGTTCTTTCAGTTGCCACCTGATTTGTAAGTAACTAGAACTGGCAGCTTTGCTGAGTCTCAGAGGAAATGGGGCTGAGGTTTTTGCAGGTATGGATGATTACACAAAGATATCATTTGGTGCCCAGTTTGTAATCAATCCTGTCTTCCTGCTATAGGACTCTGAAGCCCAGTTGGAGACCCAAGACGGGATATCACAACTGCAGAACTCATTTTTTCTTGTATTTTTTGTTGTTGTTGTTGTTGTTTTCCTGCTATGTTGAGCAAAAACTTGCTTTGAAAAAAACATCAAATTATTTTAGTCAGCTCCATTAAGACTCAGCATGACTTAAGGAAATGTAATTACAATCCCATCACTGATGTAATCAACTTACAGTTCTGTAATATATTTCTGAAACATAAATATCTCCGTGGTACCAAGGCAATGTGTCATTTCTCTTCCTTAAAAATTTCTACAGAGTGATCTTAAAAGCAGACCATTCCAGCATGTGAACTTTGAGGTTGGCGGGGCGAGTAAGGTAGCTGCACAAACAGTAGTATTTTTATCTGGCAGAGAGAATCTGTGCAGAATCGGTGCCAACAGAATAGCACGGTAAACGTGAAGGGTTTGGAAAGGCAGCAGAAACGTCACCCCAAATAATTCCTGTCTTCTTTCACCCCTGGGCACTCGTCTACAATGACAGAGATACAAGCAGAATTGTGAACTAATGGCATTTGTGAGGCGAAGGTATTCATCACACGTCTGCTAAGGTGATAGCTGGGCAGTCAGCAGTGCCGAAATCCCCTCACCCATCACCCCCGTCACTCTGAAAGGACGCCCGAGGCCAGCTTCGAGGGAGTTCAGATCCAACCTGACTGCATCGTAAAGGCGTGACTGATGCCCTGGTGATTTCATGTTGCTGTGACTGCCTGGGTTACAGAATGCATAGAACAGACATCTTATCTGTAGAGCAGATAGGAAAACACTCCCCAAATATGGCCTTTAATTTTCCAGCTCTCACTGTGGGAGCAAAGCATCTGTCTCTCACTTCAGTGTGCTGGAACATCCCAGTGGTAGCCTACTCCTAGCCAATTAATTCTGAATAAAAAGGCTATATACATACATTTCATTATATTCCAACTATTATGGCAAAGGTTGAGAATTTGGCTGTCCTGTACCCCGTGGACTGTCTATACTATGGACTATAGGGCTCTATGTAGGTGTGTGTGTACATATATATAAATTACAGATGAAAAGAAATAAAAAGTAAAATATTTCATTTAGGGACTGAAAAATCATACCTAAGTGACTCACTTGTTCTTTAGCAGGCATTCAATGGCCTTCCAATGGAAAGGCTATACCCCATAAAACAAGCTTATTTCTAGCTAGGGTGATGTAATGAACCATAGAATATCTGTCGATGTAACTACCTTTGCCTACTTCATCAAATTAAACTGAGCCTATTTAGAGCTTTACAAACCTAGTAAGACGTAGTTTCTTTTAAATCCTTAGTTCAACATATGAGAAAAGCCATGGTCCGTGAAAAATCTAGGAAAGCTGTAAAGGTGTAGAATTCTAGAAACATTTTTAAACTCATGATGAAGAATTTGCTAATGTGAGCTCCAGGCAATTTGCTGTTCCTAAGCACAGTATTATTTTCTGCCATTTTGGCTCAAACCTTCCGCAAAACTAAACTTGTTGGCTATAGGTAGAAAACTAATGGGATCTTAACAATATCACTTTTAGTGGTTCTGTAAGGTCAGAGACAATAATGCTTGGACCTGATTAGTGTGCTCTGAATGACACCGGGACATGATCACACCATGAGGTATGTATCAAAAAGGAAGATTCTATAAGTCACTTTCTATGACTCCCAATTCATACATAGTAAACTATTTTCCAGCTGAATTGTTTTTAATATACCCATTGTGTCTTGCACCGTGTTAAGCTCCTAAAAGGCCTTCAATAAATGTGTTTTAACCACTAAATGGGAATATAACTTTCCATCTGCTTTTGAAGGGTACATTTGTTAGAATTATACCTGTGGTACATTATGGGAACAAGCAGCCATTCCCGTAAACATGGCCCCATGTCAAAAGACAGTGGATTCCACATGTTTAAAATATTTCTTATTTTCTAGTGAATTTCCTTTTTAACTTCTAATTTGTTGTTCTGGTCTGGAACTTACTGTATTATAAGAAGGTACTTACCATTGTAGTGACATAATTATTGATAATAAAGTCTCAGGGTATTGGGCATTACATTAATTCCTAGCTTCAAATTTAAACTTAAAGCTTTTGCTAAAAATTTTGGAATTAACCTCTAATTTGTTCACCTCTAAAAAGATGGGTTACTTAATGCCTTTACTGGAGTCAGGATTAGAACTTGCAGGTCCTGACACCTCATTCCAGTGATTTTTTATTGACAATGTGACACATGGCCTATAGTTAACTTGACTGCAAATATTTTTAATGAAGTTGTTGTTAATGAAGCAGAAGTGGGGCCACCAGCCTTTGAGTCATTAGACTTCAAAAAATGTTACTTCCTGATTTCTGGAGAGGTTCTAGAGTTGCTTCAACAGAGACATTTCTCTGAAGTTTTTATACTCCTATCATATACAGGGTTCACTGTATGCGGAAATGTATGATGTTCCTAGAAGAAATCTGAATCCTTGGGCAGTGCCAAAGCTATTCTTAGAGGTTAAGTGTGTGGCTTCTGGAACTGGCTTTTATGGGTTTGCATTCTAGCTATAGCATCAAACTATATAAGCTCAGACAAGTTTCTTATCCTATTGAAGCCCTAGTTTCTTTACCAGTAAAGTGGAGATAATTGTAACTTCTAATTCAAAGGGTTGTTTTGAAGATTAATTCAGATTACACATGTAAGGCATGTAACAGAGTGCCTAGCAGGTGATCAGCATGCAACTGATGTGGCATTATTACCATTTCACTGATTAAATTGTTTGCCTCATACAGCCTGTATTTTATAATTGATGTGAGGATACTGCTCAAGATTTTCCATACTGCTTGAAGATTGAAGTGCATCAAATATTTCTAAAATCAAAATCGATGTGAAACACTTGCCTTCTTAAAGTATCTTTTCCTTCTGAAGTTAGACTTTAAAATGTAGCTTTAATATGGCTTTGAAACTCCTTCTGAACTTTATTTTTTAGTTTAAAATTCCCATTTTAGGAGTCTGAAGTAACTGCTTCTTTCTATTAACACTTTGCTTGAGTTAGTGAAAAATAAAAAGGGACGTCAATAATCTTGATCTTTAACTTCTCTATGTATGTATAAAGAATGGAGATGGAAACCTATTTCCGATAGTTTGGCTTAAGAAAAATAATAAGCTTGCTGTTAACTTACTGTAACTTCTGTTAACTAAGTTTGACATTTAACTTGCAAGATACATAGTCTCTGATGAAGGAATTGGGGGCCTATATGGTGGCTAGAACAGCATGACTATAAATGTCATCTCTGACAGAAAAGGCTCCCCCATTTTGGAACTTTCCTTGATATTCCTTTGTGAATTCTCTCCAGCCAATGACTATCAGGAATACACCTGGGATTGAACAAGCTAGATTTTTTTGCTCATTGCTGAGAGGACACTCACCATAAGGAGGCACGGGGCATCTCAGTAAAAGGGTGTTACAAAGACTTCTAAGATTTGGGCTGATGTTACATCATTTGGGGAAATCGCTACGGAAGCAGCTCTTTGCTCTGAATTGGATACTGTCAGGAAGCAGAAATAATTTTATGACTAGGTATTTTAATAAGCCTTATCTAGAAGTAGCAGGGTTTTGTTTGTTTTGTTTTGTTTTGTATTAGCCGGGATAAGTTGTTTAAGTCAATTTTGTTGATTTGGAAAAAGACTATGCTTCCATCTGTGTTCAGAAATAGTCATGCAGGGCGCCTGGGTGGCTCAGTCGGTTAAGCGACTGCCTTCGGCTCAGGTCATGATCCTGGAGTCCCTGGATCGAGTCCCGCATCGGGCTCCCTGCTCGGCAGGGGGTCTGCTTCTCCCTCTGACCCTCCCCCCTCTCATGTGCTCTCTCTCATTCTCTCTCTCTCAAATAAATAAATAAAATCTTAAAAAAAAAAAAAAAAGAGTCATGCAGCAGTCTTGCTTTTTCTCTCGATCCATTATGGTCACAGGGTGACCTTGGCTGATGTTAATATTCTGTGAAGCTGTTTATTTCAACAGGAAAATTTTAGAGTCTCGCTGTATAAGTGACAGAAAGTGGCCAGGGACTGCTTTTCTCTTTCTCACCGTGTTCATAGTATAAACAATCGGTAATTAATGGCAAATAAAGCCAATATTTACTTAAAGGCAACTAAGTGCCGGGACTGTGCTCAATACTTCAAATATACGACCGTATTTATACTGCACAAGAGTCTTAGTTGTATAAAGAATGTTAGCATTATTTGTAGCCTGGGAAACAAGACTCAGAGAGGTGACGTGATTTACCTAAGTTCACATTTAAAGTAAGGGTTAAATCTCAAAACCATCTCTCTCCAAAATGCATTCTCTTTCTACCAGGCCATACTTCCTCCAAGTGTTTCAATTAGCATGCTAGAGGGAGGGGTGGGGCACACAACTTTCATACAAAGGAACTTGGGTGAGGGGTGGCTGGGTGGCTCAGTTGGTTAAACCTCTGACTCTTAGTTTCAGCTCAGGTCATGATCTCAGGGCCATGGGATTGAGCCCCGGGTCAGGCTCTGTGCTCAGTGTGGAGTCTGCTTGGAATTCTCTCCCTCTCCCTTTGCCCCTTCCCCTGTTCTCTCTCACAATCTAAAATAAAAAGAATAAATAAAATCTTAAAATTTTATTTTAAATATTTATTTGAGAGAGCGAGTGGGAGAGGGCATGAGTGGGGGGAGGGTCAGAGAGAGAAGCAGCCTCCCCACTTAGTGGGGGGGGGAGAGGGGGCTCAATCCCAGGACACTGGGATCATGACCTGAGCCAAAGGCAGACGCTTAACTGACTGAGCCACCTAGGCACCCCTAAAAGGAATAAATAAAATCTTTAAAATAAATAAATAAATAAAAAACTTGGGTGATTCTGCTTAAAACTGCACCATCTATCATGGAAACAAGGACTCCTATTAGAACCATTCTAATTCTCTTCTAGAATCTTACTCTAGGCGTTTTTCTGACTTACCACCTGTTTTCCTAACTTACTATCTGTATGCTCAAATAATGGAAATTGTGTACCACAAACAGAATGAGGGGCATTCTGTCCACTATCTGCCAACACTAGTAGAGAATAAAAACACCCTAGACACATGATCTCAAAGACAAAATCAGTTTGGGACTTATAAAGACAAATAGTACAATCAATCTCTGAGGCTCCATTAATGTATGTACATAATAAAACATTGTATATTATTTTGGTTATTATGATACCCTAAATGTATCCTATTTTACAAAAATGTAAAATAATCATTTTATTGAGTTTATGGAGGCTATACATTTAAGAAAGTATATTAAAAAGTATGAAATACAACAAATTGATTACTAAATGGGTAAAATACTATAATCTAGAAAATTTACTATGTATAATTCTTACCACTTTGTCAGATAAAACTGGCTTTATGGAAATGTTATTAAAGATAGGAAACATAATCATCTTATCACCATTTTTACAACTTGATTAGAATTTTATCTTCAGGGGATTTGCTTAAATGATGTATATGCTCATGAAAGAGAGTTAAAAAATGATCTGCAATGTAAACCTAATGTCAACAAAAGGTCAAATATAATAGTTTACTCTAAGACAGGATAAAATTAGTATAAACTGAAAAAGATCATTTTATATTAGATCTTAAAATATCTAAAGAAGATAATGCAACTATTGTTAGTCCAAAAGATTTATATCTGGAGAGTGAGTTATATGAACTACTGAATGGTCTAGATGAGAGGTGGCAGACCATCAGTTGATGAAAAAATGTAGTTTGCCGACATGTTTTGTTTAGTCTGAAGAGTATTGATCTACTCGGATTTTTTTGAAGAAAAAATATAAGCCGATCTCTACCAAGATAAACAGCCAGCGGGAGTGTGATGGAGAGATCTGTGTGCCCCGCATTTCTGCATGACACAATCACGTAGGCGCTAAAGAGCAGCTACCTTTTATGGGAGTATAGGCAAGAGAGTCACACCTACACACAGGGTTCCCGCAGACGTGTATACACGATCCTGTTCAGGATGTTTACCGCAGTTTCCTTCTGGGTCTGTGATTCTTTGTCTTCACTGGTATGTTTCTCTTGTCCTCATTGACTTTTTATGCACACCTTATCTTTTATGGTGGAAAGAAGCAATTTTTCAGAAACGGAGTATGCTTTATCAAATATATATATTTTTAACGAGGAAGTTTCCATTTTAAATTTAGCATATTAATGATAGCTATTTTAGCAAAATCTTGGCAAATATATAGGGCTTTGATTCAACTAGTCATGGTATCAATGTATAGATTAATTTTATTTATAAGTCTTAGAGTTAAAATTGGATGTGAATTATGACAGTTTTGCTTTGAAGTGTAGAGACCTAATTATGAAATCATACAAGAAATTAATGTCCACTTACATTCTTCAGAGTACTTTTCTGGCTTTTATATTTATATAAGTAAGATTACTGGCCTTGTATTGCTTGAGAGGCATAACACCTTTTATTTAGAAAAATCTCATTAATAGAATTCTTGATGTATTAAACACAGAAAACAAATCACTTTTTTATAGTAATGCTGTGAATTCTCCAATCCATATTTTTAGTTGCTACTTTTGCAACTGTAAATACTAATTTAGTAGGTACAAGGGCTGCATCACCTTTCTGTTAGTTTTGAATTTTTACCAGAAATGAGATGTGATTGTCCATTAAGATGCAGTCCAACTGTGAACACAAAATGTACTATTGCGAGTAATAAGCTACAATAGTAAATTTCTCACAGTAATTTGTTTAAAATGTCAGAGGATTCAGTCTTTTATTTGGAAGCTCAGTGTATTTCATTTTCTTGGGATCTTCGATGCAGAATAAGATTTTGTATACATTATTAAAGATTTTATATTATTATTTAAAGCTTATTATACATTGTTATGATCCTCCCCAAGTATAACAGAATGTTCCAAAGACTCTATTTTGTAGTCGAAATGTTATACAATAGATCCATTCATTTGCTGCTAGAATTATGATATCCATCTTCTGGATTATTACTCTTTACATGAATAATATATATTCTAATTTTTACCTTAATATCTGATACTGTATTTATTCATGATTTTTGTAAAGACTTTTTCCTACTAATATTGGCCAATTTTCTTCTGGCTTCCTTATTTGAGAGGTCACTACTAAATCCTTTAGGCAGTCATATTGAACTAAAGGCATATTGGTTATGACTTTAGGAAAGCTCACATCTAGCAAGATGTAGGTCAGATTGGAGTCCTCACAGCTAAACTGCATGATGATGGCAGGAGGGGATGGATTTTGGAGGCAAGGAGATTGTAGGTGATCTTATCTCACCCACCTTAATGATTTGATAAGAGGAATGAATTACATGAGTAATTGAGATACCCACCCATTTAAGGATATATGAAATTGTAGAAGATCAGCATTAGTTAGCTAAAGCAAAACCCCAAAAGAGTTAATGTGATAAAACTAAAGAGAAAAACCATTCGTACTGTGACTTTCTGGAGGAAAAAAATGTACATTTTAATAAAAAGCAAATGTATTTATCCATGGAAAATTTTCCTGTGAGAAAGAGCTATGTGGCCTACTCTATTTCAAAGGCTAGAACTACCCCCAAATTGGGGTAAAAAATACCCAAGAATGTTCTAGATTAGCAGTTATTATACTTGCACAAATCGAATTCCTAGATGTCTTCCAGGAATAATTTTGTAGTGTTCAGAATTTTCCAGACATCATTGGGTTATTTCATAAAGTGAGTTTTCCACCCCTGGAGGTATTCAAGCACAGGCTGAATGACAAAGGGAAGACATTTTCCACATTGAATGCAAAGTGGAATTTTGGACCTCAAAGGATTCAGTGGTCAAATAGACCATTGCTCTTACTTACAGAGGCAGATGAACTAAAAAGGTGCTTATCTATTTCCTGTACTTGGTGTGTTTCTGTGTGTACATACAATACACATGTACACGTACTGTCTATACATACCTTTCTCAAAGTATGTGATGTCATGGAAGTTACTTTCTAATCAAAATAAGACACATATTTTCAACTAATTAGCTACAAAAGAACAATATATTTGATTTGTTGATCGTCTGCACATAGTTCTTTAGAAGAAAATTTTTTCTTTCTGATTTAACTAGATGTTTCTACAATAAAATCCATTTTATAAATTTAAAGTGTTAGTTGACAGAATTTCAACGTTTTTAACCTAAGATTTTTCTTGTATACTTTTTTAAAATTTATTTTTCATTTTTATTTTCTATTTTGAAGATTTTATTTATTTGTTTAAGAGAGACAGCAAGAGAGAGTAAGAGCAGGGAGGACAGGGAGAAGCAGGCTCCCTCAACCCCAGGACCCTGGGATCATGACCTGAGCTGAAGGCAGATGCTTAACCGACTGAGCCACCCAGGCGCCCCAGTGTACTTTTTTTTTTTTTTTTAAGTCAAGTGTTACTTTTCTTCAGGAATTATTTTATAACAACTATGTCATTTATTGAGTTGATTTTTAAATTTGCATGCCTAGACAAACTGTTAAGGCATCTTTATGATAAGTTTAATATTCAGTGGGGTAGGTAAAGATGCATAACTGAGGGATAACATACTCTATGTTCTTCAAGGGCTTTTCACTCATAAAAAATTCAAATTGAAGTATCCCTGTTTGTCCTTCAGTACTTCCCCCTCTCCCGCCCCCTGCCCAAAGATACTTAGCCTTCCTTAGGCCCTAATCTTATTCTTAGTACTTAGTACTCTTTGAATTATGTTCTGCATAAATTGAACCACCATATCTGTAATTTTGGTTTGCCACTGAGAAAGTATTTTGAAATTCCTTGATCCAATTTGCAAATTATTCTTTTTTTCTTTGATATGTAGAGTACGCACACACATATATTTAGGCAAGACAGGTGTGCGTGTTGTCGTGATTTTCTTTCCCTGGTATGGATTTTTAATATTTTAGGGTTCTGTATTTGGCTAAAATTATATGTAAAACATAGCCTGATTTGAGAACTGTCCTTATCATTATTTAAAAATGAACATTTTATTTTAGAATAGCTTGGGATTTACAAAAAAAATTGTGAAGATAGTACAGACAGTTACAATATACCTCTGATGCAGTTTCCACCATCATCCACAGCTTACATTAACATTGTCCATTTGTTCCAATTAATAAACCAACATTATTATTAACCAGTGTCCATAGTTGCATTATGGTTCTCCAGAAAACAGTCTTGAGAATTCCTTCTCCTCGGAGGACCTTAGTCTTATGCTTTTAAGACCTTCAACTGACTAGATGAAGAGCACCCACATTATGCAAGGTAATATGTTTTACTCAAGGTATCGTACTGCCTTAAATGTTAATCGTTAACTAAAGAAGACCTTCACAACAACATCAACACTAGTATTTGATCAAAAAATTGAGCACTATAGCCTATTGACATATAAAATTAAGCATCACAATAGTTTATTCGTATTACCTCATTTTTACTTAATGTCCTTTTTTTTTTTTTATCCCCCCAGTGAGCCCATCCAAGGTGACACATTGTATTTGCAGTCATGTCTTCTTAGGCTCTTTTGGAGTCTGACAGTTTCCAAAACTTGCATTGTTTTTGACGACTTTAATAGTTTTGAGTAAGCGCTAGTAAGGTATTCTATAGAATACCATTACAGCATGGCACATTCTAGCCTCCTGCACTTATCTGTCATCTCCCACTCTAGTAATGAGAAACTCCACTGCCTAATATCTGTACATTAGGATAGTTCAGTCCTTGTATAAATTTCACTTTGGGAATATGGTCAAAGTCAGGAAGTAATGGGTTATTTATTTACTTACTGTTTAAAGAGTTCTTTGTATTTTTAAATTATATGTTCTTTATTAGATATGATTTTGCAAATATTTTCTCCCAGTTTGTTGCTTGTCTTTTAATTTATTCCATGTTCTGAAAGCTGCTTTGTCTGAAATTAATGTAGCTACTCTATCTTTCTTTTGATTACTCTTAGCATGGTATGTATGTCTCTATCCATTTACTTTTAACCTACCTGTGTCTTTATATTTACAGTGAGTTTCTTGTAGAGAATACATAATTAAGTCTTGTATTTTTATTCACTTGACAATCTGTCTTTTAATTAGTGCATTATTTAAAGGTATTATAGATGCAGTTGAATTACTATCTAACATGTTTAAACCTATTTTTATTTTAAAGATTTTATTTATTTGTCAGAGAGAGAGACAATGAGAGAGGGAACACAAGCAGGGGGAGTGGGAGAGGGAGAAGCAGGCTTCCCGCGGAGCAGGGAGCCCGATGCGGGGCTCGATCCCAGGACCCTGGGATCACGACCTGAGCCGAAGGCAGACGCTTAATGACTCAGCCACCCAGACGCCCCTAAACCTATTTTATATTTGTTGCATGTCCCTCTCCTTTAATGTTTTCTCAGGTTTTCACTGAACATTTTATCTCCTCTCTTAGCATGTCAATTATTCTTCTTTTAAAAATTATTTTAGTGGTTGTTTTAGAGTTTCTAATATATATTTTAGCTAATTTAACCACCTTCAAATAATGCTGTACCACTTTTCACGCACTACAGAGATAATGGAATATTACTAATTCCTCCTTTTGACCCTTACGACATTGTCATTTAATTTCTTTATCCATATGATGTTTTACTCTAAACATCTGAGGAAATGAGAAGAAAAGTTTGAGAAAAAGAAGCAAAGAGCAAATATTCAAAGTGTCACTGAATAACTGCCATTTAAAACAAATCGAGTGGAATTATTTTAGAAAATAAATTATTTCAAGGCGCCTGGGTGGCTCAGTCGTCTGCCTTCGGCTCAGGTCATGGTCCCAGGGTCCTGGGATCCAGCCCCGCATCGGGCTCCCTGCTCAGCGGGAAGCTGCTTCTCCCTCTCCCCCTCCCCCTGCTTGTGTTCCCTCTCTCGCTGTGTCTCTCTCTGCCAAATAAATAAATAAAATCTTAAAAAAAAAAAAAAAAGAAAAGAAATTATTTCTAGGCTATAGCTTGGTATAATTTTTGTATCACACCAACTTGTAGGACTCCGAAGGAAAACTTGACGTGCTAAAATACAGTGATCTAAAATTCATTATCAGGGGATGCCTGAGACTCAGTCAGTTAAGCATCTGACTCTTGATTTTGGCTCAAGTCACGATCTCAGGGTTGTAAGACCGAGTGCCGTGTAGTTTATAGTACTACTGGATTTATCTTCCTGGAGTTCTGCTCAGGCCAAACCTCCGCCCACAACTCCTCTACAGATAAGATCCTGCCAATTCACATTAAATATTCTTCATGATTTGATTCCACATTTCTATTTATTTCTTGCACAAACACTTTTTGTTATATACATCTGTCAAGTGTTATGCTAGAGACTGGGTTGCAGAGATGAATAAATTAGAATGTCTACTCTAAAAATCACATAGTCTAGTGAGATAAAATATAGATCCTTAAAAATAATTAAAAACTGTGATGGGTGTATTAATAGAAACTCTTGTTACATGTGATTGAAGAATGGTCTATATATAGTTATAACTGTATAATCTTGAATAGGTTATCCTCTGTTAGGCCTACCACATTAATCAGGGACCTTGGGTATCATTTTACACTACATGCTCATTTCTGACCATTCCTTAAGGCACACTGCTTCCTTTCCTACCGTACTTAAACACCCGAGCTGCTTAACCTCCAACACACGTACAAATTGGAAACCTGCAGCAGCAACCTGTTTTTCTACTAGTGATAAACAGTGTTGTCACACAGAGTTCATGTGAATCTGGCCAAAAGGAAAGAACCGTGCATTTTCCTTTGGACTTTTGTAATACTGAACGTAGTTCCCTCAGAAGCAAGTTATTACTCACAGAGACCTAGGGCATGGAGGTGCCCTAGGATAGAAACTACTGTCGCTTCAGACAGATCCATATCTATCATGTATTTGCCTAACCATGCTTTATCTTTCATTATTATTTCACTTTGTGTGCCTGGGTCTCATCCCTTCAACCAGGAAACTAAGTTATTTCAGGGCAACAATCATATTGTGTACTTTTTTTTTTCCCCCAAGGGCATCTAATGCAGCAACTCACCCCTACTAGACGATTATTTGTGGCTGACTGACTCTAGGCTTTTATAATTCAGTTTGTGGTCAGGTATTGGTTGAGTTTAGAAAAAAAAAATTCAAATTTGCAGTCAGTCCTGGCCCCTGGGATATGCTGTAGCTTGCCATTTTTCTTCATGAATTGCCTCCCACTACAAAGTCCATTTCGAAAAAGGAATGGAGTGGTGAAACAATCTTTCTGGCATTATCGGTGGGATGCTGAACTCTAAATGAGATAAAGCATAAAGCAGCACAAATGTCAGTATCATATGTCCAAGATATATTTGGTTAAAAATAAAAAGATAGGTTCCGGGCGCCTGGGTGGCTCAGTCGTTAAGCGTCTGCCTTCGGCTCAGGTCATGATCCCAGGGTCCTGGGATCGAGTCCCACATCGGGCTCCCTGCTCAGCGGGAAGCCTGCTTCTCCCTCTCCCACTCCCCGGGCTTGTGTTCCTGCTCTCACTGTCTCTCTCTCTGTCAAATAAATAAATAAAATCTTTAAAAAAAAAAAAAAAAAGATAGGTTCCAATGTGTCTAAATAATAAAGTAAAAAGAATAATTTAATATATAGGTGTATATATATGTACAGCATTTAATGATCTACTGACCCAACAACCTTATGCCCCACTATGTGTACAAATTCACAGCACGTAACACTAATCATGGCATATTATGCAAATCTATTTGCTTTCTGAACTCTATTCTCTTGCTTAAGCTGTTCCATTATCCTGGAATTTCCCCCTTGTCTTTGCATATGCCCAAATTTTAGTGTTTTTAAAGATCTAACCTAAATGCCTAAACGAAACTTCATTTTTCTGTGAAGTGGGAACTTCTCTCTCCTGCCTTTTGAACTTTACAAAACACTCAAGTCTGTATTTCCTATGGCAGTTATCACTTTGTTTTTTAGTAGTTATTTTTTTTTTTTTAGTAATTTTTTTATTCTACTAGTAAGAATATATAATTTGGTTAATTAAATAATTTTCAAAATAGAGATTAAGCCTGAATCATATTTCCTTTCTCCATTTCAGGCCTGTGAATTCTTGACAAATAAAATATTGTCTGAACTTTCTTATATGATTTATAAAAAAAAAAAAAAGGATATCAGCTCTTGGGGTAGGGCATAAGGTGGTTAAATTTTTTCCTAGGACATATTCAGGGGCAGACAGACGTTGTTGACTTTGATTTCAAGGTGCCATTATAATGAGATTTACAAAATAAAATGGGAAATCATGAAGCATTTCTGTTCCCAAAATGGGAGGAACTTCCTGTAACAGACTTCCACAGGAGACTCTTCACTTGGCCAATAATTGATATACTTGCCACTATTGGTTTTGGTTTTTAATCCTTCTTAATTTTCTAAAGAAGTATTGTTTTGAGAAAATTGAAGGAAGATAAATAATATAACTTCTACAATATGTAAGCTCCTTACAGATGTGATACAAGTCTTTCTATACTCTAGGTACCTAGTAAGGGGTATCTAGCATTATGACCTGTCCTGTTGGGGGGGGGGGGATATATATACACACACACACACACACACACACACACACACACACACACGTATATACATATACATATATGTATATACATACATATGTATATATATGTATATGTGTATATATATATATAGAGAGAGAGAGAGATTAAACAATAAGGAGTTAATAAAAATGACTAGACCATTATATTAGAAGTCAAAACACCATATTATGTTTAAACTTCCTTTCACTGATTAAATTCAACCGATGTGAGGAATATAAGAAATTATTCTGGTGACTTGCAAAGATTGTATTCAATTTTTGAATAGTAAAATTAAAGTTAAAAAGAGAAAGTCAAGAAGATAAAAATACATAAGGAAAAAATTGTGTATAACCCATATTGAATTTGCAGGGTTTTGGGAACTTATTTCATTAGAATATTCTTAAAGAAATCCAAAAGAATTGAAAGTGAAAGTTACTATGGTGAATTCTATTGGAGATACCAACATTTTGCCTTTAATTATCTGAGCAGAAATTGAACAAGAAAGCATGTACATGAAGAGGACGTTACATTGTTACTTATAAAGAACACAGAACTCTTCCTCCAGTGGGTTCATTGCATACTCTTCTCATTAACATGAAGTAAATGGTACCTTGCTAAGTTTTCTATGGTAGGCTGCCTTGGTTGGCAGAAAGAATTGTCTGAAAGCTCCCTGTTTGCTTGAAAAAAAGTTCTTAACTGTATTTAATTGTCTTTAGAAAGAAAAAAGAATAATTTAATATATAGGTGTATATATGTATAGCATTTAATGATCTACTGACCCAACAACCTTATGCCCCACTGTTTGTACATAAGAAAGTCCCTTATTGAAAGCAGTTGATCTAGTTGATACCCTTTTCTCAAAAAGTCTGTATTCTCCTTGGTAATGTGTTGAGTGGGAAAGAAATTGGTGAGCATAATCATTGTGCTAGGTATGACTTTAACTAGAATTTGAACTAATCAGGATTAAGTAATACTATCTCCTTTAGCATTTAACCTCTTCAGTATTAAGATCAGCCGTCACTTTATTAATGGCAGGAAGTTGGGGCAAATAAGAGAAGTACTAAATACCATGTATGCACTTGATTTTGATTTTACTAATGACAATAAGGAAACTGTAAATAGGCAGTTCCATGTAAACTTCCTTTCAGCATAGCTATTGAGATTTGAGTCTCAGCATTCTTCAGACTGATAGTATGCAGGTTTCTGAGATATTTGGGGCCAAATTAGTTTTATACAACATAATGATAATGCATGTTTTTTTCTTTATGGTCTTGATTTCCATTGCACCTTGAGTTTGACGGTAGCCATTTCCAAGGATATTGAAATGTAACATGTTTGTGTGGTTTATTTTTTATTATTTGGTTAAACTTGTAGCTTCTTTTCTTGATCTTGTTCTTAGTGAATTGAATCAAAGTGGAAGCCAAAAAGCTCTAAAAAGTCAGTTGGAAGCTCTTGACAAATCTCTAAGAATTTCAAAGTCGATCAGAAGCCCCGCCAAACCTTAAGTTAATTGTGCTCCTATGGAGTGTTTTACTCATGTCACAGAAGATTCATAAAGGGAACAGAAATTCTCTTCATGCTTCTCTTCCACCCAACTTTAAACTCAGCTTTTGAGATTTTTTTCCCCCATGGTCCAGCAGCATAGCTCTATTTGCTCTTCTCTAGAAGAATGGAGTCACGCCTTCCTCCAAAACCTCCCTCATGATTACCTGTGAATGTTTCTTAGTCAAATTTTAATTCATTATATTCAAAACAATAGACAACTGGAGATATAACTCAAAATCCATAATTTAATATAGAACTATACTATATTTTCTTTCTTTCTTTTTTTTTTTTTTTTAAGATTTTATTTATTTATTTGACAGAGAGAGACACAACAAGAGAGGGAACACAAGCAGGGGGAGTGGGAGAGGGAGAAGCAGGCTTCCTGTGGAGCAGGGAGCCCGATGCGGGGCTCGATCCCAGGACTCTGGGATCATGACCTGAGCCGAAGGCAGACGCTTAACAACTGAGCCACCCAGGCGCCCCTATACTATATTTTCATACTCAATTTTGTCCAACACATTTCTAGTCCATTAGGTTTTGCGAAGTTGAAGGCAAGATGCCTAAAAAATTATATTGACCTGCTGAAATGTTAATGGGTGAGATTTAAGAATTTAACATACTGCATGGAGCACTGGGTGTTATACGCAAACAATGAATCATGGAATACTACATCAAAAACTAATGATGTAATGTATGGTGATTAACATAATAATAAAAAACTATAATAAAAAATAAAATAAAAGTAAAAGGAGCAAAAAAAAAAAAAAAAGTTGAAACAGACCCCAGCATGTTGTAACATTTTGGAGATACTGTTCTGTAATTATACAATATTTATTAGTTTCTTTTTAATGAGGGAGTAGAAAAGTGGATGTAGATCCATGTCAATAAACTGCAAGGTCATAATCCACACGCTAACAGAGAAATTGCAAACTTTTTCATTGTCGGCGTTTTTACATTATTTTGCTAAATGGTAAAGGAGTCATTCATGGAACTAATAATTTCTGCAAAAGAAATAACACAAGTATATTACAAACTTATTTATTGAAAAAAATCTACCATTCTCTTTAAAAAAAAAGACAAAAACAAATTAGTTTGCAGTGTTTTTCAGAATCAAATTAGCAGTGTTCTCTTACATATGATTTTTCTAAAGACTTTATTCATTTAACTGATATTAAATTGTTCAATATTCATAATACTCCCTGAATTGCTTTGTGTTTGAAATGTGAGTGATGACTAAGAAGGGAGGTGAAAAGTAAAGGCTTTCAGGATAGCTAACTTTTCCCTTCTCTACATAGTTTAGTTATTTTTGTTGCTTTATGATTAGTATTGTTTTCTGATTGTTACAGTGTTAATTTTAAAACCTAGAAGGTGAGTGGATTTCTGAAAGTAAGGGCATTGTTACTCCTGTTCACCCCTGTGTCATCAGATGCTAGAAATAGTGCCAAGCATTTGGGACATGCTGAATTAAAATTTGTTGAACAAATAACCAAAGGGAAAAAAAATTAGGACAAACTTCCCAATAATTCAAAGCCCATTTTTATAAATAAGATTAAACTAAAGCAAAATGATTTAGCTCCTGTATCTTTTTGCATTCACCATAATGCCTGGCAAATAGCAGGTAATTAATATTCCTTTTATTTATTCATTATTTTCTTATTTCATTAATTCCAGTAAAAAGTTTAGACCTCACACAAATATGTATTCAATGAATGAGTAATCACTCACAGAGACTAGAAGATTGGTGACTTTATTATTCCTGATTTACAGAAAGGAACTAGACTTACACTGTCTTCTTCCCAAAGTGTCACCATAGTGGTATTAGAATATGAGCCCAGTCTTCTGACAGGCTCCCAGGTCCTTTCTACTAAGCCACCATTTCCCTGAGATGGCTCAACAGAAGATGCTTAGTGGAGATAAATAACCCCTGGTATGATGATCTTAAAATGTTTTTTTGGTTTTTTTTTTTAAGATTTTATTTATTTGACAGAGACACAGCGAGAGAGGGAACACAAGCAGCGGGCGTGGGAGAGGGAGACGCAGGCTTCCCGCGGAGCAGGGAGCCCGATGTGGGGCTGGATCCCAGGACCCTGGGATCATGACCTGAGCTGAAGGCAGACACTTAAAGACTGAGCCACCCAGGCTCCCCGATGATCTTAAACTGTTGATTCAGGTGTCACTTTAAGGGTACATCACTGATACTTTTCTTTACATGTACGTTTCAGTGTAGTTAGGATCCCTTTTTGATAATCAGATTTTTCAAAATTCTTTAAGATTTTATATATAGTTTATAAATTCAATTCAGTATATATATTTTATATATTTAAAAATTTCAAGATTCTTTTTCAACAAGAGCACTGGGTTTGCAAAGTCAGATGAGTGAAATTTAAGTAAAAGAGTAAATTATTTTCAAGACGACTTTGTCCTTGTGTAAATATTGGAAGTTCATAATACATGATATCCTGTTTATGCCAAATGATTAGGGCAATGAAAATGAGGAATATGAAACTAGTGTTTAAAATCTCTAGACTCTCATCTCTCCAGTGTTCAGTGTATTCAACCTTTTTTTTTTTTTTAAGATTTTATTTATTTATTTATTTATTTGACAGAGAGAGCGAGAGAGAGAGCACAAGCGGGGGGGGGGAGAAGCTGCCTCCCCACTGAGCAGGAATCCTGATGTGGGGCTCAATCCCAGGACCCTGGGCTCATGACCTGAGCTGAAGGCAGACGCTTAATGGACTGAGCCACCCAGGCGCCCCCAGGGTATTCAACCTTAAAAAAAAAAAAGTCTGCATTACATGTCCTCTGTCATCTTACATTTATTCGAAAGTGTGGTACAATTACAAAGAAGATAAATGATTCTATCTGGTGTTTTTAGAGTTGATCCACCTTTGCTACTCTACCTAGGGTATTCTTCCAAGTGTCAGAACAGGTGGTATAAAGTGGATCCACACAAAAAATATTAATGCCAGATAGAGTCATACAAAGTATGACTAAGGAATAGACCAGGTCTCTTTACCCAGGAAATTTTGAGCATCTGGTTCATTATATCTATTTAACCTTCCATTCTTTGTGTGCTGCTCTGGTACATCATCCAAATGCATCTCCTGTTTCCCAAATGGGAGCTAACTCAATCATGAATTATTCTGCCATTAATTTTTATTTAACATGAATGTCTTTTCTTACTATTTATAATTAAGATGAGGAGGGTCATTATAATCCAGGCAACCAAGAGAGGTACCCTTGTAGTTAAACTTTCATTGTATACGTTGTTTTCCATGAAACCCCAACCTGGGATCTCATTGTTTCAAAATGATGTCTTAATAACCCCTTAATTCCCCTGACTTCATGATTTTAACACTTTCTGTATTTGTAGAAACAATAAGATTTTATTCTACTATAATTGGGAGCCAGGAAGGAATTTGGAGGTTGTTTTACAGTTAAGAAAACCAAGGCACAGAGAATCCTATGGTTCACAGATGTTGTGTACCTACCATGAGGCAGGTGGTCAGCTGCACTCTGTGTTCATCCACAGGTCATTCTGATGGGAAATTCAAAATATGGAGACCCCTTCACAGCATAGAAGTGTATAAGTAAACCCAGATAATGTTTACTCTGAAGTGTATCACTAAACCAAGATCATATTTCCCCACTCAAATGTGTTTTCTTATCTCATTTGCTTAGAGATCTCAATGTCTTGCTAAATTAAGTCATACAAAATACAAAGTACTCAATATGATGAACTGTTTAAGTAAACCTGAAATTCAACCACATGTTGGAGAGGGAAAGTGTGTGTTCCTGTCTTCTGATAATATTCTTGAAGTAAAGTATGGCATATACTCTCAATTACTAGACACTGATGGCCATTTGCTGGGTGTGATAGTATTTACCTTTTTGCAGATTTTTTTTCTGATTAGTATTAACCTCCACTGCTGATCTTCTAGTCAAGATTTGGATATGAACGTGAAGCTCAAAATTATATTCTCGAAATTATCCACTAGATAGAATTTTAGTTATGGGTGAATATCCAATGATAACTGAATTAAAATTTTTCTATGAGTGTGATATTAAGAAATTAGCATTTTACTGATTTGCTTTGAAGCAGGAGGACATAAATTGAATTTGTCAACATTTCGTTCATCTATTTCTAAGCTGATGCACAAAAACAGAAATTACTTCTAGGAATACGCAATCTGAATTATGTGTAAAAACAGGAATATCTATCCAAAAACAAATTTTAATGGTTTAATTATTTAAATGTTCTATGCATCTTTAAGAGAAAAGGAAAGTTGTTTTTAACCACTAATTGATAAAATGGTGTGTTGGTAACCTTTATGAAATAGTCTCTATTTTTTTAAATGGAATTTTGAGATATTAAGCTGACTACTTCATTAAATTGAGGCCATTTTTTCCAAATATAGTTAACTCCTTTTTTACTACTAAGATCAAGTTTGTAATAAGAATTACTGAGTTTATTCTCTTGTTACAACTTCTTGGTACTACTTGAGATCTATGTGTCGCAATGATTCTTTTTCCTGTATTACTGCTCAAAAAATTAAATGTGTTATTTTCTCTAATATGTAGCTACACATATTAATGCAAAGCACTGCCCTGCATTTGGGAAAAGTAGATTATTGACAAAGCTCTTTTGAAAATTTATGGAGAAATAGGTGAAATAGAAAGAAGTCTGATAAAATATTAAGACATAAAAGAAGATAATTATTGTGTGATTAGTTTGATTTTATTATGTAGTCAATATAAGGAAAAATCCATGAACAAACAAGATAAAGATAATACCGAAAAGTCATAGAAGTTTAGGGAAAAAATAATTTGTCAATAAACTTTATGGAAGTAAAACATTGGTCTATAAAGAGAAAGTCCAGGTGTAATATGCATTGATTTTAACAAAGCACTGGATCATGCTCATAATTAATTTAGTGTAATTATTGTCTTGAATACTAGTACTATTGCCTATTTGAAAACCAGATGGAGGATTAAAATAACACCACACCAAGGTGAAGAATAGGCTCAAAGCTGCTCTTTTTATAAATGCTATTATTTAAATTCTCGTCAGAATTTTGACACAGAATAAATTATGAATATGCTTACTTTATGGACAGTCTGAGATGTAAAAATCTTTCTTTACATCATGACTTCTATACTATTTAGAAAATGTACAGAAGCCTCTCTAGTGTAAAATTATACAATTCATTTGATTCTAGAAGTCTTCAATTCCTGGTATGTGAATGAAATTAGATTTGGCTAGAAGATCTCTCAGTCTTTGATTCCATTCTGCATATGACTTTTCAGAGAAACCTGTGTTAAATATTTGCCTAATGATCATTTAAATAACTGAAAAACAAACAAAATCTTAAACTATAAATGGAGCTTCTATTAATAGCTAAACCATATGACCAACTCTAAAAGAAAATCATTACAAAATAGTGAAGGAATTTTAGTTTTAATTTCTTTTTAGAAAAATAAAAATTGTAGGGGCGCCTGGGTGGCTCAGACGTTAAGCATCTGCCTTCAGCTCAGGTCATGATCCCAGGGTCCTGAGATCGAGCCCCACATCGGGCTCCCTGCTCGGTGGGAAGCCTGCTTCTCCCTCTCCCACTCCCCCTGCTTGTGTTCCCTCTCTCGCTGTGTCTCTCTGTCAAATAAATAAATAAAATCTTTAAAAAAAAAAAAAAGAAAAGAAAAAAAAAGAAAAATAAAAATTGTAGCCTGTCTATTCTGGCTAATTTCTGAGGGAATATCAGTTCCTGGTATGTAATGACCTTAGATGTTGACAATTAATGACCTAATTTAAATATTTAATAGCCATTGTTCCACAAAACAGTAAAATATAAACAAATATGAACTAAAAACAAATAAAATCCCATCATTACTTCAATTTTAATGAGAAAACCCATAAAAAACGTTATTGTGTGTGTCATCAAAATATTGATACAACAAATAGAAAATTTATCTCCAAATTATATAAAATGACTTATAAAGTAAAAGTATCCCAAATGTACTAAAGAATAAAATCTTTACAGTATGACTGTCCTATGGACAGTAACTTCTCTAAAATAACCACTCATTACTTCTGAATTTTCATTGTCCTTTATTTTAATAGCACCATATAGATTTAAATGTATATTTATTGATTTATAAATTTATTCATTTATTTGAGCTACTTAGTATTGTATTAGGCACTGTGTCAAACATGGTGGGTATAACAAATATAAACCCTACTGTCCAAGAATGCAGTGTTATGGAAAGACTACAAACCAATAATTACACTACCCATGGTAGTTACTATAGTGGATGACTTAGGCTTTTAGGTTCTGTGGTAGGTTGAATAATGGCCTCTGAAGATGTCCATATTCTAATTCCTGAAATCTGTGAATATGTTACTTTATATAGAAAAAGGAGTTTGTAGATGTGATTAAATTAGGGATCTTGACACAGGGAGATGACCCTGGATGATATGAGTGTTTACAACCTAATCACATGAGTCCTGAAAAGTGGAGAGCTTTTCCAGACTATAGTCAGAGAGAGAGAGATGTTTTGTTATAGCTGCAATAGAAAACTAATTCAGGAAAGCAGGAGGAGGAGGAGTGAACTGTGCCTCCATTGAGGGAAAGCTTCAGATGGAGGGACCCTATATGAAATTTGCTAGGCAGACAAGTTGGAAGACCTGTCCAGGTGGAGGGAACAGCATTTACAGTTATAGAGGAGCTAAACAGTGTGTTCTGGGAACTTTTAATTTTTTAGAATTACTGAGTAATAAAATATGAGAGTGAAATGGAAGAAATAGCTTAGGTTCAGAGATTCTTACTTTTTATTCAAAATGAATGGAAATAATTTTCCTGTATCTTATTGACCATTTTACCTGAAGCCTGTCTAATTCAGCCTATATAATTGCTATTTAAGATTGTCATTTTTAAAGTATGGCTTAAGATCGACTAGTTAGAAATAGAAATAAACAGTTTGGTAGATATCATCTGATGTTTAATTAGCTTTTACTAACATACCCATTCCACAGATTACTCTATGTAGTTAATAAAGAGAGTGTTCATCACAAATTTACATTGCTTCGAATTGAATGTTCTATAGGTAGTGATTAGGCTGCCCGCTCTTTCAAAGTGGAATACCAGTATTATCCTCTATCTCTAAGTTGATTATAAAAATGTCAACTTTTAATAATAGTGAGAATTAGCAATTATTTAGTACATTTTGTGTACTGTATAATCTGTTGTGTTCTTTGAATATTTGTTTCACTTTTTTTTTAACAGCACTTAATTTGAGAAAACAAATTTCCTCAGTTCCAGGTTTTCATTACAGAATATGGTGTCATATTTTCTATAAAATTGTTACTAAAACTTTTACACAGAGAGGGGGTTATGGATTACTTAAAGAATATCAAGTATGTCCATTGATCTAATTTTTCAGTAGCTTATATATGAACTAATTATTATTATTACATTATTACAATCTGGAAGTTGTCTTTGGTAAATTAAAAGTAGTCATGAATTTATGTTTCACTTAAGTATATTTAATGATGCTTCTTTAAAATCATTTTTCTGCTCAAAAATGTGTCACAGTTTCCCATCTGGATCAACATAAAGTCCCCAATTCCTAGGTTGCATTGCAGAACCTCATATGCTCTGGTCCCAATCTCTGCCTGACCTCATTTCCCAACACATTATGTCTTATTCACACCACTCTTTGTCACACTGCCCTGGTAGTCCCTAAGATACACCAGACAGGTCCTACCTTAGGGCTCTTGTTCTTATTATTCTCTCTGGCTGGAGTGTTCTTCCCCTGATACCCACATGCCTTGCTACCTTACTTCCTTCTGGTCTTTGACAAAAGTCACATGTCTATCGACTATACTAGTAAAAAACCAACTGGTTTTAGTTATCGAAGGAAATTAATGTAACCAAATATTTCCTTAAAAAACCCAGATAGTCCAGATTGTGTCCTCATTGACCCCTGCATGGAATTCATCTGTTCATTTCTTTACCAGTTTATGTTCATTCCTCAAGACCCAGCACATAGGCCACCTACTCAATGGAGCATTCCCTGACATTCCAGAGCAAAACTGGTGACTGCATTTCTCTAGTCCCACGATGCCTGACTTACAAACTCACAATGTTGTTATAAGGACGAAAAGTCCAGTCAAAGTAGCTCAAATATGAAAGGGTATTATTGATGAGACACAGGGGAATCTGGTAGCTTTCCATGGACAAAAAGACATTTTTCACCCAAGCCACAAAGATTTTTTTAATTCACAGCCAAATGGAAAGTCATGAGTCAAGGCTACTCTCTCTTTAGTTCATGGGCCCTCAGCGGTGTATAGCTCTGTTTACCTCACATCTCCAGCTTTTCTCTGCAGAGCACCTTTCTCTCCTCCTTTGGCTTCCTTGTATTTCACAGCTTTGAATTGTATGTGACATTGTCTAGAACTAGTTTTATAACCTCTTTCATTTCTACTGATACGGATCTGAATTATCTCTTAGTTTTACAATCCAAAATTTATGAAAGAAAGCGTATATTTGGGTAAGCTTAGACTAATGTATTGAATTCCCCTAAAATAAGTGCCCTGAGCCAGATATGAATGTGTGCACACAGCTGTGACCAGCAAATGGGGTTATTTAGCAGCAAGGAGACCATCTTGGCCCACCCCTTCAGGAGAGCTTCTGGTTGAGAAAACATTTCCAACAAAGGAGAATGGGCCAGACATACAATGGGCAATGTGGACAATTTTGGACATTTGGTGTATTTCTGAGGTGTAGTGCACCACTGTGCTGTCATATATCTCTACAAGGATTGTGACTTTTTCATCCTTGTGAAGCTAATAGTGAAAATTTTAAATATTAAGGCAGGAGAACTGGGAAGATGTTTCCACGTAAAATATATTTGTATTGGTAAAAAATGGGTCCATAATAGAAATGTGGAGATCAGGTATTGTTTAATAAAATATACTTGACAATATAAAAAAGGGGTTGAGAACACATGCTGGTTAAGCAACACCAGTACTCTTGTGTCTAGTTACAGCCTCCATGTTTTTGATACACACTAAGTACTTAAAATTCAAACAGAACAGTGAGTAGGATGGCGAGGTATCTGGATATCATCATGTAGCAAAATATTTGAAAAATGTAGAAATACACAAAAATTAAAATCATACCATGGGAGATAGGGTAGCTACTTTTAATTAGTTGAAGAACTGTAATTCTTTTGAGATGCCATTGACATATAATATTAAAGTTAGGTGAACACCATAATGATTTCACACATGCGCACATTGGGAAATGATCTCCATGGCGTCTAGTTAACATCCATCAACACACACACAGAAATTCTTTTTCTTATGATGGGAACTTTCAAGATCCACTCTTCTGGCAGCTCCCAAATATGAAACATAGCAACACTAACTACAGTCCTCATGCTGTACAAAACATCCTTATGACACATTTACTTTATAACTGAAAGTCTGTACCCACGACCACCCTTACACATTTTACCCATCCCCCACTCTCTGCCTCTGGAAAGCACCAGTTTGTTCTCTGTATCCATGAATTAGTTTTCTTCTTTTCCTTAGAGTCCACATGTGAGTGAGTTCATATGGTATTTGTCTTTCTCTGTCTGACTTGTTGCACTTATCATAAATGCCCTGAAGGGGTCCATCTATGTTGTCACAAATGGTGGGATTCCCTTCTTTTTTATGGCTGAATAATAATCTATTGTGTGTATGTGTGTGTTTATATATCTACATCTATATATATTCTTTATTCACCTATTGATGATCATTTAGGTTTTTCCATGTCTTGGCTACTGTCAATAATGTTGCAACAAATATGGGAGTGCATATATATCTTCGAGTTAATATGTTTTCTTTTCCTTCCTATAAATAGCCAGAAATGGAATTACTGGGTCATATGGTAGTCCTATTTCTAAATTTTTTGAGGGAACTCTGTATTCTTTTCCATTGTGGCTGCACCTATTCACATAGAAATGAACAGTGCATCTTCATCAGCATTTGCTATTTCTTGTCTTTTTGTTAATAACCATTCTGAAAAATGTGAGGTGATATCTCATTATAGTTTTGATTTTCATTTCCCTGGTAATTGGTGATGTTGAACTTTTTTGTGTGTGTCTTTTGGCCCCTTGTATCTTCCCCTTGGAAAAATGTCTCTTTGGATACTCTATTTTTTAATGAAATTGTTTTTTTGGTGTTGAGTTGTATGAACTCCAGGTATATTTTGGATATTAAACCCTTATTATATATATGGTTTACAAATATCTTCTCCCATTCTGTAGGTTTCCTTTTCATTTTACTGAAGGTGTCCTTTGTTGTGCAGAAGCTTTTTAGTCTCCCACTTGTTTGTTTTTGCTTTTCTTGCCTTTGCTCTTGGTGTTAATCAAAATTTTTGGTGGTGTTAAAAAACATCACTAAGAGTGATGTCAAGGAGCTTGCTGCCTATGTTTTCTTCTAGGAGTTTACTGTTTTTAGTCTTACCTTTAAGGCTTTAATCCATTTGGATTAATAGTTGTGTATGCTGTAAGATGTCTAGTTTCACTCTTTTACATGTGGCTGTCCAGTTTTCTCAACAACATTTGTTGAAGAGACTGTCCTTTCCCCATTGTATATTCTTGGCACCTCCACTGTAAATTAATTGACTGAATACAGATGGGTTTATTTTTTGCCATTCTATTCTGTTACATTGATCTATGTGTCATGTGTCTGTTTTTTTTTTTTATGTTCCATTTATTAATACTACATTTTTGCTCTCACTAAAAAATGGAAATATTCTAAGGGGACCATAATTAAATATGCCTCATTTTAAAAATTAATAGACTTTAGTTTGGGGAGCTGTTAAATGTTTACAGAAAAATTGAGCAGAAAGTACACAGAGTTCCAATGTACCCACTCAACACCTTCCCCTCCCCAATTTCTCCTATTAATAACATCTCATATTAGTGTGGTACATTTCTTAGAAAATTATGAGCTGATATTGATCTATTATTATTAACTACAGTCTAAGTTTACATTAGGGTTTTCTCTGTGTTGCACATTCTGAATATGTGGAGCACAGAGAATTTTTAAGGCAATTAAATTATTCTATAGGATACTGTGATGGTGGATATATGTTGTTATGCATCTATATGTCTGTTTTGAAGCCAATACCATACTG
This sequence comes from Phoca vitulina, assembly GCF_004348235.1. Classification (NCBI taxonomy): domain Eukaryota; kingdom Metazoa; phylum Chordata; class Mammalia; order Carnivora; family Phocidae; genus Phoca; species Phoca vitulina. Next base: position 17,585,030 of record NW_022589708.1, on the reverse strand, counting down.
TTTTGATTACTGTGGCTTTGTAATATAGTTTGAAATGAGGAAGTATGATACTTCCTGCTTTGATCTTCTTTCTCAAGATTGATTTGGCTATTCAGGGTTGTTTTTGTGGTTTTATAGAAATTTTAAGAGTGTTTGTTCTAAAGAAATCAAATATAAAAGAAGAAACAGAAGTACATCTAGACCATGAGAGAATAAATAAAATGCTTCTCAGGAACGTGGGACCAATATGAATTAGATACCCACTTGAAACTATAAAAATAATATCTAACACTATAGAATGGATAAATTGAGTTTTTTTTCGCAAAATGGTGACCCAGCTGATGGGATTTGCTAGTACCTAGATGAACCATGGCCCTACATGAACAGCACTGTACCTATTCCCAACCATTCCCCCGCCTTGGCTGCATTTACTACTATTGAGTCATGCAAGTCACTGTTTATCACGATTTCAGTTATGCACATCTTATCACATTCTTATCAGATGCAAAATATAAGAAAATCTGTTTCCATCAGAAGGGGGATTGCTATAAAACACAAGTATAGAAATGTGAGTGTAAAAAAGGTAAATATTGCCAAAAGGACTTCAAGAATGCCCATGGGAAAGTACAGCCTGGCACAGGGAATTTATGTGTCCAAGTCAGGTGGTTTGTGAATCTCTGTTGAGTAGTTGGATCAATTGCATCATTAAATGTTTGAATTAAATAATGGACTTCCTTTGTTCTTATTTCATGCTCAATCAACTTTTTGATTATAATTTGTGTTACCCTGTAGCTTGTTACATTGAGAAAATATGATATGTAGAAGACATGAGGACTTAACTCACCCAATGATCCTTTTCATTATAAGTTTAAAATATTAGCATTACGTTTTATTTGAGTTGCCTATGCGTAAGCCTCTCTTAGTCCAGTGCATACTGCAATTACAGGATAGCCTCACAGGCCTAGAGAGCAGAATTTTGGAGTCTTGTAAGGTATCTCAGCTTCTCTTTTCCAACTTCCTTGAGACATCTTGGACACTCTGTAAGATCTTCTCACTGTAAAAATATATATATGTAAAAATATATGTATATATTTTAAATGTATCAAATTTACATTTGATCATTTCAACATCTCAAATCAACATCTCAAATGACTTTTTATGAACTATGACAACCTGATTTCATAATGTATATGGATAAGAAAATGTGAAGGGGGGGCACCTGGGTGGCTCAGTCATTAAGCGTCTGCCTTCGGCTCAGGTCATGATCCTGGGGTCCTGGGATCGAGCCCCGCATTGGGCTCCCTGCTCAGCGGGAAGCCCGCTTCCCCCTCTCTCATTCCCCTTGCTTGTGTTCCTTCTCTCGCTGCATCTCTCTCTGTGAAATAAATAAATAAAATCTTTAAAAAAAAAAAAATGTGAAGGTATAACCATGACAATTTTTAAAAAGAAGTACGGGGACCTGGTTTTCGTTTGCTACATGCCCCAAAAGTTTATTAATCTATAATAAAGGAGACAGTATAATATATACATGAATAGAAAAAAGTATATCTATGGAATACATATTAGATTCCAAATCAGCCTCCAGAGATATAGTTTATGATAGAGTTGTCATTTTAAAACCTATTTATTCAATAAATTATGCTTTGATTACACTCTATCCATTGGTAAATAAACACCTTCCATATACCATACACAGTTACACCATACACACTCACATCTGCATTTTAGATGAAGCCAAGAGCTAAAATTTAACATGTTTAGAAATAATAAATAATGAAAAAGATTTATAATATTGGAGAAAGACTTTCCCAAGTCAGAATCAAAACCCAAACACCGTAATGCAAAAATTTACGTATTTGACAAATGAAAATTAAATATTCTCAATGTTAAAATTTGACATTAAAGATACAAATGACAATTAGAAAAAATATTTTTAACAAATATAGTAGGCATAGGGTCATTGCTTATATAACAATGAGCGAAAGATAGCCAGGAACAAATGAACAGAGAGTAAGAACATACAGATCAGATAGCAAGAATTACAAGTATTTCCAAAAAGTGTTAGAAAAGATGCTTGGTCTCACAATCTAAGAAATATAATTAAGCAATGATGGTCCTTTTAATCTGTATACTTGACCATTATCAGAAAGGCTGATAATATCTGTTATACATGAGGATACAAAAAGCAGAACAAATCATAGACTCTATGGGTAAAGCCCATTTGAGGGAACATTTAGCTCTATTTTCAAATTTGATGTCCACATCCCCATTGACCTAGGATTTTTCTCTAGAAATTTATCCTAGAGTAATAGTCATACATTACTACCAGGATATATGCCCAGAATGTTCACTGCAGAATTCTATATCATACTGGAAATGGAAAGGGAAAACTAAGTTCCATAAATAAGATTATAATTGAATAAATTATTGTATATGTATGCTCAGCCTTTAAAAGGAACGGAATAGAGATATAAATAGTGGTGTAGATCACTTTCCGATAGATGAAGGAGGAAAAAAAGACGAGACCCTCTATAAATTACACTCGTATTCGTATAGAAATAAGATGTATGTGTGCATGTGAGTGTGCATTTTAGAGAGGCTTTTTCCCATTCTACTCAATATATTTCATATTATTTGAGTATGTTGCAGTAAATATTCATGTATTACTTGATTAAATACAATTTTTTTCATGATGTTTTTACAGAACTTTTTAGTAGATCACTGGGGCCAACCTAAACACCAGTGAATCAAAGTTACAGAGTAACCATGTGGAAGGGTTTTTGTAGCCTATCGTTGACGCCTAACATGGTCACATTGAGGGCTAGATGATAATCTATGAATGACCCCAGGGGTACAGCATCTGAGAAAATGGATGATAGTTGCTATACTTTGATTCTATGATTCAAAGTGTGAACCTTGGAATAATTAATCTCTACACGTTGTGTTAGTCCCTCACCTGCTACACAGGTGCTGTTTCCTATGCCAGGTACAGCTTTGCTGTCTGTGACTGTTCACTCCTTTGGTGATGACATTTACTACTGGAGTGGCAACTAGATGGCACGTTGCAGTGTGTTCAAAATGTTGTGCAAAGTGGCCGTTGCTATTTAACACATTAAGCTTAATGCCCTTGGTCCTGAATTTTCTAAGCTTTCTGGCCGTGGTAACGGGAACACACAGAGACGGTGATTGAGGATGGTTTTGGTGCGGAAGTGCCAAGATGCTAGCGAGACTTTTGTTGAAACTAACATAAAAACTGTTTTAATTGGGGGGTGCCTGGGGGGCTCAGATGGTTAGGCGTCTGCCTTCGGCTCGGGTCGTGATCCCAGGGTGCTGGGATCGAGTCCCGCATCAGGCTCCCTGCTAGGCGGGGAGCCTGCCTCTCCCTCTGCCTCTCTCTCTCTCTCTCTCTCTGACTCTCATGAATAAATAAATAAAACATTAAAAAAAAACTGTTTTAATTAACTTTGAGTTTACAAGTGGATTAAATTGTTCTCCTCAAGCATTCAACTATGACAATAAATTTGCAACTCCTAAATTATGATTTTGGCTAAATTTAAATCTCGCAGCAGTAACTCCATTGTATAAGAATTTTAAGAGTTACTTTTATTTTTTCTAGTTCTCATTTTATTGAAGATGTGATACAAATCTGATAACTGAATATAGTCCACTTTGGCCTACTAAAAATTACTTGAGATAGGGAAACTACTACATTTTCTATAGAATTATATATGATTAATTGATCTGCAGTATAGAATATCCATTCTAAAATGTTTACAGACAGTTTTATATGTAGAAGTTTAAAGGTTAACTACACAGATTTATTTTAGAATTTTTTTTCTGAGAAATTATGCTATGTAAATATTGTGTAAAAACATGCTTCTTTTCCCTTTTGTTACCAAGGTGGATTATGATTTATGGTGAATGGTTTGGTCTTCATGCTTACTGAATACAAACATAGATTCAACAGAACATTTGAACTTGTCCTAAGATAATTATGTTACAATGTGTTTTTTTTTTAAGCCAATTAATCTCTTAGAGTTTAATAGTGTTGGTTTTTCTAAGGTGAATGTGTTTTCATTTTGTGATTAATTAGTGTCATTACCACTTAGCTGCCCTGATTAAACATCTGTTTAAGTACCATACTCAAAGAAATAATTTACACTGGAATAACAATTTATATAAACCCATATGTAAGTTAGCTCTGTGAAGTATTGATGTCATGATAGAACTTGTATATGTTTAGAAAATAGTTGTGTGTGTACACATATATATTTCTGTATATAACTACACACTTTCTATACACATCCATGAAAAAGTTATTAACCTTTAACATATACTTCTTTTGACACCATGGTTAAATTATAATTATTACTTTAGAGTAATAGTCATTAAGTCAAAATTCACCTTTTTAAAATCTTCAACCCTCTTTGTCTGTGGGAGCATGTCAAAGAGCATGTACAAACTCGTGTTGCTAGAGATTTCTACCATAAAGAGTTTGGTTGGAAAAAGATCATTTCATTTATTTAACAAATCTTTATTATTTAACTAACGCTAGTCACTGTTCAGGCATTTGGAATACATCAGAAAATAAAACAACCCTGTGCTTATTGAATTTATGTATTTTGCAGACTAGAGGATCAATGAAAAGTGAACATAATAATTCAACAAGTCATATGGCATGCCCAGGGGGCAACCACCACCTATGGGGTACATCAGGCCTGCCACCTGTGTTTAGAAGGCCTGTGAGCTAAGTTAATTTTGTTTGTTTGTTTTTTTAACATTTTTAAATGGTTGAAAAACTTCAGAAGATTTCATGACATGTGAATTTAAAATTCCTCTGTATAAGTAAACTTTTACTGAAACATAGCCATGCTTATTGCTGTAAGTATTTTTTATAGCTGCTTTTGCACTCCAAGAGTTAAGTAGTTGAGAAAGAGAGATCATATGATCTGCAAAGCCTAAAGTATTTACTATCTGGTCCTTTACAGAAAAAGTTTGTTGACACTTGCATTAAATAACTTAGTAATATTTCACTTGCCTACCAAAATTCACAGTTAATGTGTATAGATAAATACACATCAACGTAAATGTCTACAGATAAATACATATCAATATATAGATCTCAACTTATTAATACACTATTCCGCTAAAACCTTCTCCAAATTAAAATTCAAACATTGGTGTTTTTGCTGGTAAAAAAAAAAGAAAAAAAAAGGAAAGCCTGTTATGTCTACTGAGTATCTCCATTAGTGGATATACTATTGTCAGATAAATGTAGAATTCAAAATATGATTTGCATTAAACTAACAAGTGTGGAGAACTTATTATGGGCCAAATGCTTTAGCTATATTATCAAATTAAGTTCTCAAAGCTACCAAATGAAATAGGTATTTCTTTTCCCATCTTATAAACAGAGACAATCAGACCCAGAAAATTTGAGTGACTTGTCTGGAGTCAGATTGGACCCGGTGGGTGGTTGAGCCTTGATTAAATCCTAATCTCTTGACTCTAAATTTAGTTGTTCCCTGTGACCTAGAGTTAGCTCAAAGTCCTATCTTATACTGAGTACTGGCTTTACACCTCCTTAACACTACTTAGCAATCAAGCAACACTGCAATTTAAGTATTATCAGCAATTTGGGTTGAAATAGTTCGGATTGCCATCTAAGTCTAGAATAAAGTGAGTAAATCAGGTTTATTGGCCAGACACTGTAAACAGGCATGCTTCCTACTTAATGATTTCAACTCCACTTTTATCATAGAAACAGTATGTACAATTGATACAGCCCAAATCCCATCTTAGTTTTTTTTTAAGGGATATTATTTAGCATTTATTTTTGAAAACAAGATTTTTGCATGAGTTGGTGTCATGGAAGAGGAAAAGGTGGGAGAGATAAGAGGTAAAATTAAATCAAGAGTAAAGATCAGGAGTGGAGGGAACAGGACTGATATCATCAACACGAGCACTCTGTGGGCTTGGATGAAAACACAGAATTCAGATAAACAGGCTGTGCCAAGGAGAAAGATAGGAAGTAAACTTGCCAAGGACCATCAGCGTTTACCTGTGCAGGGGCAGCAGTAGAAGGGAGCCCGATGTGAGCTTTATTTGAGAGTTTAAATAGGAGGAAGAGGGCTTTGGGCTCCTTGTTTCTTAGAAAACATTAAATATGTTTCCTCTTGTGGTGTATTCTAACACATAGTCATCATCTACTAAGGTTTTCATTTTTTAACTTTTTCTGGTCCTAGTTATTTCTAATTTGCTCCTATTATATAATTTGGATTTATAAGCCAAATCAAATTATGAATGAAGTGGGTTGGAGGTTCACTGACTCATTAATTCAAAAACATTTCTTGAGTTCCCTTCATCGGGTCAGATACTATGCCAGTCCTGAGAATGTAGTAATCCAGCCCACCCTGGTGTTTTTCCTGTTTAAGGGCACATTTTACTGCAGAGACAGATAGTAAACTACATATTATCTTGTTAAAAGTCTTAAATGTTACAAAGGAAAATACTGGGCACATTGAAAGCTTATAGGATAGAATTGATGTAGTCAGAGCTAGATTTTTGAAGATGTAATTTTAGGTTAAGAAATTAAAGACAGGTAGTGTTTCTAAATGAGGCTAGAGTGTGGCAGAAGAAAGAATATTTGAACAAGTCCTCAAGTTGGGAAAGGAATGAGCCTATTGAAAGAACTGGAAAAAATGAGAGGAAGGTATCTGTGTGGCCCAGAAGGGGTTGAGGAGGAAGACGAGGCTGAGGAGTTGGGCAGGGTAGTGTCATACATACACTTTAACAACACATTCCTGATTTTAAAGGAGGGTGGAGTGAATTTGGATGAAGTCTCGAGTAAATGTGAAAGATGGTTTGGAAGATAATTAACGTGATCCAAATGAAGTCTAAAAGAGAGGAGCTGTGGTGGAGGCAGGAAAAGGTAGATACATGTGGAATAAACTTAGAAAATTGAATTATATATATCTGGTTATTAATTGGACCCAGGAAGTAAGGAAGGAGTTAAGGAACGAGTCTAGCTTCTATGAGCAGAAGAACAAATGTACTATTTACTGAGAAAGAGCCCTGGCCCCAGACCAGGGTTTTGTGGAAAACATCATGAGCTGGGTTGTGTGACACTGAGTTTAAAGTTTCTGTGTGATACCTAAGTCAAGGTGTTAAGGATTTAATTAGGTGTAAGTCCAATGCTCAATGGAAGGTCCCAAGTGAAGGTGAAATTGAAAAGTACTAACAAAGCCTGGTACTATAAGCATGAGTGTGGGCTATTCAGAAGAAACTGAGTCATGAGAACATATCTAGAAGCAATTCCACTCCTAGATGTATACCTGAAATAAGTGAAAACATAGATTTAAACAAAAACTTGAAAGAAACATGCATGGCAACGTTACCCATAATAGCTAAAAAGTGGAAACAACCCAACTGTCCATCAAATGATGAATGGATAAGCAAAATGTAGTATATACATACCATGGAATATTACTCAGAAGAATGAATGAGGTACTGATACATGCTACAATGTGGATGAACCTTGGAAACATTTATATTAAGTGAAGGAAGCCAGGCACAAAAAACTCAAATGTATGATTCCATTTATTTGAAATATCCAGAATGGGCAAATCTACAGATAAGGGATTACCAGGAGCTGGGGATGGGTGGAAGAGGGGAATGATTGCTAATGGGTATGGGGTTTCTTTCTGCAGTGATGGCAATGTTCTAAAATTGATGATGGTAATATTGCGCAATTCTGTGAGTCCACTAGAAACTATTGAATTGGATATTTTAAATGGATGAATGATATGTGAATTACAATCTCTGTAAAGCTGCTATATTCAAAAACAATCACACTGAGACAAGATGACTTACTGATAGCACAGATATGGGAGATGAGAAGATTGAAGAGTAGAGAGAAGATTTGCAATGAATAGTTTAGGGAAAAGAAGGGGTTGATTTTAAAGAAGCCACCTGGGGAAGGAAGGGAAATAATGTTAATAGGGAGCTTAAAGTGAGTGAGGGGGCAAAGACTGAGGATTCTGAGATCATTAACATATTCAAGTTCCTAATAGTGTAAAATACACACTTGGCAAGGCCAGGCTTAAAATGTATAATGACCAGTTTTCATTCTTAAAATCTTGTCTGATGGCATGATGCTAGAATGTAGGTAAGAGCAACCAATATCCTTTAGTCTGACTTTCTCAGTTACTATTTTGTGTCTTTCAACCATTTTGCTTCAAGGTTCAGCCTTTGTGTATTGGACCGGGTGAAATGCAAATTATATTTAAAGAAATAGGTAGACATAGAGGAGTTATAGGAGAGGGAGAGAATTATATCTATGGCACCCTCAACTAAAGAAGGCATAAGATTTCTGCTAAGAAAATACCAACCCACCCTCCCACTCCTTCTCCAGGGCCAATTCCCAGCCCTGGAGAGTAAACATTGCCTGCCTAATGTAAATAGTAGAAAATCAACTTCTTCTTACGTTGCTTATAAGATGTGTAAAGCAAAGGACAAGAATTCTGTGCAAACCAGATAGAATGAACTGTCAATTTCACTCAGGGAAGCACTTAAGCCTAGTTATGCATATAAGCTGCAGCAACTCATTTAGTCATAAAAATCAATAAGACTGCCACCTGGGTCATCAGGGGAACCATCGTCACTGCAGAAAAACAAATCTGAGCTTTCCTAACAATGAGATGGAAGTCACATCCTTCATTAGACCACAGCCAAGACCAAGCTGTATTTTTTTTTTTTTTTTCCAGCTGAGAAACTGTTAAGCATTGTTATTGCTTATTTTGGCTGTAACAAGTCACTTTTCCTTCCTTTCATAACACATCACTCTCTCTTAAATGGTGCCTCCTTGCTAAAATCCATTGTATACTGCAAAAAGGTGAATTATTAGAATAAGAATTTCAGAATCCTGATTCTATCTTATAACCTAGGTAAAATGGCCAGTGTGAAATATTACTAAATGCCAACCCTGGACCTCAGTTTCCTCAATGAAGAGTAAATTTCATACTGTCAAACTCACGTTTGTCTTGAAAGTTCATACATATTAGGTTTTTGACCCACAGGTGATATATAATGTTAGATTCTGTCCTACCATGCATTGTTTACATCAAGAACTCAAAGGGAAAGTTTAATTTATTGTGTTTCTTCACAAAAGACTAAATGATCCCACTAGTCAATTACCCTTCATCTCCCATTCTTCTCTCTTGGCACGGCCTATACATTCTCCCCTTCAAGAAGTACATGACTCTTCTGAGGCATTCTGGGCCTTACATCATTGTCTGAATAGAACGTATGAATAAGGACCAAATCCTACCTTTGACCTACTTCAAAGCTCAAACCATTTTATAGTTCTTTTCAGTTCACCTTCTCTACACAGATCCTTATCAGCGTAAGATCTGTTTCCAACTTATCCCTAATCCTCAAAGTTGTAACCTTTATTGACATAATTCCTCCAGTCCAGTTAAAGATATAGAGGTTGAATCTCTGTTGGCTGAACTCTTTGACCTTTTTAAGAGAGAGATTCTAGAGAAGATAGTACAAATCAAAATACTGTTTTCTAGTAAAGACAAAATTATTTCAAGCCACAATATACTCATTATCTAACCTAAACATAGTATTATTTCCATTATTCTTCTAAGGAAAATTCTCATAATGCTATTCTTTTGGAAATTTTCCTTTCCATATACGGACATGAGTTTTCATTTCCTTTTTGATAAAGTATGTAACTTGCCACAAATAGAATGGAACCAGTTTTGTGAGAAGTCTCAAAATACTAGGGTAGGAACATGAAATGGCTTGATGGTCTCCCCAACCATTCTTTTCATCTGAACACTGTCATATCTCCTTTGACTCTTTGTAATAGGTACTTTAATGACATCTTTGCCAAGTTCCATAACTTTCCCTTTGACTTTGGGTTTAGAGCACAATTTCTTTACTACATAGAAGACACCACCCTTGTTAGCATTTGTAAGCTAACTTAATTTAAAACAGTAAGTCTTGCTCTTCCTGAGTGGTGGTGCTGTCTGTCCCATGTCCCTCAGCAGCTAGCTCCCCCTGTGTTTGAATCAGGCAGGAGAGAGAGGAAGAATAAGGCTCCTTATGCCAGTGGTGGGAGTTCTTTGTTGCACCTGGTGGGGTTCTGTTTTTCCTGAGGTGGTTTATACTGGTGATGAGACTATCCCCTTCACTCCAAGTATATGATTGCCAAATACCTCCCTTCATCTAGTGCAGGGGGCTCTGTCTCAATTTGGCCCTTCTCAGGGTTTGATATACTAGAAGACTCAAAGCTTTTGCCCCCTCCTGACCAATACTTCTTAACGTATCATTCCCTAGAACTTTAAAACCACATGAGGAAAGCTTTATTTGCCTTTTTCAAGTGCTGTGAAGAAATGGGACATAGGCCAGAGGTTGCTCCATATTCTTCCTGACAAAAACTTACCACCATATTTTCAAGCCCTGCTTCCACACACAACTCCGAAGACTCCTGCCCTCAAAATTCTCTAGAACTGAAGAGAGCTCTAATCTCTGTTTAAAAGATCTACTTAAACTTCAGGGGGTACATGTAAAGTGTCTCCCTGTTCCCCACCTTAATAGCAGACAGGGTCTAAACAAGGATAACACAGTTTGGACAGATGTTCCCAGAATGTTCTTCCAAGAACTTTGCACCACAGTGAGTCCGTGGTCCTAAGACTTGGTAAGCATCTAGCCCAAATCAAGAGGTCGATTCTCCATAGTAACTTGTACCCCCAAACTTCATGAGATATTCGTTTAAGCACCCTATATGACCCCAATATCCCATCACCCATACTTCTTCTGATCCCTCTCTTCTTTTTACATTAGAAAAGGGTGGGTTGTTCATAAGGTTGGTACTAACCAATAGTGAATAGAGCAGACAGGTGATGGTCCCAGCTGCTGAAGACTCTGTGACAAAGAATGTGGCCATTTTTCACAATTCCGTCACTCAAGGATGTATCTACAAGCCATTTGATTTTTTTTTTTTTTTTTTGCTGATTTCTCACATAGCAACAGTACAAGAGATCCATTAACTAATCTAGTCAGCTAACCTGAGCCACCAACTTGTAATTTGTGAATTTTGTATTTTGTGTTAACACCAAATGAAACATAAAATCCAGGAAAATAGCAAAATACTTTAAGAATTTCTCATGTATTAGGTACTTGCATCAAATAAGTTTACAATATTTAAGGAAGATCTAAGGATGTTGTCTTGCTAATATCAACAAATTTTAGTATTTTGAGTTTTTCTCTTAATTTATCTAGTTTATTTTCCCATCAAAACACATTACTTATTTATTATTTTGCTAATAGTGAAATGGGAATAATAACCACTCCACAGAGTGTGGTATATTAATTTGTTAATTTTGCTGAGCAATTGAAAGACCAAAAGCACTAACTGTTGTTTGGAGAATGAAGATATCTCCAACAAAGCAGAGAAAAGGAGCTGCCGATTCACAGTAAATTCAGTCTGATGCTGCCATTAGCTTAAATGCCTTCACTAAATGGTACCAACTGAGATCATTAACTTTGCTTTCATAGCAATTTTCTTAATGTTACTTAGCAACTTCACTTTGAAAATACCCATTGCACATCCCTATAGCCTAAGGAGCACCATTTGTAGTAAAATTGCATGTTTGATTGCATAGCCAGAGAAGAATTAATGATATGTCCTGAAGACCTATCACTGGCTACCATGAGCCTGTTCAAACAGTGACCATTTACTGCACATGAAATAATAAAGCCACATTAAAAGCATAAAAATTTACCCACCATAAAGTCAGAATATTAAAGGAATCACTTCCACAGGCAGTATGCTGCAAAATATCAAATTAATATCTATGCATTCTTGGGTAATGAATATGCATGTCAGTAAGAAGTTTTATGTAAGGTCCAGATAATTTAAAAGATGAAAACTGAAATGTACAGAATGCCTCTGCTCTGAAAGAAATGTATAAATATTTCCTAATATAACCTTGATCTGATCATGCATTTAATAAACAAAAACACCTTTGATGGTATGAAAATTCCTTTAGCATAATAACTTCTTCAAAAATCAATGCAATATAACAACTCTAGAAACTCTAAGTCATCAAAGTGTTATAGTTAAACCAATGATTTATTCTTCCTTCCAATTTTCTGTATGTTTTTCAATTGCTTATAATTAGCATGTATAGTTTTTTTGAGTGATATGATATTACCTTCAAGCAAAGATATTTAATGTAATCCAATAAATATATATTGAATAAATACATACAAATCAGCACTCAATACAATAGGCCTTTTTGGTTATTTTTAAACTATAAAAGAGAAATTTAAGTATCCTCAATCTTTATTCTAGAAATAAGATGCTATGTATTTTTCAATTAACAGGCATTTTTTCTGACCAAAGGGAGGGGTCATCCATTTTTCCTAACAGTAGAAAACAAGCAGAAACACTTATTATTAATAAGTTAAAATCCTTATTCCATGGCTTGATGCCATGATCACTGGTTTTATTTCTAATTTTCTGGTGTCCCTCAGTGATCTTTCTTGCTTATTTTTCTTTAAATATAGATACTCAATATTTTCTCTTTGTTTACACACTCTGATGGTTTTACTGAAACATATGTGTGTGACACTTAAATCAATATTCATCTATTTATCCATCCATCCAAACATTCATTCATTCAACATATATTGAGTGCTACTATATTTCACCAAGTGAACTAGGTTGTGAGTATTAAGGATGAATGAGACAGAATCCCTGCTTTGAAAAGAAGGGTTGGATATTTCTATCTGGATAGACTGATATCCCTTCAGGCTCAACATACCTAAAATTAAGTTATATCCCAAACTGGATCTCCAGCCAACATTTTCCAATTCTGTTCATGGTTATTTCATGTTTCCATCTCTTGGGTTAATTTGCTGACCCTGTCCTCCTCATGATTCTCCTCCAATCAGTCTCCATTGCTGCTTTGTTCTGTTCCCTATTACTTCATATCAGGATCACTCATTTTGCCAAATGTCCTTATTTATAAAAGACAGATTTAAATATTTTATTTCAGTAAATCATGATAGGATAACATGTAAAATAAATACATAGTATCTCTGGATAGTGACAATTTACCATCTCTTACTTCTACCCACTCATAGACTTACCTCTCAGAAATAATAATGTTAGCTAGTATTTCTAAAGCTTATTGGTTGGTTTCTGTATGTCAAGTATTGGACTAAGATCTTTATATTCCATAAAATAATTAACACATCAGATCCATGTCAAAGATTCTATTTTTATCACCCATTTAGAAGAGAGGAAATGGGTGATTTGATTAAAGCCATATAACTAAGGTGTGGCTATGCAAATTTAAACCCAGGAGGTCAGATTTCAGAACCTTTTTTTTTTTCCACTTATTTCCTGTAGTCTTTGTAAATTTGGCTTTTTTTTTTTTTTTTTTTTTTTTGGTAGTTAAGCCCATAATTCTAAGCAATATGCCTGTATTTTTTTAGGAAATATTTATTTATTTGAGAGAGAGAGAGAGAGAGAGAGAGACATACTCCCCACTGAGCAGGGAACCAGATGCCAGGCTCTATCCCAGGATCCTGATCATGACCTGAGCCAAACGCAGACACAGACACTTAACCAACTGAGGTGCCCCGATACGCCTGTATTTTTTAATCAACTTTAGATAATGCCTTTTAGCTCTCCATTAGGAAAGAAAAGGGTTCAGTTCATTTTCCTTAAACCCACTTTCACTGCTTCTCTCTTCCAAATATGTAAATATTTGGAGATATTTTATAGTTTGTTCTCATTTTAAGTTGTTTTAGTTCAAACAATAGCATATTATACGGTGTTATGCTATGCCGTTTTCTCTTAAAAAAACTTGCTAATATTATGTCTGCACACTTACAATTATTTTTATTGGCTATCTAAAATTCTATGCTACCTTGTATCTACACTCATTCACTCAGTCCCTCATTGATAGATATTTAGGCACTTTTCTATTACAGACAATCCAACACTGCATATAGAACACTTCTGTGATTCCAGATTTAGGAATGCTTTTCTTTAAGGCACTCCAGACTTAAGAGTGGAAGCTTCAGTTCTCCCATTTGTTCAGTTTACTTAGTGAAGAGCCTCTTCCCTGCCCTCTCTTCCTCTCTACAGTTTACATCAGGCTGTCAGTCCTGTGAATAAAGGTGGGGCCAGATGCTGAAAGTCTCAGCATTAGACCTTCAGTGAATACTGTTAACCCGATTGTCATTCCTACCTTCTCCACTACCAACTCTGAGCTTGTTCTTTGCATGTCCTGCAAAAAAGACCAGCTACCACTTCTGCCACAGTGGCCTTGTTTTCTCATGTTTCAATCTGCTTCCATATTGAATTTCTTTTTTTTTTTTTTTTTTTAGTATTTCTCTTGCAGTGACAATCTGTTTCAATTTCTGTTTTGGTTCCATTTACTTGTAGATGGAAGGCCAGATAAAAGTCTTTTATAATTTTTATAATGGAAAATTTTATTTACTTTTAAACAATTTTTTTTGTCACAGTGTTCACTGGGGAAAATATAGGAAACTTTGTCTTTTTTGGCTTTCTTCTTGGTTACTTTTATGTATTTTCATGCTTAACTATACTCTGTACATTTTTCTCTACCTACTTTCACCCAGGCATTGATCAAATATGATATATACAATTCAGAAAATAAATGAAAATCAGAAATTCAGGAACTGTAAATGCTGGATAGAGATCAAAGACTAGAAAACTGGAATATGGATATACATACAGACCATAGTTATATACAAGTTACAATGCTATTGACTCATCTGTCTACCTGATTGTAGCGAATTAAAATATAGGAGAGCCATGAAAATGAAGAGCGCAAGACAGAACTAGTTCAACCATGTGGGAAATTGGACTACTAATCCCCCTAACGAGCTTGGACGAAAGATGTGAGTCTACTGTCCTGGTCATCACCTGGGCCCACTCACTTCTGGTTGCTTCCCACAGTGAGAGCATCTTATTGCACAGTGTGGATTTGGAGTCTGAATGTATATGAAAAATACTTGACCTATTTGTAGAATAGCAATCATTTTCAATATTGGAAAAGAGACTGGATGGGCTGGGTTTGAGTTTTGAAACACGGTGGGTTGGTTTCTAAGGTGGAACCTAGAAAGGAGATTTTTAAGGATGAATTTGACTATATATTATTTTGCCTGATGTGCTAACTTAAAAATCTAACTCCTGTATCAGATAGGTCTCTACTGTATTTCAGTTGACTGGTAAATAACATATGAGATACTCCAGATAACTGAACCAGGTTTGATATATGAAGCAATACACGATTCATTATATGATTCTTATTGTTTAATAAAGGAAAATGTACAAATTCCTCAGGGTGAGCAAACTCTTTGGA
Source organism: Phoca vitulina (assembly GCF_004348235.1). Classification (NCBI taxonomy): domain Eukaryota; kingdom Metazoa; phylum Chordata; class Mammalia; order Carnivora; family Phocidae; genus Phoca; species Phoca vitulina. Next base: position 17,569,635 of record NW_022589708.1, on the reverse strand, counting down.
ACTTAGCTCTGACATAAATTAGTGAATGGCTCTGCACTGAGTGAACAGCGAGTGAGAGCATGAACAAGGTGTTTGACAGCATTATGAATGAATACCTACCAGGTAACTCTGACAGAGATAGGAAGAAAATGGCTAACAACAGGAGTATACTGGAAGTAAGCCCAGAGAATACTCAGGAGGGAGGTATTCATTAAGGAAATCAATGCTGGATATCACTAGGAGTAATTTTTTTTTTTTTTTAAATAATTCCACTGGGGTCAAGTCATCTTGCAAGACATACCTTTGAAGTTGATTAACCTGGAAATACAAGCTAGCCCACCTACTTTTAAAAGCTTGTGTAAAATAGAACCAAAGATCTCAATTAGTGATAAAAATTCTTTTTGCTTTAGCTCTCCTGGGTTGCTAACAAATGAAAAATGAAGTAAAGAGGTCATATTTGCAGAAAGATATCTAGAATATAATTGCATTGTCTCAGAAGAAGATGGTTAAAATTTTTAAATCAATTACCAAGATAGAATAATTGACTAATTTACAGATAGTCTGTATCAATTTGTCTCACGTCCATGTTTTATTGAGTATTGTCAACAATAGGTTTTATTAGTCAGCAAAAAACACAGATTTTCTTATTGCCAATGTAAAATAATAATAATAACAATTAATAATATGTAGCCTTGCTTCCAAATACCATCTCCTCATTTTCTTATTCCTGGCCCAGCTGAATGATATATTAGAACAGATACGGCTTTTGCTGTTCTAATTATAAGGAGCTCCTGTTTTGGACCATATTTTGGCTGAGTTGAGCCACATTTTGGTTTGTCTTGTTTGACAGGGAAAATAATTCTAATTCAACCAACTCTCAGAGCATTATTTGAACAAGGAAGATATATCCTGAACCATCCTTACTTCGTCCCAGAGCCTTGGCCCTTTTACAGAATCCACCCACAACTCCTGGCTCTCCTGATGCCCCCTGGCTTCTGATTGGTTTTATTTCCCAGATCTATTACAATAGGGTGAATACTCTCACTGGTTTATTTCCTGCAAATATTCAGTTAAGGGAGTAGATATCTGTCTGATCATCGTTGGCTCAAATATATCACAGAAACTATGAGTTTGAATAAAAAGGAACATCAAAATATTCCAATGATCAGTTGATAGTGACAACTTAGAATTATCTCTGGTCACATTATATTTTATACTAAGTTTACCTAAAGGCTTGACATTTTCTGTAGGAAATGTCATACATAAGGCTTGACATTGACTTCAGTCATTCCAACCCCCAGTGGAGAATTTAGGAATGCTCCTATATAGCTACTCATTAGTAATTGATCCTATTGATCCATGCTTTTGAAAGTGAAATTACAATTCTAAACAAACAAAAAAATATATATCTTTAGCTAGAAAAAAATGTCTGACAAATCTTTGGAAACAATTTCCCTGTACATGTTAAGATTACTGTATACTACATCGATGAGGAAAGAATAATTAGGATTGCCAATTAATGGTTTAAGGAATATTGGTTAGCTTTGGGGAATAAACAAATTTAGATCCTAACTTCATACATTAAAACAAATACATTCTTTGCAAATTAAGAGCTAAGAGTTGAAAAATTAAAGACCAAAGAGAACAAAAGTATACTGTTTATAAAATAAAGCACTTTCTGTCTATAGTATCAGTGGGATAAGATTAAAATGAAAAGAAAGATTAAGAGAATAATTCATATACAGATCTGTCATGAAGCCATTCAAAATTAAAGAAAATAGTAAGTGTGAAATACTTTCTTGTTATTAAGAAAATCATTAAGATTCCCCACAAATGAAAAATGGGTGCATCAGAGCTGCTATGTAGCACAACTCCATGGGGTACCATTGACCAGGTGCAATAATAATACATAAAGTATTAAATATTAATGTTTAAATGATTGATTAAACATAACTTTTTTAAAGAAATAAAAATGCTTGCTAATATATTAAATTAGATTTTTTAATCTAAATTTTATAATAATAGATTTTGGAAAATTAAAATACTTTTCCCCAGAGGGAAAGGAGACCTGAAAGATTATTGCCTCTGGAAGGAAAATTGTCAGCCCTTTTTTTTTTTACAAACCATTTGCTGTGTGTTGTTTATTCACCATTTCTGTAAATTGTGCTTTTAAGAGGTATCCATATAAAAATAATCTAAAACCTAGGTGAATATTATACAGAAAGATGTGTTTTATGCATCCTAAATATTGAACACTAGAATAGTTTTAAAAGTTGTAGTCCATCTATGCAATGAAATATTTTTTTAACCATTAAGAATTGTTGATGACCGCACCAATTGAAATTATAACACACACACACACACACACACACACACACATATATATGTCTATATATATCTTCATGATATATCTTCATGAGAACAGATACATTTTCATCTTGCTTACATATGTATTGTATATTCAGTGCCTGGTATATTGTATGTGCTTATAAAAAAAATAGAAAAGCATTTATATTAAGAAATGTGTTATCAAGTTAACAGTGGTTGCCTGTAACCATAGGATTATAAGTGATATTCATCATCTGCATATTATTCAGTACTTTCCAAATTTTCTAAAACAGCATATATTCCTTATATTGGATGTTTTTAAAGATACAAGCTACCAACAAATTGTTCCCATGGAGCCATCCACTAAGAAAGGATAACTCTTCAAAGAATCAATCTCATTGATTTTATTTGAGAATTAAATGTAGCATTACCTGTATTGGAATCATCTGGTATGTTTACTCAAAATGTAGATTTCTGAGCAAACGTGGGGATGAGGTAGAATCTACATTTTTATCATATTTTTGTGCCTTTCTCTTGACTACCCATATGGTTCTTATGCACATTACAACAAGAGAATCACTGAATTAGGAAGATAGTCAAAATTCAGAAAAATCCAAATAGTAAGAATGGTAGCTTTTGAGAGGAGTTTCTTTAAAGCCTGCTGAAAATGGCTGGTTAATTGGTATAAAAAACTTCATGAGACAGTCTTAAGTTATAAGACTTAAAGGAGTCATGAGCAATAGACAGCCTTAAGTATATATAGAAAAATCTTTTTATAAAGAAAAATCATTTCAGGTGAACTCTTTGGCCTGGGATTTGTTTTTTCAAACATATGAATGTAAAAATTAGTTCTCACAGGAAATGGTGCAAAACATCAGAGATACTATATAAAATATTTCTCAGTTAGAGGTGTTTGTTGACCAGCACTATGCAATAGGTGTCTGATAAATGTATAATTTAGATTTTTTTTCTCTCTCTCCCAAACCAGTTAAACTCTACAGATACTCTGAGACTATGCATTTTAGAGGATCCTAATGTGTGTGTTATCACAAAGCATGAACCAGTCAGCAAATATTTATTAATGGCTTCCTATGTGCAGCCACATTTCTAAGTGTTAGTTATGAAATGTTGAGAAAGACCGCATTCCTGCTCTCGAGGAGGTTCCATTTTAATGGCCAAACACAAACATACACATAAACATACACAAAAGAAAATTTGAGATAATGACTGCAATAGGAAAATAGAACATGATCAATCATGAGCCATTAACAGACAGCTTCATTAGCTTAAGTTGTCCATCAGAGAAGCTTCTGTGAAGAGAAGACACTTGGCGTAAATGATGAGGCAGCCATACAAGGGTCTGCAGGAGAACCACTTCTAGAAGATTAACAAATGGAGAAGCTCTGAAATACGAAGAGATTAATATAACCAAGGTTTGGAAAAGGCCAGTGTAGAGAAGATGGAGATAAGGTAAAATATATTATCAGCAAAGAAAAGTGAGGCCATGGGAAGGAAAGTTGCCAGGGAAGCTATTGGGAGGATTTTAGCAGAGGAAAACATGGCTGGATCTAAAAAGATTACTCTGGCAGCAATGGACTGATGTTTGTGCCCCCACCCCATTCATATATTGAAATCCTAAGCTCTACTATTAGGAGGTCTGGAGCCTGTGGGAGGTAATTAAGTCTTCAGAATGCAGTCCTCATGAATGAATTAGTGTCCTTATAAAAGGAACCCCAGAGAGCTCTCTGCTGTGTGCGGATACAATAAGAAGTTGGCAATCTGCAACTTGGAGGAAGGCTCTCAGCAGAATCTGACCATGCTGGTACCCTGATATTGGACGTCCAGCCTCAGAACTATGAGAAATAAGCCACCCAATCTGTGGTAGTTTCTTATAGCATCCCAAACTAAGACCCTGACCTCTGAGTTTACAAAGGACTTACAGCCCAATGAGAAAACAGAAAGACTATTTAGAAGGCTGTTGCCATGTCATAGATGAACTATGTGGCTTGAACTTGTGTCAGAGCAACATGGTGACAAGTGATCGGATCTGTGGGTAAATTGTAGAAAGGATCAACAAAGGAGGAAGTGAGGGTTTATACTTAGGTATTACTGACTGAATTGCATCCTCCCACATTCACATGTTGAAGCCCTAATGCCTGATGTGACAGTATATGGCGAAGGTCCTTTGAGAAGTAATTTGGTTTAGATGAGATCATGAGGATAGAGTTCTCATGATGTGATTAGTACCCTGTAAGAAGAGATATCACATAATTCTCTTTCTCTAGCACATAGTGAGAAGGTGGCTGTCTACAAACCCCAGGAGCTTGAATTTTGAGCCTCCAGAACCATGAGAAAAACACTGTTGTTTAAGTCACTGAGTATATGGATATTTTCTCTGGTAGCCTTAGCTGACTTATACACTAGCTTTTTAGCCTGAGAAACTTGTGGTACCTTCTACAAAGTTAGAGAAGATTTGGAGAAGACAGGGTTTAATACGAAGAAACATCAAGAGTTTGGTTAAATATAAGATGTCAACCTCTAAGTTGTTAATAGAGAGGGTTTATTTGGTTGTTTTAGTCTACGGCTTAGGATATTCCAGATAAACAAAAATATTTGGTAGTTATTAATAGAAAGATGAGATGTAAAATTTTGGACCAGGTAAGATTATTAAAGAAAGCAGTCATATTGTAGGGAAAATGTCCAGAACTGCTACTTTGGAAAATTTGCTTTAATAGTCAAATCAGATGTAGCTGGGGAAGAATAAGTCAAAGTAAGTTTTAAGATGGTTAATATTAAGACATGTTTGTGTGCTGATGGTAATGAACCAGAGAATGAGAAGAAAGTATCATGTAGGAGAAAAAAGTAGAATATTCCCCAAAGTAAAGACAGTGAAAAGGTGAAAAGACATGGGATTCAGGGCAGAGATGAAAATCAGGACACATTTTCCACTATAACCTGAGGAGAAGGTAGGATATATGGACACACAGACAACCAGATTGATGAATTTGATGGACAAAAGAAGAGGCTATCCTATATGATCACATCTATTGTCTCTATGAATTGGGAGGTAAGGTTAACATCTGAGAGTAGAACAGATGGTAGATTAATGGATTGAAAGTTCTGATGAGATAGGAGACCTGAGTGAATGGGAATATTGTATAGTACATAAGATGGAAAATAGGAAATATTGACCCCAAGGTGGAATGCTTGAGATCATGATGGCAGAGCTAGAGTCATCGTTGGGGATGACAGTTCATGACTGATGAGAAGTGGAGGAAAAGATAGTTGAAGGTGAGGGTGTCAAGAACTGAGAGATGAAGGTGCTAGGTGATTCTTTATATGAATGCTGAGGTCTTCAATGGTTAGTACAGGCATAGAGTTGAATAAAACAAGAAAACTAGATACAATTAATAAGTGAATTATAAATAAGTGAATGAGAGGTTAAGAGATTTTATCACAAAGGAAGACCTGCCTGATGACTTGTATTCTTAAAGGAGCAGGAAGTTTGGGAAGAGTAGGGGCAAAGAAATGGTTTAGAAGCAGCAAAGAATGACACCTACCTCCAGGCGGTAATGAACATGTGATGTGTCTCCAAAAAAAGTTGCACATGAATAAGGTTCTCAAGGATCAGCCAGATATAGATTTGAGGAGAGAGGTGAAATTATGAAATGTACATCCTGGAAAACTGAAGTGTGAAAATAAAAGAGATGTGTAGACATTCTGTCTAGTGATATTGAGAGCAACTTTGAAAAACGTGATTGAAAAATGTGTCCTGTGGCTATAAGATTTTCTCTGAGGATCTTTAAGAACTGAGATATAGATATTAAATAAGGTGGTTTTTTAAAATTTTTTATTGTTATGTTAATCCCCATACATTACATCATTAGTTTTAGATGTAGTGTTCCATGATTCATTGTTTGTACATAACACCCAGTGCTCCATGCAGAACGTGCCCTCTTTAATACCCATCACCAGGCTAACCCATCCTCCCACCCCCCTCCCCTCTAGAACCCTCAGTTTGTTTTTCAGAGTCCATCGTCTCTCATGGTTCGTCTACCCCTCCGATTCCCCCCCTTCATTCTTCCCCTCCTGCTATCTTCTTCTTCTTCTTTTTTTTTTTCTTAACATATATTGCATTATTTGTTTCATAGGTACAGATCTGAGATTCAACAGTCTTGCACAATTCACAGCGCTTACCAGAGCACATACCCTCCCCAGTGTCTATCACCCAGTCACCCCATCCGTCCCACCCCACCCCCCACTCCAGCAACCCTCAGTTTAAAATGTAGTTTAGAATTACCTTTTACTGACAACATATTGTCTAAGTATAGGCTTAAGAAAAGGCTCTGTAGGTGAGTGACTAAATGTATACAAGGCACTAAAAACTCACACACATGCATGCTTAAATAAATAATGAAGTAGGGGGTGGCTGGGTGGCTCAGTTAGTTAGGTGTCTGCCTTCAGCTCTGGTCATGATCCCAGGGTCCTGGGACTGAGCCCCACATCGTCAGCTCCCTGCTCAGCGGGGGGTCTAATTCTTCCCCTCCCTCTGCCTCTCCCTCTGCTGGTGTTCTCTGTCTCTCTCTTTTTCAAATAAATAATAAATAAAAATGTTTAAAAAAATAATGAAGTAGGAATCATACCACACCATATCATTCTATATTATTAATAAAAATAACATCAGACTGATGTTATTGTCAAATCTTTGGTTAAGTATATAATACTTCTCAATAAACCTTTTAGAATTATATCTTGACAAACTGGAAGAACAGTGTCTTTAAAAATGCCAAAAATGCTATGATCTTAAAAAAAAGAAATGGGATTGTTTCTGTGACTGTATTTAGCTGGGGAGAAAGAAATCTATTGAAGTGACAGAAGCAGTAACTCTGAGTTAAATATAAATGAATGTAATAGTCTTTGATCTTAGATTGCTACTTAATGTTTTTAGGCCTCAGTTTTCTTATCTGGAAAACTAGGATTTTGAGATCTACATTGTAGCATTGTTAAAAGCATTAAAAATATTAAATACATAATACCTAATCAAATGTCTACAATGTAGAAAGCGCTAAATAATTAATAGTCGCTGATGGCATTCTGCCATTTTTCTGATACGGGCTGAAGTGACATAAACAGATAAATGCCAAAGCTGAAATCTCTATTTTAATTCATTAGTGAAAAGGCTGCTGTTTAGCTCTTCTAACCTATCTTAATGATGTTAGCAGGTTGGATTCCACTTCTAAAATAAATTCTGTTAACTCTTAAAAGTCAAATTCATTTACACATTTTTTAATATTTCAACTGAGAAAGAAAACCCATATTTGTATAGTGCTGATTTATCTCTACATTTCAATATCAGAGATCCCATTGTAAATATTTTGATGTTCATGAACTGTAGAAGCTTCTTCTCAATGAACAGTGAGTTCTCAGCTCAAAGGAGAAAAGGAAGAATTCATGAACAATAGAGCAGTGAGATGGAAGACAGGAGATTTCCTTGCTCCAACACTAGGGTGAAGAGGGAATTGGTTCCACTGTGTCAGATAGACATGGGAGAGGTTAGGGACTGAAATTTCAAGATGAGGGACGCCTGGGTGGCTCAGTTGGTTAAGCATCTGCCTTTGGCTCAGGTCATGATCCCAGGGTCCTGGGATCAAATCCCACGGCAGGCTCCTTGCTGAGCCTGCTTCTCCCTCTGCCTGTGTCTGTCTCTCTGACAAATAAATAAAATCTTAAAAAAAAAAAATGAAATTTCAAGATGAAACAGAAAGAAAAGCACTAAGGGCCTGACATAGCAACCTAGAAGAGAGTATTTCCCTGTGAGTTTTAAGGGGCAGTGGTGTTTTATATGGATTGGAGATAAAGTGAAAAAGCAAAGCCAGAATGAAGGAATCTTGATTGGTTATTACTGATACAGCCTTTGGCAGGCGACAGGATTAAGTTTGAGAAAGCAAATCAATTTACTATTATCAATACATTAATGAGCTTTGATGAGTAATTAATTTATATAAAATGATGTTTTAATGAATATAATTTGTATTTTAATGAATAGGCATAAAGGCATTGATCATGTAGTAAAGTCAGTAGTATTACTTGAACTTCCTTTATAACATGAGAAATAAAGCTGTGTATTATGAATCCTCTATAATAGAATGACCACAAATTCATATCCAGTCTGGTTGATATGAGAGGAAAAAAAAATCATTTGACTACTGCATTGTGCTCAAGTTATCTTTTGCCGCATAACAAAACACCCCAAATGTACTGGCACAAAACAATGAATATTTTATTATACGCCTAGATTCTGTGACTTAGAGTTTGGATAGAGTATGGGAAACAGTATGTTTCATGATGTCTGGAACCTCAGTTGGGAAGAGTCGAAGGCTGAAAGTGAGTTGGTGGTTGCAGACTAGACATTGGAAGGCATGCTGACTCACAGATCTGGAGGTTGATGACTAGCCTTGGTTGTGGTTGCCAGCTCAAACACTGCCATGTGCTCTTGCCATGTGGCCCCTCTGCTTCTTCACAGCTCGGTGCCTGGCTTCCAACATCAAAGCCCTAGAGCTCCAGGCTGAAGCTGAATCACCTTTTATAACCTTGCCTTGAAAATCACAACATTATCATTTACACTGTACTCTCAGGCTAGGCAAATTCAAGAGGAGGGAACATAAATCTCGTTCTCCTGGGAGGAGCACTGATATCCAATTTGAAGAAGCACATGTGGCCATTTTTTGAAAATACAGTCTGCTAAATATGGGGACACGTACTATCAATTTTGCTGAGCATCTGTTTCTGGGATCTATTCCTGACTTCTGTATCCTTCTTGATATTTTTTTTATGCTTTGTTCTGTATTACAGATTTAATATTTATACTAGTTAAGGCTAGCTCTTATAAAAGGTAAGAAGAAGGTTTTTTTTTTTTTTTTTTTTTTTTCCGGATAGTCTCTAGGTGGGGAACAGATGATGTTCCTGAGGATGCTCCTAAGTTTTATAAAGCTGTACCAGTATAAGAGCATCACAAAGGAAACTATAAAAAATATTTTAGGAGATACTGGATTTCAATTAGATTTTGAAAGAATAATTTTCTCACTCTGCTAAGATGACCAAGACTAGTCAGTAGTTTGTGGGAAATGCAGAGGAGTGAAATCAGATAATAATTTAAGGATGTGTTGGATTTCTAATCTAAAACTTTTAACTAAAACCTGAGTCTAAGTTTTGAAACCACTTTAGAGATCCTGACTATCTTACTGATGAGAAAAAAGTACTTGTCCTTAAGGGTACAAATTGATGTAAGGGTGACAACAGTGAATTAAGAGCAAAGGCAAGGTGAGGATCCAGGTCTTCTAATTCTGTTTCCAGTCAACCGGAGCTTTAGGATTTGTATCATATTTATGTTGCATATGATTATGCTTGAAGCTAAACTAGCAGAAATCTTTACTGATTATCTCATGCATTTTTTATCTTAGTTGTTTTTTTCAAGTTTTGATAAAATTATAGTAAGAACGTGACATATGCTTTGTATAATATATATAATACTTTTTCATATCGAAATTCCTAGATTAAATGGTGTAATTAACATGCCTTTAAGATATTTCTTTTTTTTTTTTAAGATTTTATTTATTTTTTTGACAGAGAGATAGTGCCAGAGAGCACAAGCAGAGGGAGTGGGAGAGGGAGAATCGGGCTCCCCACTGAGCAGGGAGCCTGATGCGGGGCTCGATCCCAGGACCCTGGGATTGTGACTGGAACCGAAGGCAGACACTTAACCATCTGAGCCACCCAAGCGCTCAAGATATTTCTTTATATTTTATTTCTTTATAAAGTTTTATTGAGTTCCATGTTAATTGAAACCAGTAGCATTTAGCTTTCACTTTTGAAAATCAATTGAATAATGTCATCACATGAAGATTTTTTTTTTTTAATTGCAGTATAGTTAACATACAATATTAGTTTCAGGTATACGGCATAGTGATTCAGCAGTTATATACATTACAAAATACTCACCCCAATAAGTGTAGTTACCATCTGTTTCCATACAAAGTCATTAAAATATTGACCATATTCCCTATGCTGTACTTTTTATCTCTGTGATTTGTTTTATAACTGGAAGTCTGTACCTCTTAATCCCCTTCACCTACCCCTCCTGACCCCTGGCCACCACCCCCTCCACTCCTCTGGCAGCCACCAATTTTTTCTCTGTATTTTAGTCCATTTCTGGGCTTGTTTGCTCATTTGCTTTGTTTTTTAGATTTCACATATAAATGAAGTCATAAGGTATTTGTCTTTTTCTGTTTAACTTGTAGCATTTAGCATAATACCCTTTAGGTCTATCTATGTTGTCACAAATAGCACGATCTTATTTTTTTATGGCTGAGTAATATTCCTCTGTGTGTGTGTGTGTGTGTGTGTGTGTGTGTGTGTGTGTACCAAATCTTTATCTATTTATTTACTGATGGACACTTGAGTGGCTTCCATAGTTTGGCTATTGTAAATAATGCTGCCATAAAGACAGGGGTGCATATATCTATTCAAGACAGTGCTTTTGTTTTTTTGGTTGTGTGTTTTTTTTTTTTTTTTTTTCCCCAGGTAAATACCCCGAAGTAGAATTCCTGGATCATATGGGCGTTCTTTTTTTTTTTTTTTTAAGATTTTATTTATTTATTTATTTTGAGAGAGAGAGAGCGCACACAAGCAGGGGAGGGGCATGGGAAGAAGGAGAGAGAGAATCTCAAGTAGACTCCATACTGAGTGTGAAACCAGATGTGGAGCTCGATCTCATGACCTGAGATCATGACCTGAGCCAAAATCAAGAGTCAGATGCTTAACCAACTAAGCCACCCAGGTGCCTCTCATATGGGAGTTCTATTTTTAATTTTTTTGAGGAACCTCAGTACTGATTTTCACAGTGGTTGCACCAGTTTGCATTCCCACCAACAGTGCAAGACCATTCCCTTTCCTCCATATCCTCGTCAACACTTGTTATTTTTGTCTTTTTGATACTACCCATTCTGACGGCTGTGAGGTGGTATCTCATTGTGGTTTTGATCTATATTTCCCTGATTAGTGATGTTGAACATTTTTTCATGTGTCTGTTGGCCACCTCTATGTCTAATTTAAAGAAAAGAAAAGTCTATTCAGGTCCTCTGCTGATTTTTTAATTGGACTATTTGCTTTTGGGTCTCCCCCCCTTTTTTTTTGTATTGAGTTCTAGGAGTTCTTCATATATTTTGGATATTAACCCCTTAGTGAATATATCATTTGCAAATATCTTCTCTCATTCAGTGGTTGCCTTTTAATTTTGTCGATGGTTATTTTTGCTGTGCAAAAGCTTTTTAGTTTGATGTAGTCCTAATTGGTTATTTTTGCTTTTGTTTCTCTCACCTGAGGAGACTGCTCCAGAAAAATATTGCTAAGACAAATGTCCAAGAATTTATTGCCTATGTTTTCTTTTAGGAGTTTTTTTGGTTTCTGATCTTAATGTAGGTCTTTAATTCATTTTGAGTTTATTTTTGCATATGGTATAAGAAAGTAGTCTCGTTTCATTTTTTGTATGTAGCTGCCCAGTTTTCCCAACACTATTTATTGAAGAGATTCTTTTTCCCATTGTATGTCCCTGCCTCCTTTGTCATAGGTTAATTGGCCATATAGGCATAGGTTTATTTCTGGGCTCTCTATCCTGTTCCATTGATCTCTGTGTCTATTTTTGTGCCAGTAACATACTGTTTGATTACCATAGCTTTGTAATATAGTTTGAAATCTGGGATTGTGATACCTTCAGCTTTGTTGTTCTTTCTCAAGATTTCTTTGGCTATTTCAGATCTTTTGTGGTTTCATATAAATTTTAGGATAATTTGTTCCAGTTCTGTGAAAAACACTGATGATATTTTCATAGGTATCTTGTGTTGAATCTGTAGATTGCTTTGGATAGTGTAGACATTTTAACAATATCTGTTCTTCCAATCCATGAGCCTGGGATGTCTTTCCGTTTCTTTGTGTGATCTTCAGTTTCTTTCATCAGTGTCTTACAGTTTTCAGAGTATTATAGCTGCTGCAGGATACTGGTTGATGGGGCTGACCACCCCCTCCCCAGGGCAGGAGCTGCTTTGGAGGGTTGCCTGCTGGGTGGGTATGTTGAGTGCCGTGGGTCAGCAGAGGAAGGCAAGCTGTACTAGCAACATGGAAAGTGTCAGAGCTGGCTCCCACAACGATCCAACCAGCTAGGCTAAAGGAAGATAAGAAAAATGGCACCCACCAGAATTTTTGTTCCTGGAGTAAGCTCCTACAGATTCCTGCTCCTCCAGCACATGCCCTAAAATTAATCAGTAAATGTCCTTTATGTATAACCCAGGTGCTTTTAAAACGGTTGCTTCTGTCCTGTATCTGGAACTGAAAGAATATACATTATAATCTCCCATATTTTTATTGTGATTTGATTGTGAATATAGACTATGATCAACACAAAAAGGATATAATTATTCTAAATATATAAATAATTGTATTTTAGCAATCTGGGAGGGTGGAGGATTAAAAAGATATAACTACTTTGGAAAGTTTCTCAAAAAAATGAAAAATATTAAAAAGAGATTGAAAGTAGCAGAAAGAAAGAGAAACTTTTTTGTCAAAGAAAAAAGATTCTGTTCTGAAGAAGAAGGAGAAAATGCCCTCATTGGAGAATTTTAAAAGGGACTGATATCCTTTCAGAAATATGATGAGAAGAAAGACTTTACAAAGACAGTGTTAGAAATGCCTGAAAAGAGAACTGAGTCACGGGCAAACTGTGGGGAGGGATATATATGTGTGAAAAGAAAAAAGTCACCCCTGGGCATTAATTATAAAAGAATGGACAAAGAACAAAAGACCCAAATGTCATTAGTTTGGTCAATCAGTCGTCTTTATGACTATATGTATGAGAGTTTGTGCTCATGAACACAGATACATCAGAGAAGATTATGCTTATTTGATCAAAATACTGTCTGAATAGGAAGTTTAGAAATAGGCTAAACTTGGCAGAACATATCCAGGGCATTTAAGGCACTTAACAAAAAGTAACTTGGGATTCACATGTGATACCTTTAAAATATAACACTTCATGGGGCACCAGGGTGGCTCAGTCGGTTAAGCATCCAAGTCTTGATTTTGGCTCAGGTCATGATCTCAGGGTCCTGGGATCGAGACCCATGTTGGGCTCTGAGCTCAGCTCAGAGTCTTTCTCTCCCTCTCTCTTCCCCTCTTCCCCTCTCTCTGCCTCTCCCTCTGCTCATGCTCTCTCTCTCTCTGTGTTCAATAAAAATATTTTAAAAATAAATATAGCACTTCATTTTCTAAATGAAATGTAGGAACTATCAGTATCCTAAATTTAAGTGACCTATTTAACTAAATATTCACATGTTTAAATGAATCTTTTATCTTCTAAAAGTAGTAGCAACCATTTGTTTAAATTGATTCTAGTGAATATTTTGTCTTTATTTTGGTACTACAGTCATTCTTTCTGGCCCTGGGTCAAATAAGATTCTAATCACTGTATCATCTCTAAACATTGTTGGAAAAGTGGACTGGGTTTTACTTTTTTTTTTTTTTTTTTTTTTAAGATTTTATTTATTTGAGAGAGAGGGAGAGTGAGAAACGGCACAAGTGGGTAGAGGGAGAAGCAGACTCCCTGCTAAACAGGGAGCCTGACATGGGACTCGATCCCAGGACCCTGGGATCATGACCTGAGCTGAAGGCATTTGCTTAACTGATGGAGCCACCCAGGTGGCCCCTGGGTTTTACTTTGTGTTAAAGATTTACTTTGTTTGTGGTACCATTGACCTATGTATTCCCTACATGGCTAAAACTTCTGAGGCTATTTGGAAAAATCTATCTTAGGTATTACACAATCCAGTATATGAATGTGTGTTTTTTGTGTAGAGATAAATATATATACCTTGAGAGCTATAACAGGATTTGGTCATTCATATGGCATTTGTGAAAAGACAAAAATCCCTTTTCTCATTGCACCTAACCCAGTAGCAGTCTTGTATGTCCTATAGCATCCGTGAAACTCTGGCAGGCTAACTTTGTAGCTCTCTATAGATGGGCTCCACTTCTTCACAGTTCTTGACATGACTTTTCCAATTTCATCTCTTGATCCTGTCTGTATTCCAGTCTACGTGACACTTAAGGTGCATTACTAGCTCTTCCCAAATATAACTCACAAATCTATATCCTAATTTATAGACTGCTCTTCTTTAAGTTTCCACTCAGGAATATTCTATCCACATTCTTTTTGAACTAATTTTCTGCTCAAACCACTCATAAGGCAGAACTTTGACCTTTTAGTATTTATGTGGCTAGACTAATGCAGTATCTGCTACTTGATTTTGCATTGAGATCAATTTTGTATGAGATTATTTGAAATATGATGTTCACTGTGACTAATTTATCCTTCTATTCCAAGTGCCCAACACTGTGCCTGACCCAAAGTTTTCAACAAAAATCTAAATGAATCCACACAGTTGTATTTCAAAGGTTCATCTAGGTGTTCTTTTAAAAGATTCTCTAAATAACCTTAATTATTTAAAGGGAAAATATGGTAAAAACAGGGAAGGATTTATAGCTTTATTTTCCTTATCATAGGAAATGTTTTCTTAATAGACTATAACTCAAAGAGAAATAAGTGCCAGCAATCCAACAACAATCCCAGAACAGCAGGTGGTTTGAATATCTGGTTTGAATAAGCAGACATTCTACATTGCACTGACATAGATTTAAGAGTTGCCTCTGGGAAAAATGGCAAGCTAAAACCCGAACACTAAGGCAGTCACCCAGGGATGTATGTGGGAGACAAAGACATCGATAGAACCAACCCTTTTGAAACCAATGACAAGCTTTGAATGCTAGATCTTTCACTGAATTACTAATAATAGTGCTGATATTGGAGTCTTTATATTTTTGTTGGATGTATTATATATCTCTTATAATAGACCCATTAAATGTAGTTTAACATTGAGAAGCTCTTGGCCTAGAGACACTGCTTAAATTACACAGATAACATCAAATGAATCACCTTAAAAATGAATCCATTACTAACTTAAAAACAATATACATAGTATACCTTCAAAAAATACAATTGTACTTCAAAGAGCAGAATAGTTTAGAACTTTTTTATATTCTTAAAGTTGCATTAAAGTTGCATTCCATTATTCCATAATTTATTGAGCCCCAACTGTTTCAGGAAGCATGCTATGTTAGTTTCCTATTGCTGCTATAACAAATTAGCACAAACTTTGTGACATAAAACAATACCCATGTATTATCTCATAGTTCTTTAGGTCAGAAGTCCAAGTAGTCTTAATTGGGTTCTCTGCTAAGGTCTAAAGGACTAAAATCAAGGTATCAGCTAGGCTGAGCTCTTACTTGTAGGTCATACAAAAAAAAAAAAAAAAAAACACATCCAAGTTCCTTCAAGTTGTCAGCAGTATTGGCTGGAATCCTTTTCATTCTTTGAAACTTTCTGACTCTCTCTTCTACTACAAATGAGAGAAAACTCTATGCTTTTAAAAGGTTCATATGGTTAGAGTGGACCCATACAGATAATCTTCCTTTTGATTAACCTGAAGTCAACTGATTATTAACCTTAATTCTTTTACCATATAATGTAATATAATCAGGGAATGATGTTGGATCCTATTTATACCCACCCTCAAGGGGTAGAGATCATACAAGGGTTAAGTGTCATTAGGGTCATTCTTAGAATTTTGCCTCCCACAGGTGCCAAGTGCTGGGAATGAAATAAGCAAAACTGAGTCAGTTCCCATTCATACAAATCTTAAACTTCAATGGAGGGGATTACAATAAAGGATGAGCTGTATAAGGAGCCATAATGTACATATGAGCATGTCAATGGAACTCCCAAATCAGTCTTGTAAGCAGTGTCCTGGAGGAAATACTAGGATTTATTCAGTAAATGAAGACCATTGTAGGGTAAAAGGGTGGGGTGGTGGTCAAAGCAAAATGAGTAATATGACAAGGAATGCCTTGAAAGAAGTTCAACTTAAACATGGGTAACATAGTTTTCAATGTTTGCAGAGGAGAAGGTGGTCACAGATGGCTAGCACTGGGAGAGAGGGGAGAGAATGGGAAAACATTTAAGTTTTTTAATCAAAGGGATTACCTGATCAAATGTGTGTTTAAAAGTCACCCTGGCTGCAGTATCCAAAACAGCTGAAAGGCATAACATTTGAGGAAATGGGACCAGTTACAAAACCAGGAGATATAAATCTGGGTGGGAGATGATCGTTTACTGGAACCATGGTTGTGACATGAAGGTATGTCTATAAATGGATATATTGGAATTTGCCAGGTGGTCCAGAGTTGGGAGTTAAATAGATAAAGGTATGAAGGGGAAAGGAAGTCAGGAATGATGCCTAGGTTTCTGGCTTGAGCCACTGGGAGATGAAAAGCTGTTTCTATAATAAGGATGGGGAGGAATTGCAAACATAGGGAAGAAATGAATCCACACAAAAAAAAGACGGGAATATAATAGGATGGCTTTATATTGAACATGAAAAATTTGAAATCCTTTTAAGGCAGCAAATGTAGGTATTTATTATGCAGTTGGGTGTATTAGAGTTCAGATGAAAGATCTAGGCTGGATATAAACAATGGACAACCCTCAGTTCCTAAGGTTAATTAGAGTCACTAGAATTGAAAGCTGTCTCCTAGGGAGGGTATGTCACATGAGAAGAGAAGATCTAAGACATCCTCCCCAGGTCCACTAACACTTCCATTTCAGAAGTGGCTCAAGAAAGAGAATACATAAAGTGTACTAGACAAAGAAGAACTAGGACACTTGCTATTATGCAAGACAAATGAGAATTTCAAAAGTTTCCAAATTTGGAGGGAGTAGCCAAACTTTTCAAATCCTATGGGGGAAGTCATGCAAAAGAAGATTGATAAGTGGAATGGACTCACTGGTGATTTTGACAAAGTATGATTCAGGGTGTAGTGTGGGTGCAATCCAAACTGAAGGAGGCTTAGGAATAAATAGCCTCAAGTGGTTGCTAGAATCAAATGAATATATTTGTGTAGTCCTGATGTATGCAAAGCACTAGCTATGTACTGAAAGATTAATGATGACCCTTCTTAAAACCCCAAATTTGGGCGCCTGGGTGGCTCAGTTGGTTGAGCGACTGCCTTCAGCTCAGGTCATGATCCTGGAGTCCCGGGATCGAGTCCCACATCGGGCTCCCTGCTCAGCAGGGAGTCTGCTTCTCCCTCTGACCCTCCCCCCTCTCATGTGCTCTCTCTCTCTCTCTCATTCTCTCTCTCAAATAAATAAATAAAATCTTAAAAAAAAAATACTTTAAAAAAAAAACCCCAAATTTATAAGATAATGTCCAACTGCCCCCCTTGGGTTATCTCACTCTTTCTTTTATATAGCAGATTCATGGTAGATACCCTGGGATTCAGGGAATGGCAACCTTGAGAGTAATGTAAGACTAGAATGTAGACTCCTTACACAAGGCCCTTGAAGACAAACTTCATTATGTTATACCAGGGAACACAGTTGGCTCTAAGACACAGTCTATCTGTCCCAAAGCCTATAGTGTTCAGAAGATCCCTAGGATGTTAAAAAAAAAAATACAAATCAATTGTCTCTAGGTATCAATATTTTCCATGCCTATGTGAAAAATGTTTTAATAAGTAATACCTGAATATAGGATTCTTCAAAAATGATAAAGATGAAGCTAAGATAATAAGTAATATTCAAGTCTTCCTGAAATCTTTAAAGGAAAAGATAGCAGTCAGTCATTGTCCTAGAATTTCTGGCTTCAGCCATTGGCTGGAGAATGGAGATGGTCCCTAAGAGAAAGAACAAGGAGAATGAATAAGTTTTTGGTGGGATGAAAAAAAGGCGGAAATAATTTCATTTGTATGTATTTTACATACTTTACATGGCTTTAGCCAGTAAGCAGGTGGGTATACATACCTAGAATTCATGGGTTTTGTCACAGCTGGAGATAGAGATTTGAAAGTTGTTAATTTATAGGTGGGAGATGACATCATCTTATTAAAGCATGAAGGTTAGAAAAGAATGGAAATGTGGAAACATCCAGCATTCAAGGGCCAAGTGCTAAAGCAGATTTAGTGAGGGAGGCAGAGACCAAGGATACAGAGTATAATTTGCTCTAAGGGGAAAGAATCAGTAGCAAGGGATACATAAAGACTCAGGAGAGACAAATGACTGAAAAGCTAAGTGCAGGAAGATACAGGAGTGAACAGGACTGAGACTATCACAGGCAGGGTGGCATTGAACAGACCTTATCTTCAAAGACTGGAGGGGAAGCAGCACTGAAATATCCACAAGTAGCAACTCGTGGGTGCTGGAGTTAGGAGTTGTTGGTGGCTTTCATGCCTAGAGGCTTCAAACTTCTGAAATAATAAAGGCAATCATCTCTGGGCAAGAGAAGGAGAGAGGAGTGTGGAGAAAAGTAGCAGATCTGAACAATCTGAGGAAAATGGAGAGCTGACCAATTGCAAGGGAAAACACTGCTGATCTGGTGTGGAGGGCCCAAGTGAGTAAAAAAAGGGGGGGGCGGGGATTAGACTTGAAGGTACTACTGGAGTCCGCTTGATTGATTGTTTCCAAGTCTGTAAGCAAGAAAATGAGGTACAAAGGTCTGACATATTGGGAAAATTGGAGGAATACTGAGATGGAATTATGAATTTTGAAATCTCTACACAGCTATAGCAGGAATGAATACATACTAGGTATTGTCTGGAAGAGAAATATTATTCAGGTAAGTAGATTTTTGAGATGACACAGTTTTTATATTCAAGAATGAACTAGAAATCGATAGAGTGAGTTGGATTTGAGAAGCAGGGGAAAGGAAAAAGTTATTCAAAATACTGTGCAACTTCTATGTTTCAGGTATTATACCAGCTGCTGGAAATATAGAAATGAGTAAGACTCAGTGTTTGCACTCAGAACAATTTACTAGAATGATTGTTGTTTTCAGGTTGAGAAACAAGGTGGTTGGGAGAGTAGTGATTTTAAAAGGCTGTACCAAAAATTACAGTTAGTACCCATTTAATATGAGTGGCTGATATAACAAACTAAGTGGCAATATTAACCAGACAAGCTAAATAGATGAACCTCTAATTGTGAAGAGAAGTCAGTGTTGAATAAAAAACAACAGAGGGGAAAATAATGGGATGGCCCCTAGAGAGCATGGAGAGAGAGAGGAGAGTGGATTCTGTGCTCTAAGAAACTCCAGGATTGAAGGGTAGGTGGAATAAGAAACGAGCATTAAAGACAGTAGAGACAAGACCAGGCTATTCCCTTCTGAGAAAAATGAAGAAGAGGATTCCAGAAGAAAAACAGTCAATACAGTCCAATAAGTCAGAGATTCAGACAAGAGAGGCCAAATTGCTTGAATAGATTTGGCAAATGGACAAGCATAAATGATCTTAGCAGGTACAATCTCAGGAGGCTGGGATGGCATACATTCCTACGGGTGGAGGAATACACAGAAGACTTAACACTATCTGTGCCGTCAATGACAACTAGCAACTCTCGGGGATGTCTCATTGCTTTTATAGGTGAAAAATCATGTACATTTACTAGAGAAAGTTATAATAACTGTACGGTATACATCAGATGTAAAAAAAAAATTAAAACTAAACAGAAGCTGGAATGTAATGAGAACAGAAGCTTTTTTATTTTTCATTTTATTATTTTTTTTTGGTAGGGATGTATTACCCATGGGAATAAGGAAAACTAAAATAACATTAGTTTCATCATATGGTAATGAAAAACCTTTAATATTTAAAGCTAAATCCAATTCTTGACAAACCTTAAAAGGATATATGTGTCCTTCAGGAGTGAAATGGTTTGCTTTTGAAAATAAAGTAATAGATTTTTCTGACGTGGACAAGTAATTCCACATATCATTGCCTTCAAATTTTAAAGATGTTATGGAATGTAAAGATCTTTTAAATTTAACAAATGACTTCTATTCCCGGAAGAAAGGCCACCCTCCAGGGCTTGGGGAAGGGAACACATGCTTTAGAGGGCCACTGCATTTTCAACGTAATTAGTCATCTAACTGTGTTTCCAAATGAAGCTAATGGATTTCCATGTACAATTAACTATGATTTATCTAAGAGTATTGCAGTTTGAATTCTTTTCTATCAATTTTCTCATAATCATTCTTTTCTATCAATTTGATAATTATTTATGGATAAATTTCATTTTGAGGAAATTAAACTCCATTTCCCTGGTGCAGCATATGTCGAAGAGCAATTAGGAGAGGTGGTTGCAGATCAGGCAGCTTTACTTAATTTTTGTTTTCCAAAAGGAAGCATTTGAGCAGTTAGGCATATAATTTCTTTCAGTTCAATTTTAAAGAAATTAAAAATGAATGAAACTTTTAAAAATACCTTAGGGTTTTAAAAAGTAAATACATCTTCTACAACAGCTTCATTTTTTATTGGCCTTGGTTTTATTTTGCTATTTAAAGAAAAGAGAATATATACCTGTATTTTCTTTGAGGTTTTTGTTGAAGGATATTTGGAAATTAGAGGATAATAAATATATAACTCACTTGAGGATTATTCCCCAAAAGAGAATGTGCTTCTAAAGTGTGCAATAAATCCAACTTGGTTTAAAAATCAGCCAGCCATTGGGGCGCCTGGGTGGCTCAGATGGTTAAGCGTCTGCCTTCGGCTCAGGTCACGATCCCAGGGTCCTGGGATCGAGTCCCGCATCGGGCTCCCTGCTAGGCGGGGAGCCTGCTTCTCCCTCTGCCGCTGCCTCTCTATCTCTCTCTCTGACTCTCATGAATAAATAAATAAAACAAACAAAAAAATAAAAAAAATAAAAATCAGCCAGCCATTAGAATATGTGATTCTAAAAGTTGATTAGGTATCAGATACACGAAATACTAAACAAAAGCCATCTGAAGTAATACATGAAATAACTAAGTGGTGTCCAAATAATTTCAAGCTCTAAATATGTTTTGGAAATGCTTAGTAAATACTGCAGTGATATATATCAATATTATCTGTATTTTAAAACTTATTAGATGATTTTTCAGAAAAAGAAAACATTAATGTGATTCTGACAGGCATAGAGTTGGACTTAGCATAATTGGTAAGATGAGCCTAAAGAAAATTACTTTACCTTTAGATTTTGTTGATTTTATTATTTTACTTTGGTATGAGAAACGCTCTTTCAAAATGCCTTTAGACATTATTTTTTAAATGGATAAGTCAGCATATAGAATTAATCTATATTAAAACTCCATTTATCCTGGTGATAGAACTTTGGCAGATTGCTACTTAATGGTATGAAAGAGAAACATCCTTTAGTGATGGAGCCAATACAATTATACCCCCAATAAGGCTAATGCTATTGGATACTGCAAGAGTGCCTACTGGGATGGCTGTAACCTATAAGATTCAAGAGTTGCAAAGTCAGATGATGTGTTGGGTAACTTACTTCATCCAGATGTTCTGAGACAGTTCTGGTAATTCTCAGGTAAAGTGCAGGCTCTGGACTCTTCCCAACCAATTTTATGGGAGCTCCGTTTTTCTACTGATAAATCTTCCCAAGATTCTCATCAGTCCAAAGATATTCAAAAAATGTCATGTTCAAGACTTCTTAGTTAAAGTGAAAAGGGCAGGCATATCTCAAAAGACGAATTAAATAACAACAGTAGTGGTTATTAGATGCAGTCCCAGGAGCACCATAGTGTTCCTTGCTCCTTGAACCTGCAGACACTGCACTTGGGTTTTATTTCTTGTTTCTAGTTCTCAGATGCAGTCCTTCTGTGTCATTGAGCCATGTGGTTCATTAAACCACCTTTCAACTAACTAGGTAGTCTTACAGTCAAATACTGAGTATAGAAAATCCATGTTATTTACGCCTTATGTTTAAATGTGAATATAAATATTACTGTATGTTAAATAAGAATACATGGCATTATGTGTAGTATTTTTATTAGAATGAAACTTGAAATCTACAGTTCTGGTTTTTCTGCTTAGACAATAAGCATCGTAAAATGCAGTGAATAGATTAGCTAAAGATAAAAGTAAAAGAGAAAAATTATAAAAGAGTTTTAAAACCAGAGTTGAGTTGAGTAGGGCATAATGAAATCAGCTTATAATATTCCATGAATACTGAAAAATCAAGAATAGTAATCACCCAAACATTGGAATTCTGACTGGAGTATGACATCTTGAAGATAAAACTTCATACAGGTCCACTGAGTAAAACAAAAGCAACTATTTAGCAAATGTTTTTATAACCAAACCATTAAAACAATACTACAAAATCATATGTATACTTCAATGTCATTATACATTTCATAGTCTACTACATTAAAGCTGAGAGCAGAAAGATCTGTATGTCAAACCTTAAATAAAAGGAAAGTATGACCAAGCAGAACTTGGGCGTTGTTCAGAGAATATTGGAAGTCAAACACATCTTCCCTTAATTTACATTGATGGTGGGTCTTGAAAGATGGGGCACTTTGAAGAAGAGCTATCAGGAGGGGCTTGTACATTCACTGGGCTCCTGTCTCCCACCCCATCCCAGTAACACAAGCAGAGTTGGAATATTTCAGTTTTCAGTTTTATTTAGGCATACTCATGAAGTAAAGATAAACTTCTGTTTGGAAGCAGCAAAAGCTGGTCGATTTTCTAATCCAGGAGGTGATAGAACATGTAAAACCGACATCTTGAGTACAGAAACCAGGCCAAAGTGCAGATTATACAATGTATCAGAGCTGTGTGACCACCGAGTATTACATTGAAGCGTATTACATTGAAGCCGTTAATCCCTGGGCTGAGGTTCCAGAAGAGGCTCTGTATCTTTAGGACCTATTGTAGCAGTCAGTGGGCTTCTTCTCTAAGTCTTTGCTTTCCTACTTAATGTGGAATAGTAAGTTATTGTGGGAAAATAAAATGAGATGAGGAAGGTAAAACTTTTAACTGGTTCCTGGCACAGAGAAATCCTCCATAAAGGTTATCGCTTACCTTTATTGTGGGAAATACTGAGTCTTGGGTATCTATTCTTTTTACTCCAAGTTTATAAATAACAGCATTAATGAATTATGATTTCTAATAGAAACATGTACATGTGCTGATACATCCCGTATTAACATTCATCTGGCTGACTCGAGTCCGTATCCATCCTTTTCCTGGTCCCACCTGAAGCAAACTGGAACGGTTGCTTCAGTGGCAGGCAGGATTAAAAATAACTTTCTGCCACTCTACTTTCGAGTGCCAAAGCACCATGAGCCTGATAGATTTCTCTGGGCCCAGCAGTGTATTACAAATCAGTTAGCTGACTCCTTCCCTTGGTGAAATGAGATGAACAGTCTGGTCCAGGTCCACTCAGCACATCTGTGTAGGTATCTAGCTCTATATCCTCCATGTCACCCCTCCTAAAATTTTCGTTAGGATAACGTGTGTAAAAAGTAGGACATTAACTCAACACTTCAACAGAGAAATAATCACCAAAATAATTTTAGTGCCATGCAGGATGAGAATCAGATGGATGAGTATTTATATGGCAGTCAAGATTTCTATCATAATAAAGAATATGTAGCATAATATGTTCTGCATTCGCCACGGTCAGCACATTTAAAAATATGCAAGTATAGTCAATAATAAAGCCTCCACTCCAATGTTGTTTATAGATGACTTAATAAGTGTCAATAAAGACTGATTTGAGTTTCAGAAATTTTATGCTCACCATGGAATTACCAACACTTTGGAGTGGCTGTGAAATTGGCAAAAGCTCAGGTACCAGAAAAGAAAGACTAGGGACCTATATCCATGAACCCTAAATGGATTCAACTTCTAGGCATTCAAAGGCAGTCCCAGTCGTTGGTTTTTATAAATCATATGTTTAGTTCAAGTGTGGTGATAAGTGCATGCAAAACAAACAGCACTGCATCCTGCTCTGTAACGTTGTGCTCCTACAAGAACAGGGCTAATGTTCTAACTTCTGCTTTGTCGCCATAGGCAAACACATTTGCACAATCCTAATAAAAATAATAGTCCAGTTAAAAGTATCAATCTCTAATTAGTAGGTAAATATTGCAGTTACTATAGGAATTCATCTTTAAGAAATATGGTAGAAGCAGCTTGAAGGAGGGAGGTGTAAAGGGAAACAAAGGCAAATGTGTGTATAAAAGAGGTAGGGAGTTTTCCTCTATGGGCACAAATATAGAATAACCGTGATTATTTTTAACAGGTCCTAGTTATCAAAGAAAACTTGTTCATCAAGTCACCTTTTAACAAAAACCTACATACAGAGAAGTGTGCATTAAATTAACGACAGTACCAAAACTAGCTGAAGTTCTTAGAAGGAGTAGAATAAAAACTCCTTAATAAGTAAGACTTACTAGAAATAAATTTAGAAATTTGGAAAGGAATTTAAGAAATAACTAACATTTGACATCATGATATGTGCCCAGCTTTGTTCTTTACATTAATATTTAATAGTTAGGGTAAGCCTATGAGGAAGACACGGTTATTAATCCCACGTGGTAGGTTAGGGAATGGTGATACCGCAGAATAAATCCCAGCTCTGTAACTCACCAAAGGACACACACAGAGGAAGCCCCAGGGATCTATTTCAGAGGAGGCAAAATTAGATCCAGAGCCTTTGTCCTTCCTCAAACTCTAGGCCACACTGTTTATGCATCATTTCAACAACTTGGAGCCATGACTACAATGGCAACATCATCCTCTAAATGGCCTTCCCCCCCCTTCATTAAGATGAATATGATTATGTTTCATCATTCATCCCTTACTTTCTAGAACAGTATGTGAAGGAAAGCACACCTTCTAAAATGGGAAGTGTCTTGTAAATACAAACATTCCTTGTTATAATCTTACAGTTTAAGTTGTTTATAACATTTAAAAGCAAGTTCCAATTTAATGAGTACCTACATAATGTAACTTCTAATAGAAAATCACCCACAGGGGCGCCTGGGTGGCTCAGTCGTTAAGCGTCTGCCTTCGGCTCAGGTCATGATCTCAGGGTCCTGGGATCGAGCCCCGCATCAGGCTCCCTGCTCAGCGGGGAGTCTGCGTCTCCCTCTCCCCACTGCTCCTACTCTCTCTCTCTCTCTCTCTCTGTATCTCTCTGTCTCAAATGAATTAAAAAAAAAAAATTCTTTAAAAAAGAAAAAAAGAAAATCACCCACAAACCTTGTTTTCTACTAACATGATCTTGATTTTTTTGGAGTTTTTGATCCAAATCAGCATGTAGGGGATTTGTAGGTTGTGGTGTGAATGTAAACACGGAAAATATATTGAACTTGAAAGTGAGCAGTGGAATAGCTAGCTAGACCAAACTGCACTGGTTCACAGAAGGGCATGAGCCCTCTACTTGACTGGAAGATGAACAAATAAATGGAAGAGAGAAAGTGAAATCATACAAACTAAGTTTCCATTTTTATAATTTTACAAAAACAGAATTTCTGACTAAAGGCATGGAAGAGTTTTGAAGATCCTAAACTACTTTGACGAAAATGGCAGAAATGCAGTACAAAGGAATCAGACTGTCTTTTCTCCCTAACCTTTCTTAAAAGATAATGCATGTCTGTCTTTGAGGGAAATGGGAGCATGGCCTCATAAAGGATGGCAAAGTGAAACTGTAACACTATATTTTTTCTTTGTTAGTCTGGGCTGTCATTTGTATATAAAAGTTAGAAAATGTGACACTACATTTCTTTCATTTAAGTTTACCTATTTCTTCAGCAAGGGCCGGGAACATCCTTATTTAGGCTACATAGTCCTTGTTAATGATAGAAATCTCCATTGTCATATAAATAGCCTGCAATCTGTCTGATTTGATCCATCTGGCTCCACAGTATTCAGCAACATCATTTTCAGGGTCAGGGTTGGAATGACTCTAACCACATCCCAGGATACCCAGCTCAGACCAAGGTTAAGCTCATCTCCATGGTTAAACATATCTGTCCTTAGTTTAAACCACCTCCTCAGTCTCAAAAAACAAAGATAATTTTGGTAATTTTAGCTCCATGCCTCTAACAAGTTATTTATCCTTAAAGACCTCTTCTTTCCTTTTACAAAGTTTGAGCACTCTTTTGTAAGTATGACTTGGGCATTGCATGACTAGAAAGAATTCTACTTCCTTCATAAATGTAATTATGACCATTCATAAATGTAATCATGATACATCAGCTTATTTCCACATTCTATTCTGAGGGAACAGAATAGAAATCTGTAAAGGTAAAAAAATTCAACTTTCCCTAAAGAAATGCACTATACATATTTTGTATATGATTTCTGAAGTGTTTTAGGATTTATTTGGAAAAATTCAACTAATACCAGCAAAATAGATAAGGTTCAAGTGTCATGAGACTATAATATCTAAAGGAATACATTTTTCAAACAACTCTTATATAGGCAGCATCCATTGAACACAGTAACATACGGACTTCATTATGAATACTGTATACTACAAATGGATTTTGATGGAGCATGACATAGAAAAGATAGCACATGACTGATCAAAGATATGAAAAAAAATTAAAGGCCCTAAGATAGGAAAAATATCTAAGTTTTAAAACATTTTTACTTTGGAAATTGTGTATATTTTTGTTAAAATGTATTTTAAAGTCAGTTTCAGGACTAGCAGCTATTAAAATCTTAGCTATAAATTTTAGCAGCTGTAGTTGCCATGTCTCAAGGCCTACCAAGAAAAAAATAACATAATATCACTTCTTTGGCTCATATTCATTGGTTACCAAATCTATGCTTCTTTTAGGAAAATGAGTACATTTCTTTTGGGTCCTTTTATTGTAACACAGATTTCTAAGTGCTTAAAAATACTTTAAAAAAGTAAAAAAAAAGTTACTTCAAAGAACTTGTCCTCAAATAGAGAAAACACAGGCATTCAAATACAAATGCGTTTTGATTTGCAAAAATTTCACCATATTTTAATCTCTTTAAAAAGGATGAAATAATCATTGTGCATTTTAAACTAAGTATATAACTACTTCCATGACATGAATGTGCTTATGTTAGCCAAAAGTTGATTTTTCCCAGATACTGTCATATCATTTTCTCTCTACTGTAGAATTTAGATTCTTAACATTAATGACTGTGGCCCAGAGGTGCCCTTGCTCCTAAAATTCTCATACTTTCAGGATGCTGTCTTTTGCCTAATTTTACTTGAATATACAAGAGGTGGCTCTAAATCAATACATATCAACTACGCTCATTATCTTTTCCCTAAGACCTGAACTCTGTTTCTCCTAACTAGTAACAATGCATCTCAAGCCTTACCATTAACTCCGTTTCCTTCCTTTTCTTCAGTCCCTCCTCCCTGTACCCATCATTTGTCTTCCTTAACAACTCCGAAATCTGACCTCTAGGACTAGTTCTTAATTGGCAAAGTCTGGTACAATATGGAAACGTGGACTTCTTTTTCAAAAATACTATGAATTTTTGTATCACAAAAGCAGAATGTTAAACCAAGTGCAGGAGTAACTGAGCCCCGGGCTTTGTGGGACTGCCTACCCACCAGCACTTCCATCCCCTCTTAGGTAAATTCTTTGATGCCTTGGGACTATTTTCCTCTGATCTTGAAACTGTTCTCTCTGTATTCATTTTCTGTGTTCCCATTCCATGCCCACAGTTAATTGTCTACATCAGGGTTTGTTTTTTTTTTTTTTAAGATTTTATTTATTTGACAGAGAGAGACAGCAAGAGAGGGAACACAGGCAGGGGGAGTGAGAGAGGGAGAAGCAGGCTTTCCAACGAGCAGGGAGCCCGATGCGAGGCTCAATCCCAGGACACTGGGATCGTGACCTGAGCCGAAGGCAGACGCTTAACGACTAAGCCACCCAGGCGGCCCTACATCAGGGTTTTCAACCTCAGTACCATGGCATATTGGATTATACAGTTCCTTCTGGGGGAGCTGTCCTGTGCATTTAAAAATATTGAACATCATCCATGTTCTCTACCCATTAGAAACCAGCAGCACCCTTCCCTATCATAAGTTGTGAGCATCACAAATATCTCCATATAGTTCCATACATCCTCTAAAGGGTAACATTGTCCCCTGTTGAGAACCACTGTTCAACACCCTCAGAATGTTCTTTACAAAACACGGAGATGCTACCCCTGTGCTTAAAACATTCGAAGAATTCTCCCAAAACTATAGGATAAAGTCCAAACCTATTCGAGGTCTATCATAACTTGGCCTTGTGTATCTCTGCACCTCTAAATCAAGCTTAGCCCGTTTATCGCCCATGAGCTCTAGACTCCATCCTTGCCAAATGGATTGGTTTTATTCACGTGCTTTTTATTATTTTTGTAATTGTGCTTACTCTAAATTTCTAATTACATGTTCCTGCCATTCATCTCTAGTCTCACCCCAAATTTTTGCTTTTATTACCTTTAAGATTCAGCAAGAATAGCCTCTTCTCTTAATGAAGTTTTGTCTATCTTTATGCTGTCCCACACAAAACTATTATTTTCTTCTGCCCTGTATTGTGCCTTTAAGTATGTTGTACCAACTTTGCTGTTTCTAAATCTAGCATGATTAAGAGATGTTTCTGTTTTCAGTCCTTCAAAGCACTTGCACAAATTAAAAGAATGAGTCCATGTTCAGAAACATTACATTGAGGCAATCCAATTTACTTTGGAGCATATGTTCATATAGGGAAAGTTTCTAAATAGAAAAACTTCTGTTATGTCTGTGTGCCACTCATAAATTGTTATTATGTTTGAATTTCTACATGCCTAATACAATATAATGGTCTATATTCTTGTAAGCTAGGGAGCATTTTTTGTGCATATTTCTCTCTCTACCATATAGCATATTATTTAACACATAGTAGGCATTTACTTATTAGGGAAAAGGGAAAGTGAGGGAGGAGAGGAGGGAAAATGGGAGGATGCCAGGAAGAAGAGACACAAATAGGGAGAAAGGAAAACAGTATTGTGATGAAGAGTTCTGAGTTTCTCAATAAATTCATGGCAGATCTACATTTAGACTATCTTTCCTTGCATGTCGGCATATTTATACCAAACTTTTCATCATCATCATTAGTGTCTCCGTCACCACCACATTAATAAATGCAATGGTGAGGACATATACTGAGCACTTTCTAGGCACTTTATACACATTGCCTTTGAAAGACCTACGAACTTCGTGGGAGCTTACTTTAGGAGATTTGAAAGCTGCTGCTATCATTAATCCCCCCCACCCTAATGTTATCAAGTAAAGCCTTGTAGTTTAGCTCATTCAGATATATGCACATTTACTAATGTGTATTTTGTCCTTAAAAATAGTAAAATTTTCAAAAAATGCTCTAGCTTTGCTTTTTAGTCCCCACATCGTATTGAACATGATTTTCAGTTTATATAGGAAAGATGCTACAAATGTAATTCACACACTTGCATAACTGCATAATTTTTAGTAGCACATAGATACACTTCACATGATGGTGGACAAGATCTAGATAGGGAGCAAGACAGGGTTCAGTGACTTGTGTTCAAGATATGTCCTTCACTGATGGGTTGACAGAAGATTCCAAATCACTGTTCCTCAAGATTACACTTTGATTATGAATTTAAATCACTTGAAGTCCATCTGTTCATCAAAGAGTAATTTACTGTCAAATCCATTAAGTGACAGGATATTCCTTTTCTTTACGTCTGACCTTGTTCTTGGCACAGAGGAAGTTGGCCCAAATATGACAGATTTTCCCCTGACAGCTGGACGATTGTTCACTGTGGCCAAATGAGAAATCTGTTGCAGGGAATAGACAGGCTGGATGCACCAAATATTTTACCATTTTAAAATGTGCTTTTGAATGCATATATTATTTCTCTCAAAATAAATTTGCCTTTATTTAGTAATTTTCTACCCTTATGCTCTGTTAGTCCTATGAAATACATACATCTTATCTCTGACTACTTTTGATATATAATCTGTGTCACAAGCTTCTTTTACTATTTAAAAACTGAAACTCCACTTCTTTTCTACCTTTTGCTCTCTAGTCTAAAATGTCTAGTGAACTCTAGCTTTTTTTTTAAAAAAAGAGAAAACCTAGTGTAGAAATAGGAAGGAAATAGATCTGTCCCATTTGATTGTGATTTCCTTTAAGTTGAAGGCCACCTTTAAAATCTCTTTACATGTCTACCAAACAGCCATAACAAATTTCTGAAAAACATTTGAAGTAGTTTTAAGAGAAGTAGTAGAATCTAAGCATTTATTATGAATAAAGCATTTGAGTATAAACAATCTGAATTTGGTTTATCATATAATCTCCATCTGAGGGCGCCTGGGTGGCTCAGTTGATTAAGCGACTGCCTTCGGCTCAGGTCATGATCCTGGAGTCCCTGGATCGAGTCCCGCATCGGGCTCCCTGCTCGGCAGGGAGTCTGCTTCTCCCTCTGACCCTCCCCCCTCTCATGTGCTCTCTCTCATTCTCTCTCTCTCTCAAATAAATAAATAAAATCTTTAAGAATCTCCATCTGAACATTCCATAATAACACAGTAGCACAGTAAAATTCTTGTTTTTCAGTTACATTTATACAATACCAATTACCAATAACTTTTTTTTTACTTTGCATATTTAAAGGGTGTGATTTGTATCATATTTTTATCGCAACATCCTTAAAAGTTAATATGCTATTTGTTAATTTTATGTACCTTCACTAAAGTCAATGAGTTTCAAAAAGCAAACAAATTGTGGAATACACAAGGTAATATATTTATTCCCCAAAACATAGAACTCAAAAATTTAGCTCCTTTCTTCTTCCCTCCCTCTTACCCTCTCTTCTTTCCTCCTTCCTTCCTTTTTCATTTTCTGCAAAGAAAACAGAAGTGGCCAATAGGTGCTAGGCACCTTGTTATATGTCAGATGAATAAAAAATGATTGAGGTTTTAGGATTATATGTCCCAGACGATATCAAAGAAATTTGAGTTTTTATATAGTGCTCAAGGAGCTTATAAACTAAAGAACAACTAAATGCTCAATTATGTCTCATACTAAAACTATGTAGTTACTCCAGTAAGGAAATGATCAATGTTACCTGGAATGATTGGAAATTGCTATAAGGAGAGGGACAAGTTGAACTAGGTCTTGAAGACTGACGAGTGTTTGGGGAAATAGGGCAGGAAGACAAAATGGGGCAGGAAGGTGGAAAGCCTGAATTGAGGTAGGAAAGGGATATTGGAGGATATGTGTAAGTAAAATAAAAAAGCCATCAGAGCTAGGAACATAAACCTCAGGGACCCCGGATTCTAGATAGAAACTTCAAAAGATGCAATAGGGAATTCTAGATCCGAGGGTGGCAAAAGTAAATGTTGTGTTTTCCTGTAGGAGGTATAAGATGTATTTCAGGAAGGTACTAGAGCTCGGGGAACTGTGTGAGAGGCTCTGAATTACGAGTGAAATTTAGAGATGTGGCAGCAAAGAAGAAACAATTGGTCTCAGACACAGACTAGAAGGATTTTCTCCATGCACTTGGCTGTAGAAGTCAGCATTTTCTTCTTTTTCTAAAAATCAATCAAAAACATCAAGGGGAATAAAAAATGAGTCCTGTAAACTTTATATTTGGTGAAAGCAAGTAAAATGTGTTTTCTGTAGACTCAAATATACAGGAAAGATACTAAGACAAAAGTACAGAAAATTGGAAAATTAATGACAGGATTTGTTGGGAGGAGAGAAATTTACTAATCAATTTAACAAATATGTATTGAGCTTCTCCTGGTGGGTCAGGCCCTGCTTTAGGCTTGCGGGGTGGATAGTTATTAAAATGAACAAAAGTGGGCACCTGGGTGGCTCAGTCGGTTAAGCGTCTGCCTTCAGCTCAGGTCATGATCCCAGGGTCCTGGGATTGAGTCCCGCATCGGGCTCCCTGCTCAGTAGGGAGTCTGCTTCTTCCTCTACCCCTCCCCCTTGCTGATGATCTCTCTCTCTCACACTATCTCTCAAATAAATAAATAAATAAATTCTTAAATAATGAACACAAGTTCCTGCTCTCATAGAGCTTATGGTATAGTTGAGAGAGACTGACAATAACAAAATAATTAAAATGCACAGTGTGATGATGGGTGTATAAAAAAGATGAAGCAGGATAAGGGGATAGTGTGGGCAATGGGAGAGTTTAATTGTAAATAGACTTGTCAGTGAAGGTGCCATGGACTGAATGTTTGTGACTTCCCAAAATTCATGTATCGAAAACTTCATCTTCACTGTGATGGTACTTGGGGATTGAGGCTTTGGGAGGTAATTAGAGCTTGAGGGTGGGGACCCTCTTGATGGAATTAATGCCCTTATAAGAAGAGGGATAAGAGAGCTTGTGCCATCTTTCTGTTCACCACCATGTGAGCAAACCATAAGAAGACAACCATCTGTACACTAGGAAAAGGGTTCTCAGACCCAGATCTGCTGGTACCTTGATCTTGGACTTCTTAGCCTCCAGAACTGTGAGAAATGTTTGCTGTTTAAGTCACACAGTCAATGCCAATTTCTTATAGCAGCGCAAACAGCCTAAGACAGAAGGCTGCGCTGGGTGGGTGATATTTGAGCACAGACCTGAGAGTGATGGGGGAGATAGAGGAAAAGCAAGTGGAATGATATGGAGGCTGGGGATGTCTGAGGGGCAGCTGGATGTGTGGCCGGACGTGAGAGAAGGACCAGGCAACTATCGGAGAATGCAGTGAGAGCAATACTGGGATGCCAAGTTCTATGGAGCCTGGAAAGTGAGAGTGAACCTGGCCAATTCATCAGAGTGACCTAGGAAGCCACTGGAGGGTTTTGAGCCCAAAGATGGATGTGATAAGATTTACAGTTTCACAGGATCATTTTGTTGGTCTTCCTCGTTGAGAAGAGACACAGTGTGCATGGTGGAGGCAGAGGCACCGGTGATGAGGCTTTGTGGCACACCAGGTGGGAAATGATGGGGAAGTGAGACAGGATGATGTCAGTAGGGGTGGTGAAACGTGGTTAGAATCAGATTCATGATGAAGCTAAGAGACTGGGGAGAGATGAGATGTAGAGTATGGAAGAAGTGTCTGGGTGAGTCCCAGGTCTTTGGCCTGAGTAATTAATTGGAAGGATGGAGTTGAAATTAACTTAGTCCGGACAGACTCCAGATAAAGTTTTTGGAGAAAAGAGCAGTAATTTGATTTTGGAAATGGTAAGTTTGAGATGCCTACTGAACATTCCTGTAGAGGTGTATAGTAGACCATTGGAGTAGCCTGGAGTTCCAGGAAGAGATCTGGACTGGATAAATAATTCTGAGTGTTTTCCCAATGTAGATGGTATTTTAAGGCACAAGACTGGGTGAGGTCCCCAAAAGAATGTTTGTGTATGTTTGGGTTTTTTTGTGTGTGTGGTTTTTGTTTTTTTAAAATAAAGTAGTACAGGGCGCCTGGGTGGCTCAGTCGGTTAAGCGACTGCCTTCGGCTCAGGTCGTGATCCTGGAGTCCCGGGATCGAGTCCCGCATCGGGCTCCCTGCTCGGCGGGGAGTCTGCTTCTCCCTCTGACCCTCCTCCCCCTCATGCTGTCTCTCATTCTCTCTCTCGCAAATAAATAAATAAAATCTTTAAAAAATAAAAAATAAATAAAAAATAAAAATAAAAAAATAAAGTAGTACAAGGCATCTTTCAGAAACATGGTGAAGATGAAGGTCATACTGTGCAGTACATCTGTTTTGCTACTTTATGGTAACAGAGCCCTGCTCCAGGGCCATCCAGGACCAGTTATGGTTCAGAGAATAAAGGCTCAGTGTTACAGCTTTACTGTAATTTCAAATGAGCCAGATTTGCATGAGGAAAACATCAAAATTATCCCAATATTTGGATCCCCCTTTATTAAGGTTTATAAGACAAATATGATTATAAGGAGAACATTGGATTTTTAATAGAAGATGTTCTTTTATTTTTCTTTGAACCGAGTCTGATGCAGTTCCCTGCAGCACACGTGATGAGCTGCCTCGGTTGCTCCTGACACACAGAAAGTAGATGAGCTGCCTGATCTGTCGGGACCTACCTCTCTTCTTGCAGAGAATGTGCTTAACCTCCTCCAGCCTCACTTCCCTCAGAGCAAAGGAAGGCTTGGCATGTCTCTCATTTCTAAGTCTCTTACTCTTACTTCATCACTCATTAGCATCGGCTTTAACTGCACCTTGGGTTGAATTCTATTGCTTTAGGACAAAGCTTTTGTGATCTTTACACTACATTTGCATGTTAAATAATCTTGGTTTGGAGGAAATTTTTTTTTTAATTTTAAAAGAGCTCAATTACCAGATACTGTGATTTTCATCCTTTTAACATAAATATACAAAATAATATTTAGTAAATTTTATTTACATTTCTCCTAATTTATATTTAATATCCTTACAGATAATTTTCCATAAAGTTTTTTTATCTGTGTAATGTCACATTTTTATTCCTAAGTTTCCAGTACTTTAAGACGTAGTTTCAAAATAAAATTTCCAAATTATTTTGCAATTCAATGTATTAGATTTAGAAGTTTCTCAGGAAGAAGAGATGTCTGCTTTTTGCACGTTCAGTTGTCATTCTGTTTCTAGTCTATTACTTTTTTTGTTACATTTCAAATTCAAAGGAGGATTGGGAATAGCTAGTATATGCTAAAGAGAGCTGACTCCTGCCCAGGTATCATTCTAATTAACAGTTGCAGAGTGAAAGAAGTCTTGGTGTTACCAGTGTTCTAAGGAGGCAAATGAGACTCAAGAAGGTTGAACTTGCTCAAAGTTGTATAATTTATCACTTGGATCTGACTAGAGAGACCAGGATATTTGCATTACCCCTCATACAGCCACCATATCTTATTTCAGATCCTTACATATCTTACTTCAAATCCTGATTTTTATACATTGCTTATGGCCCACTCCATCCATGTGAACCGGTCATATCAAATAATACCTTCCTAAATTTTTATTAATGAGTCCATCTTTTATGCCTGCCATGAAAATTTCCATATTTTTACACTAAACTATTGTAGATAGATTTTGCAGAAACACGTTTATAGAGTCAGGAATAAATTTATGGATAAATAAATCACAAAATCTATAAATTTTTAGTAAGAACCTGCCTTCTTAGGTGCTATTTTACCCATCAATCCAAAAGAAAGGGAAGTTTTAATACATGGAAATTGACTGCATTTATTTCCCATCAATTTCACCATGATTAACATAGTTTAGTGATGGATTTGTAGTCAAGAACACCTTAATACATTACAATCTCATTGAGTTTCTTTGGAGAAATATGCACTTACATATAATAGGGCCAACTGTCAGTCACATTTTTCATGCATGGGACAACCCCAAGTAAGCTATTTACTTAGACTATGGAATTAGTGGCACTTCTGGAGTTATGCAGTACACAACCTCCACAACTCTATACCATGACTACCATGGTATAAAAATTTGTTCCATTTAAAACCATGGAGAAGTTTGAAGTTACATATTGCATAATATATTGAACATGTCATTCATAATAGTAACTGAAACTGTTGAAAATCACATTAAAACACTTAATTACATAGGATATCATGACAGAATTAGTTACACCCAATATATATTTGTCGATGCCATATCTCTTACCCAAAATTATTTGAGGAAGATTATAATTATGTGGATACATAAACACTTATGTATATATTTATGTATCCAAACATAGTCTTTATATGTAAACATCATAGATATTTAGATATTCTGTGTTAAAATAAACATAGTGGGTAAAAGCATTATACTAGTAACCGTGACTAGTAAAGTGACTGACAGATACCATATACACTCTTGGATTTCCCAACAACCAACATGAGGGAAGCCAGCATTTGCAGTCTTTCTACTTTTTGGAGGAAAATACTCTCAGATTTTCAAAGGGCGAACACAATTCACTATGCAATCAATCCTAAAATAAATTTCTCACATGAACCTTTATTTGAGACATGGAACACATGTACAAATGCATAGGTTATTGAATAATTACAAATCTTATGCAGTTATTTGTTTTAACATTCAAGCAATTCTGTTAATATTGCTTCTGATAAAAATAATCTCACATGTGGGTGGAATATAGACTATTTAGGAAAAGAGATGAAGTTGGATAGCAATTTGATGGTATGCTTTGACTTGACCTAGAGAGTTTCTAGTCTGTTATACTCAGAGAGAGACATTCTCTATACTTTAAAAATTAGATAAGCTCATATAGAGTCAACACTCTGCTTTAAAACTTGAAAACCCAACCATGTTTTTGTTTGCTTTTTGTTCTGTTTTTGTTTTTCTCAGGTGGATGGGTGGATGGCCACATCATTTCCACATGAGTTGAATCACTGAGTCTCCTTCAGGCAAAACCCTATTGTGGTTGTTTTATTTCCTCCAAGAGTCATTTTGATTTTATTTCAGCATTTGCACAAGAGACAAATAAAATCCCAGAGTTCTAAACCTATATCAAAGAGGATTTTATTACATAGAGTTTAGCCCAATGATGATCCTTAAAAAAACATTTCATCTTAAATAGATCTCCCTGTGTGGCCACTAGGATAATTTCAGTGGTGAAATAGCCTTGCATATCTAGACAAATTGACTCAGAATATGCTTTAGAAAATTCATTTTAATGATACCAAAAATGAGCATTAGATTGATAACAGGACTATGAGTCACTCCTAGTTTTTACATATAAAATCACCCCAGCAAGCAGTAAGGACTCCTCTCCCTGTTTCCTTGCAAAGAAAATTGTGCATTCAGTTGATCTCTAAATAGTCTCAGACCATTATGGTGTAAATTAAAGAATATAGGAGTAAAACCCTGGTTAACAATATATCACTTGAGATTTTGATCTTATCTTTCAGTGTTCTATTTATGGTAAATATAATTCTTACAGTGCCTTTAAAATGTGTAATTTATGGAAGCAGTAATAGCCAGGGCTTTTGATCATAGTTGATTTCTCTCTAATCAAAAGCCAATGATGGAGTAATAAAAAAATGATAAAGTTTTATGTTGCTGCAACTTGGTCAATCTGTCCATAAAGGTTTAAAAGGTGGCCAACAGTAAAATGGTGGTACCTGGAAATTCTGCAGTCCCTGGTGTAAGATATTGGGTTAAGATTAAAAAAATAATAATAATTAAGGTGGCATAAACACCATTGACTAAATTCCAAATTTTCAGCAAGTAGAATATTGTCCCTTCTGAAAATGAGTCAGGTTACACTTTGATTCAATTGAGATGGTACTGAATGTGAGGTGTTAATTGAAGGTTTGGTGCCCACCATGCTAAACAGGCTTCAAACTGTTTTGGCTGTCTTTTCTAGTAAAAGCTGGAGGAAAGAAGCCTCCATTTCCCAATGGCAGGACAGTATTTCCAGTTTTCATCTGTCAATAATGCTTTGTGATGGGATATGTGAGCAAGCCTTTCTTAAGTGGCTTTTGAAGAAACCCTTAGAAGTTGTTTGAACGTAGTGAGACTGCATAGAGAGCTAATAAAGACCTTGAATCATTTCACCTTTATCTGCTGATCTTTTCAGACATCACTGGTGTCGTTAGAAGACAAAGCAAGGGAAGGACTCATGGACAGAAATTCATATTCATCTTAAGAATGACAGTAAACACAGAATGACTACTGAATAATCAAATTGGAAATCTCTGTATGCTGGCCTACAGAAATAATTTTGTGCTTGCAGATGAGTCTGGCTAGATTTTCCCTTTAGTTGCATATGCTTATTCCTAAGTACAAAATTGTAAAGAAAAGACTATTTCTCCCAATAGATGCATATGGTGAGCATTTATTAGGCATCAGTCACTGTTCTGTGCACATTTTGTGCATTCTTTTATTCTTAGACATAAACACACAAAAAATATGGTTATCAGTTCTCTTATTTTGTCCTCATTTCACAGGTGAAGAAACAACCCCAGAGATGTAACGTAACTCATTCAGCATCCCAAAGCTGGAAAAGTAGGTAGAAGAGGCAGGATCTTGACTCCATTGCCCTATTTTCAGCTGCTGGGTTACACTGCTACTCAGTTTTGCCTATAAGTGGACTTAGTTTTGAGAACACCAAAGAAAATTCTGGACATTAAATCTCCCTTCCCAAAGCAATGCCATTTGTTCAATGATGAAAGATTGTACAGTTTAAATAGCTGTCAGGGGCAAGAGCTTTAAATAGCCTTGATGTGCCTTGGAGAGATGCACACATATGTTAGGATAAGGAGGCATTCAACTCAAAGCCAAGTTCAATACAAATAAAAAGAAATAAGCTGCTGGGCCAGAGAGCTCAGTGTTTACTCCTCTGTCACAAGTTAAAATTAATGTTTCTAGGTTAACACTCCCACTTTTTTCACCATATATCCTTAAAATTAAAAGGATCTGTTTACATGATAGCAATATCATGAAATCCAACTCTTAAAGGCAAAAAATAGCACACTAGCCAGGTGAGGGGCAGCTAATACATTGACTGATTCAGTTATGGATTCAAGGATGCATCCCCAGAAGATTCCAGGTCCTGCAAACTGGAGAACACAAAGCTATTGCTTGCCTTCAAGGGAAACAAACATACAAACAACAAATTACAACTTCACAAGAGGAATGTTTAGGTAAAGGTCTATGGAAAGTGAGCTGGGGATATAGAAAAGGTCTGTCTCAGTCTAGGAGGGCATTCTTGGTTGTTTGGAATGCAGGTCTAGAGAGACTGTTAGGTCAATTTCTGCTGATCTGTATTGTGTAAGCAAAAATGTCTGACCTGAAACAAAGCAAATAGACATGAGCTGGGGATTTCTTAGATTCTGAGAGGAGACAGGGATATAAATAAATTGGAACTTGTGGCATAGCATTATTTGGAAAGTATGCATAGAAATTATGTTTATTATGCAGTAAAATCCTGCATACTTTAACAAGAGTGCTTAGCTAAATTTCTTACGTCATGTTTTTGCATGCGTAGGATTAATGACGTGCATGTACATACTCACACCCTGCCTGTTTGTCATTTGATGGAAGGACATGGCAGAATTGGCTGAGCACCTTCACTGTTTTGCATCTTTGGAATCCTACTCCAGCTACTCAGAACTCCTCACAGTTCCATGCAAAGCACTGAGTCATTCTGGTTCCATGCCCTCCCCATCTAGAAAAGCTGCCTCCCACTTTCGCCTTGCTGTTCCTTCGGTATTTGTTTCAGGCATCACTTCCCCCAGAGAGTCTCCCTCATAACCTCACTGTGTGGTTTAGAAATGTGCTCATAGCATCCTGTCTCTATTACACAAATTACCACTCTTCCTTGAAACTGTCTAGTTAACTGTTGCTTGAAGTCTCACTCAGTTTTGATGTCCCAGTACCTGACCCAGGACAAGGTGTACAGGACTTGGCAACAGATATTTATAACCTAAATGAGTGCTCAAGAAGAATGAGTATTCTGTTGTTTCAGGGGAGAATGTTCTGTATATATCTATGAAGTCCATAGCCTACATGAATAAGTAGCTGTTGCTAATTTTGTTACAGGAATTCCTACGTTATCTTTAGACATTCAAATCAGTTACCATAATTTTCCTTCTTTAAACTTTCATACAATCTTTAATGCCATTACTACCTACAGTGTTAACTGATCACAGAACATGCAAGTTGAAAGGAGATTTGGAGATGGACTAGTTCAAACATTTATTTTACAGATGAGAAAGCAAAGAGTAAGGAAGGTGAAATCATTTATCCAAGTCCTCTCAGATAGTGAACATTAGGACTAAGACGGGAATCTTTATCTCCTAATTGCTTTTATGGGGCTCTTTTTACCTGTTCCACATTATATAATTTCTGACTTAGGGAACAGAATTTTAAGTCATTTTAGAGCTTAAATCATGTCTGTATAATCGTGATTTTTGTGCAGCACTGTAATAAATGGTAGACACCGAGTAAATAATTGTTGAATTAAATTGCTCCTAACTTCCATGTTTAAGA
The DNA here is from genome assembly GCF_004348235.1 of Phoca vitulina. Taxonomy (NCBI): domain Eukaryota; kingdom Metazoa; phylum Chordata; class Mammalia; order Carnivora; family Phocidae; genus Phoca; species Phoca vitulina. The sequence goes on along the minus strand of NW_022589708.1, from coordinate 17,529,380 downwards.
CCATATTTCCTGCATCTCTTGGAAAGCTTTGGATTTATAATCAATAGTAAAGGGGAAGGGAATTTCTTATAGGGGTTATGTGTATAATACTAAAAGTAATAATTCTGAAATTCAAATTGTATCATTGTTTCCTTATAATCCTATCACACAAGAACAGTAAGGTAGATGTTTCAACTCACAACTCATACTTATCAAAATTCTATTTCTTGTGTATCATAACAAAGTGTCTTAAGAATATTCAAACTGAGGGCGCCTGGGTGGCTCAGTTGGTTAAGCGACTGCCTTCGGCTCAGGTCATGATCCTGGAGTCCCTGGATCGAGTCCCGCATGGGGCTCCCTGCTCGGCAGGGAGCCTGCTTCTCCCTCTGACCCTCCCCCATCTCATGTGCTCTCTCTCTCATTCTCTCTGTCTCAAATAAATAAATAAAGTCTTTAAAAAAAAAAAAAAGAATATTCAAACTGAATCTGTAGTATAGTCCATTTTTGAGAACTAAATAGAACAAAGGCTGACATTCTGGAACTGGAAGAGCTTTGAGCTCATAATGGTTTTTAAATGGTCATTTTCCCTGAGCAGCAATTAAATCATTCAGCCCACTCTTTTTTTTTTTTTTTCTCAACCATGGGGCATGTTTAAGGATTAATTTTAATTATAGGGAATAGAGATAAATATATATGATATGGTTCTATAAAAGGAGGCTATTGTACAACAGAGAAAATATTAATGTGTATACTTACTGTCTTATCTGGCTGTAGTAAATCAATTTGTATTTCATAGCAGATTGCGTGGGATTCAAACTCATATTCTATGAAATAGCTGACTTTCAACTGTATTTTCTATCCATTTTCTTCTTTTGCCTGAACGTGATTGACTATAGCCCTAAAACATCTGGGAAGAGGGAGAGAAAATTCTGAGAAAAGAGAAGCAAATAATAATACAAGGAGCATGAGATGGGAGGATAATGCATTTGGCCTCCCCCTGACCTCTGCTCAGCACCTTCATCCCTCGCCACTGCTGAGCACTAGCTTTCTCATTCCAATCATTCTTACACCACATTAATAAAAGAAAAAAATCATTTTGGTTATTACAGGTCTAAAAGCCAATCTGATTATGCAGCTTCAGCCTTCACAGAGACATAGGACATCCTATGGCCTGTGTGTGTAAATATCTGAGTTCTTATGTATTTAAGGGGCTTAAGAGGACTTACTTTGGCCCTCTGGACGTCATAAGTTTGATGGAGAACATCTATTTTTATCAACTATATAGATCTACCAGTCATGTGGGAGAAGAGGCAAGTTCCTTTGATGAGAGATTAAAAAGAAGGGAGACAGGTTGGCAAACAAGAGCCTTCTTTCCTGATGTTACCTCCAAAGGGTAAGGAAGTGAGACTATTGCATGAGGAAAAGCTCAAGGAACTCCCCTTCCTGCAGCTGGGCTGACATGCTGCTCTTGGTGGTGGCCAAGCCCTGTTGGGGCTAGTGGGTAGATATTGCTCTGAGCCAGAGTGTAGGAAGGGATATGGAAATGAGATCCCGAGGTAAGTTATAAAGGGTGGGTCAGAAACATGTGCTTTGTAAACTAAACTTATTTATTAGTTTGTCTACATTCCCCTATTTTTATTTTATGATTTTCGATGGTATTTTTGAACATATTTTTGAAAATACCAGACTGAGCTCTACTCATAAGAACTAGGGAAGGCCTTTTTGTTCCAATCTAGAGATGAAATTTAAGGTGGAACATGCACCTGTGAGGAAGAGCATTTAGGTGGAAGTGGTCATCACTTGCTGAGCATCAGAATAGAAAGAGATGCTCCAGGGGAACACTTTGAAGTCATTCGGTTACTCGTCTCTCCCTATTTATACATACACCACCCAGAATTGGAGCCTTGGAGACCTTTGATTGCATTAACAATAAGTGATGAACACTGTATTCAGTCAGAACAGGAAAACCTAGTTAACTGATTGGCAGGTGTGTGTGTGTGTGTGTGTGTGTGTGTGTGTATGCACGCACGTGCATAATATATACATGCACATACATACTGAGTAATTGGGGGAATTTCAAGGACTTGAAGGTGCTAATGAGTTCTTTTGCTAAGATGTTAAGACAATTTTACAAGTATTTGATAATCTAAAAAATGACTTCAGTGAAGATTTGTGAGAATGTCTATGTGTTAGATCACAGTAAAGCAGTTCAGGTATTTATAGGCTTGATCCATCATGAGACTCTGAATGTGGAGCTGGAGAATGAACCTAGTGCTCACCTATTCCAATCTCTCCACAATAGGAGGGTTCTGTTACTACAGAAAGTGAAAGAGGCAGAAATATTTTGAAGCATATCTGTTCAAGAATTTTTCTCTTCTGACTTAGAGTCCAGGTTATTATGATACTCTTAGCTCATGGCTAGCATGAACAAAATCATGGCAATTGCTGCAAATGAAAAGGAACATAATCCATATATAAATGGAAGAATATTTTAGTGTAGAAATCTGGACAGATCAGGGTTTGAATTCTAGGCCCATCACTTCCTCACTGTGTGATCTTGGGAAAATTATCTATTCTTTCTTTATTTCGGCTTTTTCATCTTTGAGTATAATCATTATCGATTTCACTTTCCTTTCACTCCTCTCCTCCTCCCTTTGCAAGAATATTTATTGTAGTCTCTTCTCTTTCCAAGCACTTTGCTGGCTGCTTAAAGATAGAATGTTGAGCAATTCTGATGGTGTCTGGGCTTGGAGATTTCAGGCTCGTGGGGCTGTTGTGAAGAATAACTGAGATAGAGTATGTCAGCTGATGCATTTGAAGTATCTCAGTCATTATCGGGGTCCTTCCTTCTTGCCAGTTGCCCAATCATGCAACTTGTTCAGAGGCTCAGGAGAGTAGAGTAATGCATTACTACTTTTCAACACACAAAAGGTTTAACAGACATTTAATTCTTTGACTTCACATGATTTTACTCTGTTGCCATTTTGTAGATGAATACAAAGGGGACAAATAAGCGTCAACTCCCTGGGCTGTGGTATGACAGATCTTGTAAGTGGAAGCATTTCAGACATCATCAAGATGGTATTAATTTAACTTGTACCACAGTGTTATGTGTGAGGAGTCTCCAATTTTCTTAATGGCATACTTAATTGACAATACAATCATGACTCGGAAGGGTGTGAAATTAAAATCTTAAGAAGCATATAAAATAACAGGGCAATTCAGAAGTTTTGTGTGAATAAAGCAATGCAATTGGAAAGCATCTTATTTATGACCGGCTTTTCATTCCTAGACAATTCCACTCGGTATCTGTCTTAGTCCATTCAGGCTGCTATAAAATATAACATAAACTCGGTGTTTTTTACACAATAGAAATGTATTTCTCACCGTTCTGAAGGCTGGAAAGTCCAAGATCCAAGGCAGTGGTATACTTGGTATCTGGGGCGGGCCGTTTTCTAGGCAATTGTCTTTTCACTGTGACACCACCTGGTAGAACAAGTTAGGTTGCTCTGTGGGATCCCTTTATAAAAGTATTAATTCCATTCCTGACAACTCCACCCTCATGACCTAGTCTTTTCCCCGAAACCCCACCTCCTGACACCATCATCTTGGAGTTAGAATTTCAACATAGGAATTTTACGGGAACACAAACATTTAGACCATAGTACCGAGTGGAAAAACTGATATAAAACATTAATGATCATTTGCCTAATTAAGAAAAAAACTATCAAAAATAGATATCCATGATGTTCCTAAAAAATACAACATAGAGTAGAGCAGTACATCTAGATTCTGAGGATTGTGATCTGGAAAGCACATAGCACATGGTTTCTTCCATTGTCTAGATCTTTACGACATCTCAAATGTTTAAGATATATTTGAAAGTTTCTATTTTCAGTTATTGCTAGTGTCTCAATACCTCTCAAATACAGAGATGATGCCACTGATCAATGACCATGTGTGACACATGGACTTTGAGTTTTGTGTTTCAGGAGTGATGGGCTGACATGTGTTATTTACATTCTCTTACTCTGTTTCTCCCCAGGTCGGACTTTGTAATCTAGGTCTTGTATTTGTTAGGGGCCTAAGTAACTAAGAACATACTACATGGGCTCCAGAACAGACCAGAATCAGACCTGTGTCTCTGCACCAGTAGCCTGGTACTCTCGCTGAAAGGTCTTTTTAAAGCGAATGACCTTCAATATCATTTCATTTTGTCTTGACAAATTAGAGATTCCTTTTTTTTTTTTTTTTTCCAAATAGGAAATGGCTGATTTATTTTAAACTACAAATAATATTTTATTATACTTTCAAATTTCAAACAAATTAGGTAAGTGGAAGTGAATATTTAAGTTTTACAATAGAGCAAGGGAAAACAGTTATGTAAATTATATACACACTGATGGGATAGAAATCTGCACATTGGAATTTCTAATCCCCTTCGGTTTTTTTATAGTATTACCATAATGCAAAAAAATTACTGCTCTATTGCATTAAAAGCACATACTTATTAGTGAAATGGCCAGGAAAAAATATTCACTCACTCAGGGAAGTATTAATGTGAGATATTTTGCCTAAGTGTGTATATCCCTTGAACTTCCCTTGAACTCTGTGCACTTCTTGCTATTTATGACAAAGAAAGCCATTGCTCACAAAGTATTGGGTTTGCCTTTGAAGCAATACCAGATCGTTGACAAAAGGCAGAGCTGAGATTAGATGCCGAGGGTTATTGTCTTGCTATAGTCCCAGAGCTATGTGAAATGTCAGCTAATTGAAAATGGTAATTATCCTACATAACAACATAAACTGTTTCATTCTAGGATATGTGTTGCTTTTAAATTAATAGCCATTGATCTTCTGGTTTTTCACAATTCTTCTCTGTCCTTTTGTCAAATTATCTAGCCATCAGTCCTTGGGACAAAACCCATTTCACCATTTTTATTGACCATGGTTTAATGAGTGACCTGGCCTTCCTGTTTGGATAGACTGTAATAGGTCCATCCATCTGAGGGTCTGTCAGCCAGAGCTGTGTAACCTTTACTGTATATTTGGTTTCTCAGTGGAAAAGTTTTAAAATACAAACTTCAAATAATTGTGTTACTGTGGCTATTTGCATTTTTTTCAGATACTGGTTGGGAGGAGCCAAATTAATCACAGTAGTAATAGATGTTTAAATTATGATCTGAGAAAGACTGTCCCTTGAGAGGTGAATAATATATATTCAAAATGTTCAGCTTGCATCTAATGCACAGTACTTCATACCAAATGGCTTTGAGGGGAATTTGTATAGTATGATTTTTCAGGCACAGAATTAAAATTCTCAGCTATGATGGGGGAAAAAACTGTCAAGTAGAAATTAAAAATACATATTCTCCATAGCTATAAAATGAACTATAAGTGCACTCTGATACCATAGAATTAAGTTACTTTAGAAAATAATTCAGAGTAACCTAATCTTGAGTCAGGGTTTTCTATTGTAATGGTAGACATCCCAAAGACACTTGGGCTCGATCTGTTTTAACAAAGTGAAGAAGACATGAAGAGTGTGGGAATTTATTCAAATATATTCAGGCAAAATTCTCCATTGTTGAGCTTAGAAGCCTAATATACAGTGATTATGGGAAAGCTATATTATGCCCTTAGTTCAAGCCTTGCCACGAAATCATAAAACTAATTTTACTTTTAAGGGTGAAATCAGTGCAATGTCTTTCTAGTCATATTGGAAGTAGGAAACCGTGCTTCTTACAACTTTAAGTCGTCAATCGTGACTATGAAGTATATCCACAGACTATGGACACTAAGAACACAAAAATTTATTGCTGAAGTTGAAGGTAAACTTTATCTGACATGTTGAATAATGAACAAATTCCTTTTGTGATCCACATTATCTGGCACAAAGATGAAAATAGTTAATCATGTTGGGAAATCATTGTTTTATATCTTAGAGAAAGTGGAAGGAAAATGTTTGGAAGTGAAGGTGTAGGGTAACTTGGTTGCCTCCCTTGTTTGAAACAATTTTGATGACCACTCTCCTTGACTACTCTAGTTAGGCTTCTCTAAGAGCTCTAGGCTTCAACCTTGACATCTGCCCTTTTTGGGCCTACACCCACTTGTAGCAAGAATCTTGCTAAGTCAGTGTGGCTAGAATCGCCCACCCTCAATATCTGATCCCCCTTAGTGTGTGGATTACATGGATCGCCCACTGTCCCCAGGTGATATGTGATCACGCTGGCCTTCTTCAGCATTCCCTTCAAGACTATTTAACCAGAATCCCCCTTTTACTCCTGAGGTTTCCTCTTGGTGATTTTTCTTCCCACTGACCCTTCATCATGCTTCTGGGCTACAAATCTTGACTTGTCCATGCTATATTCTGAATTGAGCTCGGTTCTATATTGAGGTCTCTTTTCTCTTATTGCAAACATTTCTGAATAAAGATTTTTATCACTTTACTGCCCAGCTCTGGTGTTCTTTAACAATTTTTACCCCTTCAGCCGCTTCAGGCTCTGTTTTTTTCTCTGACATTTCTACATTCCCTTGTTCCATTTCAAGCCAAAATTGTTCAGAATGCTATCTCCCTTCTGTCCTGTCCTAAGCTCAATATCTGAGAGTAAATGAATGTATTTGCCAGAAGAACCCAGGCATGTACCTGTAGGACCTTAGCAAGCTGTCTACCTTGCACCATTCTCTCCTCCCTCCCTCCCTCGTCTGCTATCAATTAGAATAGGAGGCTGAGGGCCATGCCTTTTTTCCCCCTACCCCTTTGGAAGGAAACTGACTGAAGACTAATGGTCATTTCTGTCTAATTTGGTAACATAAAATGAGGGCATTAGGTTTCTTCCCTGAAAATCCTACCTTTTATAATAAAAGCAACTCTATAGCCAAATTCTTGCCTTGTAAAAGAATATCTATTAAGAAAAATATCACAAAAATACTTATACATCTGTCCTGTAAGCTTAATGAAGTTTAAGTCCACCAAATCTGTTCTTTCAGTCCTCTGAAACCTTATAATAAAGGCTCTCTAGAGGTGTTTGGAATGAAAGAGCATGCAGAGTTATAGCTGGGTATTGCTATGGGGAAAATAAAACCAGTAGTCATTCAATATACAGCCTGCATTCATGTAATTGGTGTTCCCTAGTAAACTATCTGGCATGCAGAATGCTAAGTACCTGGCATTTGTGATCATTGTAATTATGTACTGTTGGCATTTGGTTTATATTCTTGAGCCAAGCCATTTTGTACTACTCTTAAATATTTTGGCTTTAGAACTTTGTTTTGATACAGATAATTTCTCTTGTTATTTCCCTGTTTCCTTTATTGCTGTCCTGCATTCAGCTGTAATTTGCTTTAATTGAGTCATCCCCATGATCATGGAGAATTTGTTTAGCCATTGCAATTTTTAGCTGTAATCTCATTTTGAATTGTTTATCCTGATGATTAACATTAGTGCATGAAGACTCGGTAAAGAAAAATTATTATGCGGAAAATTCAATCTTTAATAGTTAATATAAGCCTCCAAATGTTGAGTGTCAAGGCTGTAGTGTCTCTTTGATCCTTAAAAGGCTTGTCAATGAAGACAGTTCAGTTGAGAAGCTATATTGAAAATCCAAATATTTTTTAGAAATCTGCTTTGAGTCTTGAGGATTGGGAAATTTACATAAATGATCCGAATCTCAGCAAGCTCTGAATGCACAGCAACTATTTGATGGGATAGTTTAAAGAGAGCCTGCCACTGGAGTGATGATTATCTATAAAAGTGATTATTTACTAAGTGATTATGCCTGTGTCATAACTTAATATCCCATTGATAGTTTTTAATCAATAAAGTGAAATATAACCAGGTTGGGGAGCATGTAAACCTGCATCAGTCCAATGAAAACTGTTAGCAGGGAGAAAAAAGAACTATAAAAATCAGACTGAATTATTTGGGAGAGCTTAAAAGAACTGTAGTTTGCCACAGCCGTGATACTCAGCATGAGACAAAATGAACTTCACCACAGGGCTTGGATTTCCAGAAGTCTACTCGGTGGGGCTTGTCCAACATTGGACCTTTCTAACAAACAAAAAGGAATCTTACACTTTTAGTTCTGAGTTCTTGATGTATGTATCATGTGCTTTTTTTTTCTTTTTTTTTTTTTTTTTCCCCTAATCACACATAGCTGATGGTACTGGACTGGAGGCATCTCTGCTCTGCTCTTGACAAGCAGTGTGAAGTTGGGCAAGTTCCTCATTCTCTCTCAATTTTAGTTTTACCAATTAGGAAATGGAACTCGCCAAAGCCTGTCTTTAGACTGCATGCACCTCTACAATTCTGTATTATGTGGAGATGTCAAGTCTGTAGTTTAAACAAGTTATAGTTCCAGAGAGAATTCAGGAAAGGAGATTTAGACTTGAAAGCCCTGTTCCTATAAATGTTGGTTCAATCTCAGAGATTAGATGAGTTCAAGAGGCTATATTTGTACATAGAAAAGGATAAAGGATCTAGGAAAGAGTCTAGAACCTTGCAAAGACTGGGTTGAGGAGCCAGCAAGTGAGGTTAATAACAGAGTGTCAGTGACTATGAGAAAAACAAGGAGAGGATGGGGTTTCTGAAGCCGTGAGAAGAATTTAACATAGAAGGGAGTGAGAAACTATTGAATGCATCTAAATCCTCATGGACGGCAAAAAGAGAAGAGTTACCATTGGACTTAGATGCATGTAGCTTGACAAAAGTTGGCTCATGACAATGAGAATCCAACCAGAGTTGTGGAAAGAGAAAGGAGGTGATGAAGTGGAGACTGTGATTATAAATAGCTCTTTCTAGAAATTTAACTCTTAAGGATAGCAGATAACTGGAGCAGAGCTGGAGAGCCATGTGTAATTAAGGGAATCCCTCCTCCTCTGCTGCCTCCTCCTCACCCTTCTTCTTTTTCTTCTTCTTTTGGTAGGTGTAAAGGAACAAAACTTTAGGAGGTAATAAAGTAGAAAGGAAAAAAATGAATGATGAAGGAAAGAAATTGGATAACTATCCAAGATAAGTAAATCCGCAGAGGATGCAAGGCTATGGACTGTGGCACAGGATGGCATAGGCATATTATGGGAATTAAGTCACTTCATCCGTGTGACAATTATTTACATTTATAAAGAAAAATCATTGAGAAAGTATAGTTGAAAAGACTGGCCTTATGCCCGTGTGTGTAGTAGGTTGTGATGTAAAATGCAGTTCTTTTTCTAAATCCTAGTCAAAGATTTTATAAGTAAGATGCTTGATGGTAACTAAAATAAGAGATCAAATGGATGAAGGATAATCATAAGAAAGAATACAAAGGGGCAAAGTAGGATAAAACAATGTCTTCAATGCAAAGGATGGGGAACTTCTAGAGGTAGAAGCTGATGACATTATCAGGTGCTTCTAAGAGCTTTATGGAGTTCAGTGCTCAGAGAGATGATCTTTTTAGCAAGCAATTTCAATGAGAACATTACTTTGTTTACACAGTTGAAATGATGTGCATTATAATGTAGAGAAGACACAAAACTAAAATTAAAAAGCTTAATAATAGTCTTTATTCTTAGGGCAGTGTTTTTCAAAATAAAGGCTCTGGCCCATTACTGGGTCATGACATAAAATGCATTTCTCAGTATGAATGGCTCCAAGAAAAAAATGCAAATAAGCAGGCTTAACCAATTGAGAGTTCACTGTGTCACAGAGTTATTCATCTACTAATAACACTTCAGTGACCACATAGTATTACAACTTGCATTTGGAAATTGTCTTTTTCTTATGCTTATTGTCTCATGGTCCCAAGTTGACAGACTACTTTATTCTCAGGCATCATGTTTCCATTCCAAGAATGAACGACACCGTGGTAGGCATAAAATGCCCATCCCCAAAGATACCCATGTCCTCATGCCCAGAACCTGTGAACATGTTGCCTAACTTAGCAAAGAGGACACTGCAGATGTGATTAAGTTAAGGAATGTGAGATGGAGAGATTATCCTGGCTTATCTGGTTGGGCCCAATATAATCACCATAGTCCTTATAAGTAAAAGAAGGAGTCAGGAGATTCAGAGAAGGATACTTATGATGGAAACAGAGTGGGAATGATAGAGTGAGAGAGATCCAACTGGCAATTGTTGGCTTTTAAGATGGAAAAAGGCCAAGAGCCAGGGGATGTGGGTGGCCTCTCCATGTGCGAAAACACAAAGAAACAGATTTCCCCTAGAACCTCCAGATGATTTTAATCTCATTTCAGACTTTTATGCCTTCTATGCACTGGGCCTGAGGCAAGGGTTCTTTTTTTCCTAAGATCTTTTTATCTGTCATTAGCAAGAAAAAGCAAACTATTGGAAAGGAAGAAATAGGTTGAAAAGGAATGAATTTTGATTATGTAGTTGATGTTGAAATATTGAGTATATAGCAGACATTGGGATGCACTAGAGGTGTAGTGAGTGTTGAGACATAGGTTACGCAACAGATACTGGGTATAAGAAGGCACTAGGAAGTTGAGTGTGGAGCCACACCCAAGATGGTGTCTGCCACAGTGCCCCCCATATCCCATCTACTAGCAAGCCTCATTGTTTCCTTTGACAAATGCATTCCAACTTTTTCTTAGGTTCATGTCTACAACCACCATTCTGTTTCAGTCTAACACCATCTTGCTTTGCAATTATCAAAATAATCAGCTATTTCTCCTAACAACTATTTGCTTCATATTCACCTCTTTATTTTTTTCATCATTGTGCAGTCAGACTCATCTTAAAAATGTATTACATTAACCCCTTGTTTTTTTGTTTTGTTTTGTTTTTTGAGGAACAACTTGTCATTGAAATTAGAATTGGGGAGCCTGGGTGGCTCAGTGGGTTAAGTGTCTGTCTTCCTCTCGGGTCATGACCCCAGGGTTCTGGGATTGAGCCCGCATCAGGCTCCCTGACCAACAGGGAACCTGCTTCTCCTTCTCCCTCTGCCCCTCCCCCTGCTTATGCTCTCTCTCTTTCAAATAAATAAATAAATAAATAAAATATTTTAAAAAATTAGAATTAAGTTAAAAATCCTTTATCTTTTTTCAAGCATTACTTATAGAGAAAGATTCAACAACATCCTCCTTTCTGGTTTTGGCCAGTTTTTTTTTTTTTTTTAAGTACTTTTTCATATAATTTAATTTTGGTTTGTAATTATATGCTCATTTGTGTGATTATTCGATTAATGCCTCTATTCTAAGTTACAAGCTCCACTATGGTAGAAACCAGATCTAATTCTACCCACTGTTACGTTGCACTTAAACTATAACTGTTCAGTGAATCATAAATTAATAAAACAAAAAAAATAGGCTCATCCTCAAGAAGAAAGAATGAATGAAATGACTATAATAAAAATGATAAAAGCTACATTCTTTAGAAGGACAGGAGATATGTGCATTTGGACATTATAGGTCAGATGTGCCTTCAATATGGACTTGGAGATGCAGGTAAGGGGATGTTGGAGGATGAATCATTTCAGGGGCATTGAACAATAGGAATTAAAGCAGGTTGATAGAGAAGACAAAGTCAGGTTTACAGACCTAGGTTCATAATCTGAAATGGTATAGGGAATAGGGGGTGGAATGGGAAATGAGTTCTGGGATTTTGGTGAAGGCTAAGCCGAGAAAGTTTCCAACACTGTAAACCTGTGCAATAGATTGTAATTTTTGGTTTGTGTGTTTGTGTGTGTGTTGTTTCTCAGTATATGGGTTACCTAATCTTAATGGTATTGTAGGAAGTTAAAATTTCAGGTAGGATCATTTTAATTAAATTCTTCTTCATTCAACATCTATTCAACAAATGCTTTGGGTGCTTAATTACCAGAGTCCAAAATAAGCCCTGGAGATAAGGTGAGAGAAAAATAAATGCATGGTCCTTGCTCTCATAGAAAAGTTCTTTTTCTCTCATTTTTAAAGTTGTTTGTTATTTATTTCTTTAAAGTTCTTATTTTCAAAGTTGTCTCCAAGACCACATCACAAGTTTACTAAGAGCAAAAGAAATTACTTCCTATATTTCTCCTGTTTCAATCATGGTTAACTACAGCAGAATTAGGCAAACTAATTCAGCAATAACCCCAAGTTGATTTATTAACTGGATAATCAATATATTTCTAGATGGTAAAAATTGATGGAATACTGTGATGCCATTTTGAATTGTTATAGACCTACCTTACAACAAATGGTAAAGTGAAAAGGGACATTTAAAACCTATGTAGTTAGATTGACTAATGCAAGACAGCTATTATGGATCATTCAGGCTGAAAAATTCACTTGGTGGTCTGAATGATCCAGATACCTCATTCTGATGATAAATTAGCTGCCAAATACTCCATCACATTTTGTATTGTCTCACTACAACTTGAATGTCTCGTCTGTTGGAATGTATCAGTATAATCAAAACATTTAATGCTGATTAACATGATGGTCCCCTGATTAAAATATAAAGGCTGTCAGGTAAAATTGACGGATGGATCTCAATGAGAAAAAAGCTTATTCTGGACTGCCTCCCATTAGAGAATGCACTGAGGAAAGATATTTCTGTCTTATCTTTAGATAAGGCTTTTTCAGTTAGTATCACTATACTTTAATTGTATACATTAAAGAGTAATTAGGACCTAAAATTCATAAAATATAAACTGCATAGGACATGCTTTAATAAAGATGGCAATTTTCAAGTAAAGAAAAAAACCCATAAATTTCCAGCTCGTTCTCAAAAAAATATTTATGTTTGCTTTGTTGACATGAGGAACTGGAAAGTGGGAATCAAATTGAAAATAATAGAGCGTTAGTTCCCAACCTCCAAATATCCATCTTAACTTTAGATTTGTCTTTTTGACAATTTAGAAGTGTTTGGTTACTTACATGGAAAAACAGTACGAATGGGGAGGTACCAATCAATGCTTAATTCATAATATGGTTAGTGCTGTGCTGATCAGTATGAGAGCCACTAGTCACATGTGGCTCTTTAAAGTTAATTAAAATAAAAATTCAGTGACATCAACCATATATCAAGGGCTCTATAGTCACCATGTGGTGAGTGGCCATTCTGTTAGCACAGTTATAGGACATTTCTTTCATCTTAAAAAGTCTCATTGGACATCACTGCTTTTGTGCATTGGCATTTTTGTGTATCATCTCTGGGTAGTTAACGTAATGCTTGGCAGATGATGAAGAATTTCCCAAGGTGAGAAACTAGTTTTTTCAAGAGACCACTGGTATGGCTGACAATCCAGTGATTGCTAGAGAATGAAGGCAGTGGGGCCACTTGTAATTGGGCTTACCAGAGTCTGAAGGGATTTTGCAATCAGAAGACTGTTTATATACTTAGTTGTTTCTGAAATCGCTTTGTCATAATTCACCAAGACATATGATGAGGCACCATTTTAAAATTGGATAATAACTTACAGATAAGATGGTGTGATTATAGGATTGGCTACTTCTTTTAAAAATGAGCCTCCATATATTTCAATGAGTGAAAAACTTTTAGAGAGCAATGATTTTCATCATCCAACAGTGGAAATATTGACTTCTCAGGCATTTTCAGGGGCAGAACCTGACCTCAAAACCAGGTTCTATACATGTATCTAAGCCCAGCACAGGGAACTACAGGTTATTTATTCTAAGGGGTTTGCTGCCAAAGCTGTGTTCCTTTGTCCTCTTTAGTTGCTTAATCTTTACAGTTACTTAGAATGTTTTTGTTTTTTATATTTTGATTTGTTTCTAATACCCTATAATGGCCCTTGAGACAGCATTATTCCTACCTAACAATATGTAGTTAGGAGGAAAAAGTTAAAGTGATATGAATGTGATCTGAAGATTAAATTTTACTCTAAAAGAGCATGATATGGGGCACCTGGGTGGCTCAGTTGGTTGAGTTGGTTTTGGCTCAGGTCATAATCTCACAGTCATGGGATCAAGCCCTGCGTGGAGCTCTGCACTCAGCACGGAGTCTGCTTGAGATTTTCTTTCCCTGTCCCTTTGCTTCTCCTGCCTCTTCTTGCTCTCTCTCTCTAAAATAGATAGATAGATAGATAGATAGATAGATAGATAGATAGATAAAATCTTAAAAAAATAAAAACAAAAGAGCATAATATGTCTTCTTATTACTTATCCATGCCAACATCATCAATCTTATCTTCCTCTTTTTCAAGAGTATCTAATAAAGATGTTTATGGAGAGTAGTTGTTGAGTTTAAGCTTGAGAGGCAGGCTGTAGAGATAGAATTCTATATCCACTATTACTAGTTATGTTTTCTTAGTAACTCTGCGACCCATGTATGCATCTGTAAAATGGAGGTGGTAATAATAATGCCCACTTTGTGGATTTATTATGATTAAATAAATAAATAAATTTATCTTTACAGCTAACCATAAATTATACTTAGAGCAAGTTCTGGGCACAAAGTATTCACTGAACATGAAAAGCTATTGCCTTTCTCATCCATGATGTGGTACAATTGACATTGTCTCTTCAATGTTATTCTAGTATCACTTGCTCATCCACTTAGATGTTTTGTTTTTAGTGCCTTAGATTTTATTATAAATGCTTACCTCTTAACACTGGAAAATACAGAGATAAATAAGATACAGTCCCTGACCTCAGAGAGGGCATGTTTTTGCATGAATATTATCTTTTATTACATATTTGCTTATTAGCCATAAACAAAATTTTAGGAAAAATAGATCTGGTAATTTAGCTTCACTGGAGAGACTATTAAAAGGAACATAAATCATAATAAAGCTTGCATTTGATCTTACAATTTTGTTGTGCTTTGACATACATTAAATTAATTCTTAGAGTAATCACACTTAATTATTATAACTATCTCAGGCCAAGTAGCTTGTGTAGAGTTGTGAACAGCTTTTGGTTATACTATGCTGCTTTCTTGTGCAGAAAATCATGATTCCAAAAATGGACTTTATACAAAAAAAGAAAAACAAAAAACTGACCTATCCTGCTGAGGTCAGGATAATGGATACCTTTGTTGGGGAGAGGGTAAGGATTGGTGACTGGAAAGGAATATGAAGGGACTTTTGAGGATGTCTAAACTTGTGTTTCTTGATGTGGGTCATGGTATACAGTTTGTGAAAACTCACCAAAGTGTACACTTGCAATATTTGCACTTTTCTATATATTAGACCTAAATAAAAAGGTTCTACCTACAATAATATACCAAAAATATACATATGCACATTGAGAACCTCTGCATATATGTCTATGTAGAAATATACAAACATGTGTGTACGCGTATGTATGCTGTGAATTCAATCCAATATCAAACCTCACATGAAAACCCCACTCTTTTCCCCTGTGTGACTATCACTGTTATTTAAAGATAGCAAACTTATTGTCCAGCCCCCAAGTTTTCAAACTAATTGGCATTAAAGCATAATCTTATTGAAAGACTTAAATTTATGCATCACTTTTCCGTGATGGAACCGTAAGTAGATCCTATCCAATGCTTACCTCAGAACCACTTTCTAAAATGCCACCAAAGCATAAGTTAATTAAATTACATAAATTCCAGACAGTGATGGGAAAAGTAATATTTATTATAAGTGCATATTCTTGCAGAAATCGCTTCCTTGCATTGCGTGCTGATACTTCAGAGGTTAAGGCTGGCATTTTTTATGTGTCCAGAGGGACAATCTATTTAAGTAGGTGAGTTATCCCTTGGCTTGTGACGTGCAAACATTTTTGTTGTTTGCTAATAGTCCTGCAGGGCAGAACACATTCAAAGCCAGACAGGAGATACAAGGATATAAAATCTAGTGTTTACAGTGCATATACTCAAAATTCACAGTAAGACCATGTCCTAGGTGGTGGGCTCCTGCAGGCATTCCATTTCACCCGATTCGTGATGATTGGGGCTTTGAAAGCAAAATCAACTGAAATTAATTTTGCCTGTGAAACTGCCCTCTAGAACACTGTCCATGCTGCTGTGGATAAATGTACTAATGGAGGAGTAGCATTTAAAGGCTTGAGAAAAATGTAGCTATTAGCAAATGGAAGATTAAAAAAGACTTTTTTAACAAGTAAATTTGGGGGGGGCATTTAAAGTTTAGTCAGAAGTATAGACAATTTCCCAGACATTCATATTAATATTGATATCTTTATTATTTGTAAACAAGTCAGCACACTTACAATTCAATCAGGTTCTTCTTTTTTTCCTGTTTGACAATTCAGGTAATCATGTAAAATTCAAGGTGCCTAGTCTACTGAACTCTGAAGAGACAAAAAAAAATAATAATAATTTAACCACTGAATAATAATAATAATAATAATAATAATAAACAACCTTTCATTTCCCTGTGCATTCCATGTACTTATGTCCATTCATAACTTACCTAGTTATTCTACATATATTTTGGGGTATTACAGAGATGATGCAACTGACTGATTCTCTCCCCTCAGGGTTTCTATTCTAGTGCAGAGATGGTAGAACACAAAGTAAATGGTTTAGAATAATGCATCAGATATTAATTATGTACTGTAGGAAAGAATTAGGCAAGGTAATGTGGATAGAAAGTGTGGTGTGAGGGTTGTTGGGTTTGTTGTTTTATCTGAGAGACAGGGACAGTGTTTCCAAATGGGGACATTGGGTTGGGGCGCCTGGGTGGCTCCGTTGGTTAAGCGACTGCCTTCGGCTCAGGTCATGATCCTGGAGTCACTGGATCGAGTCCCTCATCGGGGTCCCTGCTCGGCAGGGAGTCTGCTTCGTCCTCTGACCCTCTTCCCTACTCATGCTCTCTCTCTATCATTCTCTCTCTCAATAAATAAATAAAAATCTTAAAAAAAACAAAAACAAAAACAAATGGGGACATTGGAGCAGATACTCAAAGGAAGGGAGCCACCCACATGGATACCTGAGGCATGGGTGTTCTAGAAAAATCATCCAGAGCTTGTAATAACTTCTTTCAGAAGACCTCAGAATATTAATTTGCTTTCTCCACATTCCCTACAGTATGGATGAGTAAATATTATGTGGGTTTTTGTTTGTTTGTTTGTCTAGAAACACAAAATATTGACAATGCCTGAAGGGTATGTAGGGTTGAGATGAAAGTCTGATTTACTCATTGACAAGCCAGAAACTCTCAGCTATACAAGAAAACTGGAAAGGAAGATGGTATTTCAAACTCAGAAAGAAAAAAAAATGTCCACTCCTAAAAGGGGATAATGTAGGGTAAGTTTCTTAGCCGGCTTGTAAATTATTTTGTGAAAATTCATTATGATGAGTTAGTTCCCAGTATCATAGGAAAAGTAAGTTTTTATTTTTCAGCATGCTGACCCTTTTTCCTGGAATGCTGTTGTTTTCTCTCTCTCTCTTTCTCTTTTTTTGTTTTTCACATTCTTCTGGTATATTCTTATTTATCTTTAATGGCCAGTTCAACTTTTGGTGCATTATTTTCTGAACTCTCCAGGCTGAATTGTTCATAATTTTTTTTTCTGAATTCCTATAGAAATCTCCAGTTAACCTCTAGACTCTTTTTCCGTTGGATTATTTTATGTATGTCTATATTTTTCCCCATGAAAAATATCTTTTTAGCTTCTTTAATCTCCAAATCATTGCCTTGCACATTTTTGGATATTAATTAATTTTTTTCAAATAAATAAATGAGCAGATGATTAACAGCCCCCAGAATGTATAGGACCTCACAGAAAGGATTGCCTTCTGTCTGTGTCCGTGTTATACTTTATAGAGGAACATAAAGTATTTCCACAGGGCTCAGATGTAGAAGACTAGTTCTGTCACTTGCTATGTCCTTTTAAACACTTCTGTAACCCTAGTTTCCTTAGCTCCCAAATAAACATGTAAATAATGCCTGTTCCTGTGGGGGCTGTTTAGGGTCACAGTAGCTAACACATAAAAGTGCTTTGTAAATTATAAAGCATCTTTCACCTGTTCATTTCTATGATTAGATCTAATGTTACGTATATTTAGTCAAAATAGAGACATAAAGAATTAACCTTATTGTAGACAAAATAAACAAGAATGACTTACGAATGATTGACCAAAAAGAGTTTTAGGTTGAATCCGTAATAGTATAAGTAGTAGTCCAATAAATCCTCGCAAATGTAACGGCCACACTGCTTTTGGGTGAAATAAAAATTTATTGGAAATCTTTGCTCTTATTAGCATGAAAGGAGCATTAAAAACCTTATACAGGGAAAAATTATGTAACCTTAAATGGTAAGGCTATAGAAGGAGGTCGAACAGAGCAGGATACCTATGGAAACTGGGAAAGATTCAGTGGACTTGTTCATTTGTGGAACTGCATTTCTGCTTCATGATAAATCAGAAATTACTATGTTTTCCGTCAGGAGAAGTCTACTCAACTACCGACTATTTTAGGAGTAAACCTATGCTAATGGTTTACTATGAGATCCATATTAATTAAAATGTTAACTTGAAAAATATTTGAGATGTCTTTGATAGATGAAGTGCTATTCTAATTTGTTTTGAAAGGTTCTACATAATCACAAGCTATACAGAAAAGAGATGTGATTTTTAGACTTCAAAATCACAAAACTATGGCCTGATAAAGAAACAGGAAGCATTATTCTATATAATTAAAAACCAACAACTGAGCACACTTCTAAACCTAATGTATTTTTAAAATCTGTAATTAATACATATTTTCGTGTTTTATAAGTGTATTAAGTGATTACTTTTTTATGCTGAAGTCTTTTTGATTATACGATCTTGTGTGAAAACAGATTTTCTCAACATACAAGGAAAGGATAAATAGGCTTCCATGAAAACATGATAATGGCATATAAGAATTAGTGTTCTTGGCCAACTGTGTAGGTTATTCAACTCAATATGTTTCTTTTAACAGGCACCAAGACATAGATTGTAGAAATGTTGTGTTCTTTTCCTAAATATTATTCTAAAAATTAAGCAGTGTAGTCTCAAACCATCTACTTTTTGAGACTATTCCTTTATCAATTCTATTCAAGGCATTCCCTAAATCTTGTTAATACATAATAAATTCAGACTATATCAATTCTGACTAGAAAACTAAACCTCATAAAATTATACTATGTCAAATAGTATTTTCCTTTTATTTGCCCTCAGTTTTCTTCTCTTTTGGTTCAAAGGAGTTTCTTTTTAGCTGAATTCAGTTAAAATATATCTTTATTTCTTATAATTGCAAAATCACTCCATCATCAGCTTCACAGTTTTTATCATTTCAGTCTGCAATCCACATCATTTAAGTCTGTTCTCAAAAGACAAACTCCTGTCCTTTTGATGTTTTTTGTTTGTTTGTTCTTACATGCTGTGATCAGGATCTAAAAGGCTTTCATTTTATCTTTCTTGAAGTGCAACAACACCATATATAAGAAATAGGTATAGACTCGGTATTTTGCCCAAGAAAAATATTGTGTGTAAGGTTTTAAATTTTTTTCTATAGCTTATCAATATAGTCAGTGTTGCTTTGTTTTTGTTTTTGTTTTTGTTTTGTTTTTTAACTTTTAATAGAGCAGCACATTTATTTCCTTAAGAAAGTAATTAAATTCTGAAAGTGGCTAAATATTTGATCAAAGGGATGGTATTATAGACCACAAAGCAAAATGTAAGCAAACGATCAGACTCGGTGCCGGGGTAAAATTCTTCTCTGTCATTGGGAAAAGTGAATATTCATACATTTGTTAAATCTTGAAACACAATTTTTAGTGTTTCAGAAATAAAGGAAATTTGCTTCTTTTTAACAGTACCTGGTAACCCCCACACTGTTGTCCAGCACATTATTTATATCCATAAGCTGTTATCTCAAAGTTCTCCTTGACTCCCTATCAAGAGGATGGGGAATAATTTTTCCTGTCTGATAGTTGTGGAACAAAGCTGCCTCCCCCTGAGGCTGACTTCAGCATGTCAAACAAATGACTGTTCTCTCACAAATAAATGACAATAAACCTGTTGGTTGCCTTTTGAATTCACACTTAATGGGCCCCCTTCCAGGTCCCCAAATGTGTAGCTGTCCTTTCTTAACACAGGCTCAACAAGTTCACAGCATTATTTTTTAATAGTTTCTGCAGAAGTTATGTTCTTAAAATTCTCATCCATATGAGGCATGTTTGAAACACATATATTGAAAAATGCACACATTAATTTAAAATCAGAACACTTCATTAGCAATAAAGATTGGTAGACATTATTTGTAGTTATATTTCTATATGTTGACCGGGACAATCATAAGTGGAGAAATAAGAAGATATATTATCATTTGTATGGATAAAATTCTAATAGATAAGGAGAAATGGTTTTAGGGAAACATTATCCTCTTCATTAAAAACACCATTAATAGAATGTAATGAAAAAAGGGAATTTGTTATTCCGTATTTACATTAGCATTGACCAGTTATTTGTGCATTCAACTGCTCTTACTCAGGTAGTAAGTTGTAGTTAATTAAGCCTTTGGATTCAGAATGATCTCTAGTACTGAATACTGGCTCCACCAATTTGAAAAGTTACTTCTACTCTGAATCATTTGCAAACTGAAAATAATAATTCAGACTGTTGGTGTAGAGATGAAATAACATTACTGATACGAGTTTAGGACACTGTCTTGTATATACTATGAATTCAGTACATGTTGTTTTTTTTCCTCTTTTATCTTTAGAGGACCCAAAAATATAATGCATACATGGTTCGGGTATGAAAATAAGAATGTGGAACATGAATTCGCGGAACACTGGACTTTCATCCTCAGAATAATCCATTTTCACTCTACCACTTTACTTTCTGAGTTCCTCAACTTTTTTTTTTCCCTCAGTCATAAAAGGAAATGATAAAATAATACCTTCTTATTGATGTGGTTTTGGAATATAGGTGAGGTTTGGTGGGTGAGGTCCAGAGCCGATGACCAAGAAAGAATTCTTGATACGTCTTTGATGCAAAATGGTGGTTTATGAAAGCACAGAGACAGGACCTGTGGGCAGAAAGAGCTGCTGCACCAGGGTTGTGAGGAGTGGCTGATTATGTACTTGGGAGTTGGAGGTAGGGAAAAATAGAGATTTTCAAAAGAACTTTCATATGCTAAAGAGGACCTATAAGGTACTAGAGGCCTTTGCCATTGTCAAGTTAAGGTTTTTTTTCCCTTGAGTAGGGCATTAATATTAAGACAGTTGGGAGCTTCCTGTAGGAATGTCACACATATCCCACCCAGGAGTGAGAGGCAAGGTTGGGGGGGGGGGGGCTGCTTACAGGGTGTCAGCTTGTACTTTGTCCTCAGCTTCCCTTCTGCTCCCTCATCACTAGGACTCCTAGGATGAGTGTACAAACTGTACTTATTAACTTATGTGCAAAATCTTTTAGGATTCTAATTTTTTATGCTGGGATTCAGGTTCAATCTTCATCTTGCTCTGTTTATGTGTTTGCTTTTTCTCTCTCTTCCCAGCAATCAAAAGTTTCTGTGCTCCCTCTTTGAAGTTTCTTTCCTGAGACCTAAATTTGGTTTGCAATCTTTGTCCTAGTTTTATTCTACTGGTTTGAGAACTAGACATCCTATTCTTGGTGTGTGTGTGTCTTTGTGTGCGTATTGCTGGTCTTGAAATTTTACATCCAAACTTCTCAAAGTTATTGAAACAATATCAGAATTTAAACCATTTCTTTACCATTCTCTTGAATCAAACAATAAGCTTGAAGTATTCTAATTAATATCAGAAACCTGATTATAAAGTATTGTTATTCACTGCCCTAGAACTTTCTTAAAGTATTGTTGTTAACCCTGCAAATTATTATTCTTGTATCATACAAATGATATTTCTTTAATTTTAATTAAATATATCATGAGCACGCTATGAGGGCACACACACAAATTGTGTCTTTCCACAGTGTCAGCTTTATTCAGTCATAAAGCAAAGTTAATCACAATGATAAAGCAGGTTCAGGATTCCAAACTCCGTGACAACTCACCATGTGATTAAATTAGGCTTCTTACACAGCACACAGAGCAGGGCAGAAGACAAGCCACACAAAAAGCAAGATAACAGAATGGTGCGGGAAGTGGAGGAACCAAACGCGGAGTCAGTCTGTGGGCGCGCCGTTGAGATAAGGCGTCGGTCGGTCCTGTCCGGCTCCGCTCTCGGCACTGACTGCTGATGTGCAAGCAGGGGAGGCCCTCGGTTCTGTTCGGAGATCAATCGGGCAGAGCCTTCGGGGCCAGTTGCCTTTTTTAAGTGGTCAGACATAGAGCGGCCAAGTCTGAAGAGTCTGACGGTTTGCTGCCAAAATCCTTCCCTTTTTAAAGGGATTTAATCAGTTTTGGGTCTCTGCAGACCTCCTCTGGTTCTGCTCCTTATCAGTTCTGGGGTGTCAGGTGATGCTGGTCCTGGTGATGTCACCTAGCTGCAGGACCTTAAGTGCTTGCGTCATTGCTTGACCCGGGCTCCTGCTTGACATGGAGACTCCATTTTGCTCTCTACAAAATATGTAAAATTCTACCTTTACCATTCCTTCTTGCGTCTTATATTTTCTATCTGGGATAGTTTCCTTTTTTAAAAGTTCTCTTCTAGTTTTTTGGCTGTAAAATCTCTTAGTTGTTGTGTGAAGACATCTTTTCCTCATTCTGAGTTCATAAGTCCTGAGTTCATAAGTCTAGAAAAATGGTTACTTCCTCTAAGCACATTAAAAATATTGTACTGTCTTCATCATTATGAACACTAGAAAATCTGTTTTTAATTTATACTTCCTTGATATTATCTGACTTTTATCTCTGGCTTCTTTAGATATTCCCTTTGTCTTTGGTTACACTGAGTTTCACTAAGCTGGATTAGCATATGTATGTATGTGAAAGAGGTAAATCTCAGAAATTTCTTGGTTTTTCTTTCTGCTAGGACCTTTAGTTGTAATAGCTTTTTAAATTTCCTCCTGTATTTGTGAATTCATATTTAACAGAATACCACTGGGGAATCTTGAATGAATTGGATTGAGTTTTTATTTTTTTTCCCCCCAGAAAAAATATATTTAATTTCTTCTGAATGGTGTCAGAGTATGCCACCAGCCTGGAAATATTTTAATTTTCATCAATAAAATGCTATTGATTTCTCATAGCAGGGAGCCCAGATTTAGGTGGGAATGTAAATTTACAACCCAGAAACATGAAACAACAGGCCTATGGCTACAAATTTTAAGGAGACTATTACCACAAAGAGGAGGAGCAGAAACTGAATTGTCTTCATCAGTTTCTTTTATGACAGACAGTTTTTCTCCCTTATTTATACCTTCACTGAAATTAAAACATTTAAAGGGTCCCAGCCTCGTTCATTAATTTGTAGTTCAGAAACTATGTTTTGTTCCAGCACAAGCCCTTGTTTACTGTTTCCCTTAGGGTCTATTTATCTGGAATATTCTGGATCCCCTGTACAAGCTTGACCTTTAGAGTTGTATTGGCACCAAAGCTTGCTTTTTAAAGTTTTATTTTTAAGTTGAAGCTTATCTTCATGTTCTGTGTTCTTTAATACTTCATGTATTCTGTTGAACTCTGCAATGAGTTACTATGTATCTTGTTGTCCTTTTCCTGCATCTGAGTGTTTTCTGTCTGTGGAGAATATATCAGAATTTCCTAATTCTCCACATTGCAGGTAGTAGTGCTGCTAGTTATTTTTAAAATTGTACAAGTATTTTATAATTTAAGTTTAATTATTGATTATTCATATTTGAAACATTAAAATTGATCATGCATCCTATCATGGGATCAAAACTAATAATTTATGATGGCAATGAATTACAGGAGAACAAGTTCAAATGTTACAAATGTAAAATGGTGAATTCTTCTATGCTCCTTAGGTAGCATTTTAAGTATTATCGGAAAATATTACTCAGATACAAAAAAAAAAGGGGAGGTGGGAATAGTTGTGAAATCAGACCACAACACCTACCAATTTCTCAGGCTACAAAGTTTTAGGCAAATTTATTTCAGTAACAATTTGCTCAGTTTTTCCAAATTGGGAAGAAAATACCAAAGAAGTATTGACAAATATACAGTGTATAAATCATTAGGATTTTCTTAAAATCAAACCTAATTTCCAGGTAAATAGGAACTAAAGATTAAATACCTCATCCACTTGTCCTGGATACCTCCATGAAACTTTTTTTAAAAATTCAAAATGAGGAGAAACTTAGCTGTGAAAACAAAAGATAACTGATAACGCTTTGATAGCAGCTCTGTGTTCCTAGCAGCAATACTCTCGGATTTGGTTTGATATTGACATCAAGCTGACAGGACTTAGTAGGCTAGCTTGCACCAAGTTTACTAAGTTCTAAGAAAAGATGCAGGACAGGAAACACAGAGCATGCACAACAAAGTAGAGGTCTCATGAGTCTCCCTACTCAGTCATGATGTCCCAGCCATTCTGACTCAGGACATGCATTCAAAGGTAGCTGTGTGAGTATGACCAACCTGGTATCCTTTCACCTTTTATACCTAGCTAGTCAGACCCATCATTCGTCCTATCTCATCTGTAAAGGTTACTCATTACTCCATAACCAATTTCAACAATGAAGTGAGGGAATTTGGCTTGGTTCTGGGCCAGATTCACCCTTTCCGCATCTAGTTTAGGTAACTTCCTAACAGTTTGAGTTATTGTTGCAAGGAGAGGAATGAAGAAGCAAGTGACAAATATTCAGGCTTCCCTGAGGCTAGATGTTAATCACCCCTTTCTCTGCATGTGGATATGGCAATGAAAGATTACCTGCAAGAGAGAATGCAGAAAATGACTGAGAACTCTTCTTTCAACTCCATCCTAAAAAATGCAGCTTTATGTATGGATACAGCAGAACAAAACAGAGAGGTTTACTGGAATATCCCTGACATAGACAGGAAAAGCTCAGATGTGAGGATAGGACACATGCAGAGGTGCACGCCAACAGACATCCCTTTCTTAAGTGAAGAATAACAGTGCTCAAAAGTAGTTACATTAGGCAGCTCCAGGGTTCAAACAGGAAAACTAAGCTGATAGCATAACAGGAATCTTTCTGACAGGATAGAAATTTACCCAAATGTTATTGGCAATAGCACATATTTTTGAGCAAAACAGTTTGTACTGATGAATAATCTCAGAAAAAAGAAATACGAGAATTACTGTGAAGAATCCATTTTTTGCCTGCTTTTAAGCAAATAATTCTTCCAGCATTGGAATATTAGAAATATTTTCATAAATGATATGGAATATCTAGTCAAGGTGGTAGCACAGAAAGAGATTGAGAGACATGAAGAGGACTGTGTATTAAAAAAAAATAATCCAAGAAGTGCATTAATTGGAAATAGGAGTCAGGTCATAACTAACTACAAAAGAGTATAGAATCCTGGAGCCAATATTAAATTAAAAAATAAAAGTTACATCATTTTCATATAATGCCATGTGGGTACATTAATATCCCAGTTAACTCAGTGAAAAGATACTCTGGTTTGGTGATGTGAATCTTCTTGTTACATAATTATGCTGGCTGCCCTATTCTTCTGCTGGGAATAGAACCTAAGATTTGACTCTACTTTTACCTGTATGCAACCATGAATCAAAAATCACCAACCTAGGGTTTCTGGTTTTCCATAAGATGCAATAATCTATGAAACCTGAACAATACAAATGGAGCAGTTCTTTGAGGACTCTAAATAGTAAATGGTGGCAGGTAGATTAGAGAAGAGGACCATAATCCAAAGAACCACTAGACTGGTGATGTTTACTTTTTCTTTTAGAACAGACCACAACATGGAAGTGAACATCAGCACATACATAGGGAATACCCGGGGAAGCCTCTAGTTTAGGCTTGAGGAGGAAGAAAATTTGGTTTGCTAGTAGAAGCAGCAGCAGCATCACAGGCCTGTCTGTAGCCACCTAAACTCTAATGGGTCAGCATTCTCTTGGATTGAAGTGTCTGTGGCCATAAGAGGGCAAGGCCAACTCCCATTGCTTTTGCTTTCTCTCTCTCCTCCCACCAAATGCCTTGACATGGGTGCAACTCCTAGAGCTCCAGAGTTGAATAAATAAATCCCCAGCTTTCTGGCTAGAAAACCAAGAGAAAAAAGGGGCCACAAGGGATTGGAAAGTACTGGGAGGATCCCAGAGAGGAAGCAGCTCAGGAAAGCTAACACACACTTTCTTTTAATGAATGCCTGGGGTCCCTAACAGATGAGTCGATGTGCTGCTAAAGTACACACTGAAGACATTGAGAATTGAATTTAATTAAAGACAACTGCCTAGTTTCCAGACTCATAACTGAGTGGGGCACACACAAGACAGATTTGAATAGCATTGCAAAGGCTGAAAATGGAATTGGCTTTGAATCCACAAGTCACAGAAGGCTGGTCAAATCTTGTGACCTCTCCCCAACTGAATTGACTTCCTGCTACAAATTAAACGTCCTTTGTAAGATGTATATGCAACCCAGATTCTCAAAACTTAATAATCAAAATGTCCTGGATACAATTGAAATCTACACAGCAGATAGGTAACAAGGAAAATATCAACTCACTTGTGAACATTCAGTCAAAAGATGCCAACACTTAGATGACCCAATGTTT
Organism: Phoca vitulina; assembly: GCF_004348235.1. Lineage (NCBI taxonomy): Eukaryota > Metazoa > Chordata > Mammalia > Carnivora > Phocidae > Phoca > Phoca vitulina. The sequence continues at coordinate 17,502,882 of NW_022589708.1, read as the reverse complement.
AGGATTACTAGGCAGTTTAAAAAGCTAATATGAAAATTCTAACCAAGGTGAACGTTCATGAAAGGAATGGAAAGATAATTTCAGCAAATAAATAGAAGTTATAAAGAAGAAACTAATAAACTTAGCATTGGGAAAAGTCATTAGAAGGGCTCAAAAACAGAATGAAAATGACAGAGGAGAGAGTCAGTAAACTTCACAGACTGATAGAAAGTGTGCAAAATGAACAATAGAACAAAGATTAAAAAAATAAAAGATGTGGGACGCCTGGGTGGCTCAGTCGGTTAAGCGTCTGCCTTCGGCTCAGGTCATGATCCCGGGGTCCTGGGATCGAGTCCCGCATCAGGCTCCCTGCTCCGCGGGGAGCATGCTTCTCCTTCTGCCTCTGTCTCTGTCTCTCTCTGTCTCTCATGAATAAATAAATAAAATCTTTAAAAAAAAATAAAAATAAAAGATGTTAAGGGAAATTTGGAATAATTTCTAAGGTCTACAGTTTGTCATCACTGTCCCAGAAAGTGAGGTAAAAAAGTAGAGCAGGGGCACTTGGCTGGTTCAGTCGGTTGAGCATTTGACTCTTGATTTCTGCTCAGGTCATGATCTCAAGGTTCTGAGGTCAAGCCCCACATGGGACTCCACACTTAGCACGGGGTCTGCTTGTCCCTCTCTCTCTGCTCCTCCCCCCCATCAAATAAATAAAATGTTAAAAAGTGCAGAACAGAAAAAAATGTTTGAACTCCCACACACAATGAAGGATATAAACATACAGATTTGAGAAGCTTGGCAAACCCCAAACAGATAAATTCAAAGAAAATCATTTCTAAACACAGTAAAATCAAAAGGCAGAAAACTAAAAACAAAGCCAAAAAACTAAAAACTTTTGAAAGCTTTCAAGATAAACAATTGTTTGAATGTCTGTATATTTGTCAACAGAAATCATGGAGACCAGGGAAGGTAGAAAAGTATTTTTAAAATGATGAAATAACTGTTTTCCCAGAATTCTAAATCAAGTAGTAATAATCTCCAAGAATAAACAGGAAATAAAGGCGTCCTCAAATAAAGGAAAACTAACAGAACTCTGTGATGTCAGAACTGCCCTAAAAGAATGTTTAAGGAAAATTGTCAGATAAAAAGGAAATGATACCAGAAGGAAACTTGAAACATCAGAAATGAAGGAAGAGCAATAGAAATGGCAAGTATTTGGGAAAAAAAAGAATAGATCATTATTCTCTTGATGCTTTAAAATAGTTGAGAACAAAATTATAACATTGTTTGATGTTCTCAATGCATTATTTAGGATAACTATATCATAAAGGAGGGGAGGTATAGAAAACTATACAGTAATAAGGTTTCTACACTCTATTTGAAATGCAAGTATTTGTATTATTATCCCTACAGCAACCCATAAAACTTTACAATGAGATATAGTCTAAAGCATAATAGGTAAATTTGAGTAGAAATTTAAAAAGTGTTCAAATAAAACAAAAGGCAGCAGAAGAGGAAAAAAAAAGATGAAAAACAGGGAGCAATCAGAAAGCAAATATTAAATGGTAGACCTAAATCCAACTATATCAATTAGTACAATGAATACAAACGGTTTAAATATACTGATTAAATACAAAGATTATCAGAATGGATTTAAAAACATGAAAAGAATGTCTACAATACATTTGTTCACATCAAGTATAATGAAATATGTAGATTATATGTAAATGATGGGAAACGTACATGCACACATAAATCAAAAGAAACCTAGGACATTTAGACAATGTAGACTTCAAGAAGAATTACCAGAGATAAAAGGGAACATTACATAAGAAGATAAAACAACCCCAAATGTGTATGTACCTAACAACAGAGCTTCAAAATATATGAATCAAACACTGACAAAACTGACAAGATAAATAGACAAGTCCACAAATACAGACTTCAGCATGCCTTTCTCCATAATTGATTGAACTAATACTGAATAGGGACAAGAATATAAAAGAACTAAACTGCATCATTAACTAATTCTTTTTTTTTTTTTTTAAGATTTTATTTATTTGTCTGAGAGAGAGCAAGAGAGGGAACACAAGCAGGGGGAGTGGGAGAGGGAGAAGCAGGCTTCCCGCTGAGCAGAGAGCCCAATGTGGGGCTTGATCCCAGGACCACGGGATCATGACCTAAGCCAAAGGCAGACGCTTAACAACTGAGCCACCCAGGCTCCCCTAACTAACTGATTCTAATAACCCACCCACAGCAGTACATACCTTCTCTCCATATACACATAGAACTTTCACTGAGATAGCTCATATCATGCATCATAAAACAAACTTCAACAAATAGAAACAAATTGAAATCATACAGTATGGTCTCTTATCATAATTATTAAAATAAAATTCAGTAACAAAGATAACAGGAAGATGAACAAATATTTAGAAATTTAATAATATACTTAGTAATTTAGCACTCAGGGCGCCTGGGTGGCTCAGTTGGTTAAGCGACTGCCTTCGGCTCAGGTCATGATCCTGGAGTCCCTGGATCGAGTCCCGCATCCGGCTCCCTGCTCAGCAGGGAGTCTGCTTCTCCCTCTGACCCTCCCCCCTCTCATGTACTCGCTCTCTCTCATTCTCTCTCTCTCAAATAAATAAATAAAATCTTTAAAAAAAAATAATTTAGCACTCAAAGAGGTCTCAGGGGAAATTAGAATATATTTTAAACAGAGTGAAAATAAAGATACAGCATATCGAAGTGTGTGAGATGCAGCTAAAGCAGTTCGTAGATAGAAACCCATAGAATTAAATGCTTATGCTAGAAAGGGAAAAAGGCTTCACATAATTAAGAATCTTAAGAAACTAGGAAAAAGAAGAGCAACATAATTTCACAGTGAGTAGAAGTAAGAAAATAACGAAACTTAAGAGCAGAAATCTTGGGACGCCTGGGTGGCTCAGTCATTAAGCGTCTGCCTTCAGCTCAGGTCATGATCCCAGGGTCCTGGGATCGAGTCCCGCATCGGGCTCCCTGCTCCACAGGAGGCCTGCTTCTCCCTCTCCCACTCCCCCTGCTTGTGTTCCCTCTCTCACTGTCTCTCTCTCTCTCTGTTGAAAAATAAATAAAATCTTTAAAAAAAAAAAAAAACAAAACCAGAAATCTTCCAAAAATGAAAATGGCAAAAATGTATAAAAATAAAATCTGTTAATGATAAACCTCCAATGAAACTGGCAAAGATAGAAGACCAATTACTAGTATCAAGAATGAAAGACAGGCTATCACTACAGACACCAGATATATTAAAAAGACAATATGACAATACCTCAAAAACATGCAAAACTTTGACAAATTGCACGAAATATATTAATTCCTCAAAACCAAAAATCACCAATACATACCAAAGATAACCAGCATAGTCATATAACTGTTGAACCCATATTGGTTTTGACAAATTTTAGGAAATATTTAAATGAGAGTTATTTTTACTTAAATGCACCGGAAATGCATACTAATTGAAAACGAATAAATAAAATTGCCCTTGTGCTCACAAGACTTGTTCTATATAGAAAACCCTGAAGGATCTCCAAAAAACAAACAAACAAAAAACCTCCTGTAACTACTTAGAGATTTTAGCAAGATCATAGGATACAAATTTACACATAATGAATTGCCTTTCTGTATAGTAGCAATAAACAATTGGAAACCATGCAATAGCTCAAAAAATGAAATATTTAGGGGCACCTGGGTGGCTCAGTTGGTTAAGTGGTCTACTCTTGATTTTGACTCAGGTCACGATCTCAGGGTCCTGGGATTGAGACCTGTATTGGCCTCTGCATTCAGTGGGGAGTCCACTTGAGGATTCTTTCTCTCCCTCTGCCCCTCCCCCTTCTCTCCGTCTTTCTCAAATAAATAAATCTTTAAAAAAAAATATTTAGTTATAAATACAACAGATATAAAAACTGAATGCTGAGAAATAGAAAACACTGTCAAATCAAAGAAGATTTAAATCAATGAAGAGATAAAATATGCTCATGTATTTGAATATTCAACATAATGTTAACTTCAACCCAAAATGATCAATAGATTTAATGCAAATCCAATAGAAATCTCAACAGGTTTTTTTTGTTTTTATTTTTGCTCATATAGACAAGTTGATTCTAAAATGTATATAGGAAGGGGGTGCCTGGGTAGCACAGTTGGTTAAGCGGCTGACTCTTGCTTTTGGCTCAGGTCATGATCTCAGGGTCATGAGATTGACCCTGGCACTGGGCTCCACACTCAGCACCAAGTCTGCTTCAGATTCCCTCTTCTTCTCCCTCTGTCCTCCCACTCGTGCTCTCTTTCTTTCAAATAAATAAATCTTAAAAAATAAATAAAATGTATATAGAAAGGAGAAAGATCCATGTGTAACCAAAATAGTTTTGAAAGAGAACAGAGACTTTTACTTTATTTCAAAAATTACGATAAAGCTACAGTAATCAAGACAATATAGTATTGGCAAAGGGATGGGCTCTTCAATCAATAGAAGAAAAAAGATAGTCCAGAAGTATAGCTGCACAAATATGGCCAATGTTTTGACAAAGATATAAAGACAATTCCATGAAGAAATAATAAGCTTTTCAACAAATGATTTTGGAATACGTGGGCATCCACATTCAAAGCAAAGTTAACACTTGTGAATTTCATACCATACTTAAAAATGAGCTCAAGATTGATTATAGATCTATATGTAAAACTGAAAACTGTAACACTTTTAGATAAAACATAAAAGGAAATCTTCATGACCTAGGGTTGAACTTCTTAGGTTTTATACCTAAGCAAGCCCATCAAAGAACAAAAAAAAGATAAATCAAACATCATCAAAATTAAAAACCTTGCTCTTTCAAAGACAATTTTAGGAGAATGATAAGATAGGCCAAATAAAGATCAAAAATATTTTCAAAACACCTATCTGATAAAGGACTTGTATCCAGAATATATCAAGACATCTCAAAATGCAACAGTAAAAATTAAAGTATAAAGGGTAAAAGACTTGCACACATACTTTACCAAAGAAAACATATGAAAATCAAACATATGAAAAGATGTTCAAAATCAAAACCATTAGGAAAATGTAAATTAAAACCATAAAATACTGCTACACACCTATTAGAATAAATAAAAGTTTAAAAAATTCTAACAATACGAAGTGCTGGTGAGCATACAGAGCAACAGAAATCTTCATATATTGCTTGAGAGGATGCAAAATGGTATTCATTTTCCAAGATAATTTTGTAGTTTTTTGTTAAGTTTAATATCCACTTATGTGACTCAGCAATCCAACTCATTGGTATTTACCCCAGAAAAATAAAAATTTATGTTCACATAAAAGTCTATACAAGAATGTTTATAAACTCCCTCTTCATAATTGCCGGACCTGTAACAACCCAAATATCCTTCAGTGGTTCAATGAGTAAGCAAATGGTATGTCCATACTCTACAATACTGCCAAGCAATGTAAAGGAACATATTTTGTGTATACACAACATCTCCGATGATCTCTGAGGCCTTATGCTGAAGTGAATGAAGCCAGTATAAAAAAGTTGCAAATTCCACGTTTCCTTGTATATTATATTCTCTAAAAAGATAAAACTTTAGTTATGGAACAGAGATCAGTGGTTACCGGGGAGTAAGGGTGGAAAATGGTGGTATAAAATGTGAGAGATTTGGTGGGTGATGATGTAACTATGCTGTGTTCTTTTCTCTGTTGGTGGTTACATTAATATATGCATGGAAGAAAATTCACAGAACTGTAGACCACAAGTAAAGGTCAGTTTTACCATATGTTACTTTCAAAATACAATTTTAAATACCAGACCTTGTTTGTAGTGGCAAAATGGTTGGAAGAAAAGCTGCATGAAATGCAAAGTAATGACTTCAAGAAAAGCAGAACCATTGTAGACACACACAACTTTTCCAAAAAAATCATATGAAGAAATAAAAAGCTATAAGGAACAATATTATATGGTTTTTATTTCAGAAATTAAAGTTTCAAAATAAAGTGTTCATTAGAAATAAGATAAACTGAGGCTAGTTTAGATGAAAAAAATGACTATCTAAAATACATATTTTAAAGTAGTTTTTGATGACAAGATAATACTAAGAAAATTCTAGATCTTTTTCAGGCATTCTGTCCCCATCTAAATCCTTGAGAGTGGCCAAAATAAAGTTTAAACATGACTCAATTAACTAACCTACCATCTGCAACTCCTTTTTGGTGGTCCTAAGTACACTTAAGAAAGTGCAATTCCAAATGTCCCCTTTTTCTGTGTGTGTGTGTGTGTGTGTGTGTGTTCAAATATATAATATCCTTGTGGGGAACTTAGAAATCACTTCTTTGTGTCAAAGCTTCTGGGTGATTCATTTGGAATCTTCTAACTTTGGTTCATACTTCTACTTACAGTTTCAAAAAAATGCGTTCCCTCACTCTATCACTATAGTTGTATCAGGATCGATTGAAATTTCTGGAAGGAGGGGAATCTCATTCAGGTCCTAGAAATGTTCACGTATGGATCATTGTGTTAAAAATTTTCTGACGTGGTCTCTTCCCATGTCTGCAGTTCAGTTTCTCCTCACTTCCCTGGCCAACCCCCAAAAAAACAGTTTCCTAAACCCACTCATGTCTCTGTGCTTTACACATGCCGCCTACCCTATCTAGAATATTTTTGCCTCATTGTTCATCCTAATAATTTCTGCCCTTCTAACGGTTATTCAGGAATTACTTGCTTAGGTCAATTTGTACTAATTATTCTCTACTCCTCACATGGTGGATTGACTACTTCCTTGATCACTCCATTCATGGTTGTCTTCACAGTTCACTGAGTTTGCCTTTGTGTTATTACTTATACAGTACATTTTAATTTTGTCTACTTACCAAACTAAATGGTACCGTGAAGAGATTTCCTTTCATCAATTCATGTATTTTTTATTTTGTTCTGTTTTGCAGCAATATTGTTAGAGAAATTCAACAAATGTTTGGATAAATGTGTAAATGAATGTGTGAATGAATGGATTCAGTGTTTCTTGGCTTTAGTCCTTTCATTCTAAAATATCTACAAAATATTCTCTATAAAGCAGTTTTTTTATTCTATAGCATATAAAGTATTTGAAAATGTGTTATTGACAAAAGCTGGCAGAATAGATGAAATCTTTTCTCACATAAGAGCATACGATTGTTTTCATAACCAGTTCAGACAATAATGACTAAACTCACACCCACTCTACCTAGAGTATCTCTGCTGTGATGTTCATAGAATGTCTAAAAGCATAGTTATTTACAAGTTATACCATTGAGAATGGAAAATGTTATAATGTACAGTATTTTGAAAGAAGAAAAATTGTTATTTTTATTTAGAATTAAGTTGAGATAGCTTTGCGTGTTCATAGAAATATATACCACGTGCAAATGAAAACTTCATAACCATGTGAAAGAAAACCTTAAACTTTCAGTGAAGATTTTAATTTTCCTATCTTTATACAACTAAATCTTCACAAGAAGTTGGTGAAGTGGGTAATATCCTTTCTCATATGAGGAAACACATGTACAGAGAGATTCAGTAACTTGCCCAGATACACAGTAAACAGAGAAGATAGAATCAGAAGTATGAATCTGAAGTTTAAGTTCTTAAAAACGGTGCCAAATAGGTGATTAATTTTGTCTTAAAATTTTATAACTTTGCAGATAATTAGCATGTTAAGTGGGTCAACTCAAAAGACGTTCTATATAAAGGCAATAAAATAGTCAAGCCCTAGAAATGAAACAACAATTTAAGGGAAAAAATGTGAATAAAAGTGGTGAAGACTTGGCTGTAATACAGGTTGCACTAAAACTAGAAAAGAAAATTGAAATTAGAGTGTGGGAGGCTTGGAAGCTTAAGTCTTCAGCACACAGTTTATTCCATTATTCATTCCTCCATCAGCAACTGGGTATCCATTGTATGCAAATCTCTGCTGCAAGTGCTGGGGATAGAGTGGTGAATAAGAGAAAAACCCTGTCCTCATGGAGATAGAATTTTAAAGAGGGTGACAGACTATAAACAGATAAATATGTAAAGTATGTTGGGTAGTGACAAGGGCTCTGAAGAAGAAAAAAAAAACTAAGGAATATAATTCTTTGATTTTCCTTCTAACCTATGAAATGCAAGTTCTCTTTGGTGTCATTTTGTTGGCCTGAGATAATTTTCTCCTACCTCTGATGCTTAGTTCTTTGGCATCGTCTGTCCCCCAGAGGAGTAAAGGAGAAAGTCTAATCCACGACCTGTATGGTTTCCACCTCCTTCCTAACTGCCTCATCTCCCGCAGTACCTCATCGGTGCTCATTTTACCTCTTGCCAGGTTCTGCTTGTTATATAATGAAAAAGAAGTGGGCAGTGAACAGTCTCATGGTACAGCCTCCCTGAAGTAAAGTTCTGGGTGCCCTGATTTCTGGTTGTTTTGCACCGTGGGTGTCTAGGCTAGAACAAGACTGTGGGAAGAAATAAAGTAGCTCCTGACCTTCTTCAGGACAAGCAGGTTTGTTCTACTTTCAGTGGCAAAACATGTACTATGAGCTGCTGATGATTTTTCTCAACTCTCAAAAATTTCTCAATTTTTCCCACGTACCTGGTATTTAATTGAAATGTCTCCTAGACTCTACCCAGCAATAACTTAGTCCTTAGATCCTAGCTGTTGTTTTTTTCTTCCTGTTCTGTTTTGTGAAAATGTATATTTTCCTATTTCCAAGTCACCTTAAATACTTCAGTGATGAATTGGGAGAAACTGCCAGAAGACCAGCCAGTTCAAATGCACTTGTTATTATTTTGATTTATTTATTTTTAATATTTTATTTATTTGAGAGAGAGAGAGAGCACAAGTGAGAGAGCGCACAAGCAGGGTGAGGGGCAGAGGGAGAAGCAGACTCCCTGCTGAGCAGGGAGCCCAGTGTGGGGCTTGATCCCAGGACCCTGGGATCATGACCTGAGCCAAAGGCAGACACTTAACTGACTGAGCCACCCAGGTGCCCTCGAATGCACTTTTTAAATGAAAATCACAAAGCCACACATAAATACATTTTCAAAGATGGTTATCTCTGAAATTTTCAATAAATATATCTTGTAATTAAGACAAAAAAGAAATATCTCTGATAAATAATTGTGTTATAAATGCTACATTAAGCAGATAGACTTTTTGAGGAAGTTATCAATATAATGCTCTTCTGAATTTTAGTAATCCAGATGTTGAGCAGTTACTCTCCCCCACACTTTCGCTTCCTCATTTCCACTATGCAAATATCCAGTGAGCTCTTCTGTATTTTCAGTAATCATTTAGAAGAGAAGGGGTATGGTTCACATTCTTCATGCTTTGGAGATTAATGCTATAGTCAATCATCTAAAATTCACATGGCTCATTACCGCATTCACATTAATCTATGCCCAATTAACACACTTAGAATCAGTTTTCTGTGGAGTTTAGCCAATTGGCTTTATAGCTTCTGGCTCTGAAAGATTCATTTTGCTTCTGATCACTGGTAATATGGTGAACAACAGCCCTCATTCCTGTTATTAAAGTCTTTCGGGCTTTGGTTTTACATAAATTGAACAGGGCCAATAGTCAGTGGGATGACTATGACCAAGTTCCTGGCCAAGAGCCACATTGCTCAGTCTTGGTAGCTGTCCTCCACACAGATGTTGGGATGAACATCTGAACAGCAGGGTCACAGTGCTAGTGTATTGTAAGGGTCACTGAGAAGAAGATCATGTTGTACTCAGAGGAACAAAGAGAGTATGTTGTCTGCACTTGAAACTCTGTGCTGGAATATGAGGGAAGGAATCATCAGGCCTTCATGTTCTATAGTACAAATCAACAGGAATATAGCTCTTTTCATGTTCAAACCTTCCAGAAATAACCCTTGAGGAAACGTTGTGCTTAGGGCTTGATCGAATATAGAAGAACATGGAATCCTTTTTTGTCTAAGTTTGGGTGAAAAAAGTAAATTTCTAATCACAATTGGAAGTGTTTACGGTGAGTTAATTTACAGGGACTGCTGTCATATTTATTGAACAAAATAAATATCTTTTCCTGTGTATTGTTCAGTGCCCTAGTTAAAAATCTAAAGAATTTCTTTTGGTTTTTTTCTTTTTTAATTAAGGTATATAAAAGATTTTATTTCTTTTGGTTAATTCAGGCTAAGAGGGTTTGGAAAAAAGATTGTATTATAATAAATGTCCTTTGAACATATATTAACTAGGTATTAATAGTAATTTTCTTAAAATTAGATAATCAGCTAAATAAAAGGGAGCAAGGCCAGAGGCTTGCACAAGAATCTAACTCTTCTCATCATTCCTCCTAGGGTGGATTGATTTCTCACCTGCCAATGTATCTTCTTATGTAAAAGAGATACTATTCTAATATATGATCCTATCAAATATATTCTTTCTGTTACTATGTTTGGAATATATTTCCCAGACCTGAAGACCAGGGAGCTGGAGAGACAGGCTCTGGAGATGTAACTTGCACAACTACCAAGCTATTCTAGAGAAGACTGAAATTTATCAAAAAGAGTCTAGAGAAACTTAGCCCAGGAGATTTGGTCTCCAGTTCCATGTTCCAGCCCAGATAAGCAATCTTGAGGTAATTTGACAAAAAGAGAATAGAAAGTACTACCACTTATTTTCTGCTTCCCTTAGTCCAATGCATTGTTGTATGTATTTGACCCAATCTCCTTAAATTTATGGGGTGGGTGCTATATTATTATATAATATAGAATAATATTATTCTATAATATTATTATAGGTATTATTATAATATTCTATGTGTAATATCTATAGTATTATAATATTATAGAATAATATCTATAATATTATTCTATATTATATAGAAAGGCAAATAACATGTCTTGGGTCACATGCCCTGGGATATGGGTCTCCAGTTGCCCCATCCAGAACCTGCATATTAGCCATGGTGCTATGTGGGAGAAAGGAGTCACATGTTTTGGGGGTACAGAATGTTTAAAGCTTTGCAAAGATCATTTAGTTCAGGGCTACTGTGAATAAAATTAGGGCAGTTATCTATTGGGTCAGACCAACAGACCATCCAACCCATTCATCCCTCTCTTGTAAAGAACCCAAGAGGTATATTGTGGCAAAGCATGACTCTTCTCTGTGACAACAAACTAAAAAATAAGGCTATAATAACTAAATATTCTAACCATCTTCAATGACCTATCATGACTCCCTTACTCACCATGACTGGCAGAATCCACAGAAATAAGGCAGGGGGTGGGGGAGAAATGAGGTGGGGAGAGAATATATATACTGAAAAATTAGTAACAGAAATGGTAAAGGTTAGAGGAAAGAAAAATCTGGGGGATAAAAGTACAAAATAACTTAGAAAAAAAAAAGTCAAGATAAAATCAGTGAACAAAAGAAGATGAGATGTCTTTATAAAACATGACAGGAATTTATTTTAACTTAACCCTAAACATTTACATACCTAAAGAAAACAGTGTTTTGGGGTTTTTTTTTTGTTTGTTTGGTTTGTTTTTGTTTTGTTTTGTGCCGAACACTACCAGGCTTAGTCCTGGCAATGAATGAATGAATATATAATACTTAACCTCAAAGAATTCATAACCTTACAGTTAATAGACAAAAAGTATAACTAAAATGGGAGCAAAGATTTTGACAGTCCAAGGAGGTATTTTAGGTATTAATGAGATTTGAAAGGTGTCACAGATCTGAATGTAGTTTCTCCCCATCTAATTTTAAGATTTTTGTTCTTGGTCCAGGTCAAAACAGGAAGCTTAGCTCCACTGTGACATGAAGTTTCAGACTGAATTAGATGTTTGGGAAAGTAGTATTTTTGTTAGATCCATGTACATGTAACCAATAATACAATATAGTTTTATAATAAACTTTTTTTCTTTTTTCAAGCCCAAACTCTTTTTTGAATACTTTCGTATATGAACATAAAAATCTAAAGCAGATAAAATTTAGTAATTTATTTAAAATGAGTAAGATCTGGGCGCCTGGGTGGCTCAGTTGGTTAAGCGACTGCCTTCGGCTCAGGTCATGATCCTGGAGTCCCAGGATCGAGTCCCGCATCGGGCTCCCTGCTCAGCAGGGAGTCTGCTTCTCCCTCTGACCCTCCCCCCCCCATGCTCTCTCTCTCTCATTCTCTCTCTCAAATAAATAATAAATAAAATCTTTAAAAAAAAAATGAGTAAGATCTAATCCGTAACTACAATATACCATAAACCCAATCAACTAGGCAATTTTTAACATTTCTTAGCCTCAAAAAGTTGAAATCCTGGTTTATGGATGACAGCATAGGCATTAAGAATTGTGTTTTGTGTGTATAATATTGACAAAATCAGGCTATAGTCTATATATATATAGTCTATATATATATAGAGACTATAATTCAATGGTTCTAAAAATCTGAAAGTCGCCAGGAATTTTTCAATTATGTTTTTAAATTAAGATAGTAATAGTAACTAACAACTCTTCACATTCCTCTTTGTGAATACAAAAAGAAGCACTTAAAAGCTAAAAGAAGCATTGGATTCTTTGTACTGATATTATTGGAAAACCATATATTATGTGTTCTTATACAACTATTAACTTCATGTCAAGACCTAGCTGCTAGCTGAAGGATCCCTGTGAGCCTTGCCTGGTATTTAATTGTGTGTACCACACATAGGCTGCTAAAACTCCTCTCTTAGTACCATTTTTTTTTTTTTTTTGTAAACTAAGAACTAGGGGCGCCTGGTTGGTTCAGTCAGTTATGCATCTGACTCTTGATTTTAGCTCAGGTCATGATCTCAGGGTCCTAAGATCAAGCCCTGCGTTGGGCTCCAAAATCAGCAGGGAGCCTGCTGGAGGTTCTCTCTCTCCCTCCACCCTCATGCTCACTCTCTAAAATAAATAAATCTTTAAAAAAACCCCACAAAAACCTAATAACTAAAATTTTTCTACCAAAAGGCACATTAATGACAATTTTTAAAAAAATATGCACTGTTAAGGAAAGATTATACTGAGGTCTATACAAAACTAATAATCCATATAACAGTAATTACTGTTACTGTTCTAGAAATTAATTATGAATAAAATACACTGAGTCTGTATTGTAGGGGTTTTTTTTCCCAACTTGATTTAATTTTTTTACTTTTTTTATTGTTGTGTTAATCACCATACATTACATCATTGGTTTTTGATGTAGTGTTCCATGATTCATTGTTTGTGCATAACACCCAGCGCTCCATGCAGAACGTGCCCTCTTTAATACCCATCACCAGGCTAACCCATCGTCACACCCCTCCCCTCTAGAACCCTCAGTTTGTTTTTCAGTCCATCGTCTCTCATGGTTCATCTCCCCCTCCGATTTCCCCCACTTCATTCTTCCCCTCCTACTATCTTCTTTTTTTTTTTTTTTTTTCTTAACATATATTGCATTATTTGTTTTGGAGGTACAGATCTGTGATTCAACAGTCTTGAACAATTCACAGCACTCACCATAGCACATACCCTCCCCAATGTCTATCCCCAGCTACCCCATCCCTCCCACCCCACCCACCCATCCAGCAACCCTCAGTTTGTTTCCTGAGATTAAGAATTCCTCATATCAGTAAGGTCATATGATACATGTCTTTCTCTGATTGACTTATTTCGCTCAGCATAACACCCTCCAGTTCCATCCACATTGTTGCAATGGCAAGATCTCATTCCTTTTGATCGCTGCATAATATTCCATTGTGTATATATACCACCTCTCCTTTATCCATTCATCTGTTGATGGACATCTTGGCTCTTTCCACAGTTTGGCTATTGTGGACATTGCTGCTATAAACATCGGGGTGCATGTACCCCTTTGGATCCCTACATTTGTATCTTTGGGGTAAATACCCAGTAGTGCAATTGCTGGATCATATGGTAGCTCTATTTTCAACTTTTTGAGGAACCTCCATACTGTTTTCCAGAGTGGCTGCACCAGCTTGCATTCCCACCAACAGTGTAGGAGGGTTCCCCTTTCTCCACATCCCCGCCAACATCTGTCATTTCCTGACTTGTGAATTTTAGCCATTCTGACTGGTGTGAGGTGGTATATCATTGAAGTTTTGATTTGGATTTCCCTGATGCTGAGCGATGTTGAGCACTTTTTCATGTGTCCGTTGGCCATTTGGATGTCTTCTTTGGAAAAATGTCTGTTCATGTCTTCTGCCCATTTCTTGATTGGATTATTTGTTCTTTGGGTGTTGAGTTTGATAAGTTCTTTATAAATTTTGGATACTAGCCCTTTATCTGATACGTCATTTGCAAATATCTTCTCCCATTCTGTCAGTTGTCTTTTGGTTTTGTTGACTGTTTCTTTTGCTGTGCAAAAGCTTTTTATCTTGATGAAGTCCCAATAGTTCATTTTTGCCCTTGCTTCCCTTGCCTTTGGTGATGTTTGTAGGAAGAAGCTGCGGCTGAGGTCGAAGAGGTTGCTGCCTGTGTTCTTCTTTGGGATTTTGATGGACTCCTGTCTCACAATTAGGTCTTTCAACCATTTTGCGTCTATTTTTGTGTGTGGTCTAAGGAAATGGTCCAGTTTCATTCTTCTGCAGGTGGCTGTCCAATTTTCCCAACACCATTTGTTGAAGAGACTGTCTTTTTTCCATTGGACATTCTTTTCTGCTTTGTCAAAGATTAGTTGACCATAGAGTTGAGGGTCCATTTCTGGGCACTCTATTCTGTTCCATTGATCTATGTGCCTGTTTTTGTGCCAGTACCATACTGTCTTGATGATGACAGCTTTGTAATAGAGCTGGAAGTCCGGAACTGTGATGCGGCCAGCTTTGCTTTTCTTTTTCAACATTCCTCTAGCTATTCAGGGTCTTTTCTGGTTCCATACAAATTTTAGGATTATTTGTTCCATTTCTATGAAAAAAGTGGATGGTATTATGATGGGGATTGCTTTGAATGTGTAGATTGCTCTAGGTAGCATTGACATCTTCACAATATTTGTTCTTCCAATCCATGAGCATGGAATGTTTTTCCATTTCTTTGTGTCTTCCTCAATTTGTTTCATGAGTATTTTATAGTTTTCTGAGTACAGATCCTTTGCCTCTTTGGTTAGATTTATTCCTAGGTATCTTATGGTTTTGGGTGCAATTGTAAATGGGATCGACTCCTTAATTTCTCTTTCTTCTATCTTGTTCTTGGTGTGTAGAAATGCCACTGATTTCTGTGCATTGATTTTATATCCTGCCACTTTACTGAATTCCTGTATGAGTTCTAGCAGTTTTGGGGTGGAGTCTTTTGGGTTTTCCACATAAAGCATCATATCACCGCAAAGAGTGAGAGTTTGACTTCTTCTTTGCCAGTTCGGATGCCTTTGATTTCTTTTTGTTGTCTGATTGCTGTGGCTAGGACTTCTAATACTATGTTGAATAGCAGTGGTAATAGTGGACATCCATGCCACATTCCTGACCTTAGGGGGAAAGCTCTCAGTTTTTCCCCATTGAGAATGATATTCGCTGTGGGTTTTTCATAGATGGCTTTTATGATATTGAGGTATGTACTCTCTATCCCTATACTCTGAAGAGTTTTGATCAGGAAAGGTTGCTGTACTTTGTCAAATGTTTTTTCTGCATCTATTGAGAGGATCATATGATTCTTGTTCTTTCTTTTGTTAATGTATTGTGTCATGTTGATTGATTTGCGGATGTTGAACCAACCTCGCAGCCCAGGGATAAATCCCACTTGGTCGTGGTGAATAATCCTTTTAATGTACTGTTGGATTCTATTGGCTAGTGTTTTGGTGAGAATTTTTGCATCCATGTTCATCAAGGATATTGGTCTGTAATTCTCCTTTTTGATGGGGTCTTTGTCTGGTTTTGGAATCAAGGTAATGGTGGCCTCATAAAACGAGTTTGGAAGTTTTCCTTCTATTTTTGGAACAGTTTCAGAAGACTGGGTATTAATTCTTCTTTATATGTTTGGTAGAATTCCCCTGGGAAGCCATCTGGCCCTGGGCTTTTGTTTGTTGGGAGATTTTTGATGACTGCCTCAATTTCCTTAGTGGTTATAGGTCTGTTCAGGTTTTCTATTTCTTCCTGGTTCAGTTTTGGTAGTTGATACATCTCGAGGAATGCATCCATTTCTTCCAGGTTATCTAATTTGCTGGCATAGAGTTGCTCATAATATGTTCTTATAATTGTTTGTATTTCTTCGGTGTTGGTTGTGATCTCTCCTCTTTCATCCATGATTTTGTTAATTTGGGTCATTTCTCTTTTCTTTTTGATAAGTCTGGCCAGGGGTTTATCAATCTTATTAATTCTTTCAAAGAACCAGCTCCTAGTTTCGTTGATCTGTTCTACTGTTCTTTTGGTTTCTATTTCATTGATTTCTGCTCTGATCTTTATTATTTCTCTTCTCCTGCTGGGTTTAGGCTTTATTTGCTGTTCTTTCTCCAGCTCCTTTAGGTGTAGGGCTAGGTTGTGTATTTGAGACCTTTCTTGTTTCTTGAGGAAGGCTTGTATTGCTATATACTTTCCTCTTAGGACCGCCTTTGCTGCATCCCAAAGATTTTGAACAGTTGTGTTTTCATTTTCATTGGTTTCCATGAATTTTTAAAATTCTTCTTTAATTTCCTGGTTGACCCATTCATTCTTTAGTAGGATGCTCTTTAGCCTCCATGTATTTGAGTTTTTTCCGACTTTCCTCTTGTGATTGAGTTCCAGTTTCAAAGCATTGTGGTCTGAAAATAGGCAGGGAATGATCCCAATCTTTTGGTACTGGTTGAGACCTGATTTGTGACCTAGGATGTAATCTATTCTGGAGAATGTTCCATCAGCACTAGAGAAGAATGTGTATTCCGTTGCTTTGGAATGGAATATTCTGAATATGTCTGTGAAGTCCATTTGGTCCAGTGTGTCATTTAAAGTCTTTATTTCCTTGTCGATCTTTTGCTTAGACGATCTGTCCATTTCAGTGAGGGGGGTGTTAAAATCCCCCACTATTATTGTATTGTTGTTGATGTGTTTCTTTGCTTTTGTTATTAATTGCCTTATATAATTGGCTGCTCCCATGTTAGGGACATAGATATTTACAATTGTTAGATCTTCTTGTTGGATAGACCCTTTAAGTAGGATATAGTGTCCTTCCTCATCTCTTATTAGAGTCTTTGGTTTAAAATCTAATTTGTCTGATATAAGGATTGCCACCCCAGGTTTCTTTTGGTGTCCATTAGCATGGTAAATGGTTTTCCACCCCCTCACTTTCAATCTGGGAGTGTCTTTGGGTCTGAAATGAGTCTTTTGCAGACAGCATATCGATGGGTCTTGTTTTTTAATCCAATCTGATAGCCTGTGTCTTTTGATTGGGGCATTTAGCCCATTCACATTCAGGGTAACTATTGAAAGATAGGAATTTAGTGCCATCGTATTGCCTGTAAGGTGACTGTTACTGTATATTGTCTGTGTTCCTTTCTGGTCTATGTTGCTTTTAGGGTCTCTCTTTGCTTAGAGAACCCCTTTCAATATTTCTTGTAGGTCTGGGTCGTGTTTGCAAATTCCTTTAGTTTTTGTTTGTCCTGGAAGCTTTTTATCTCTCCTTCTATTTTCAATGACAGCCTATCTGGATATAGTATTCTTGGCTGCATATTTTTCTCGTTTAGTGCTCTGAATATATCCTGCCAGTCCTTTCTGGCATGCCAGGTCTCTGTGGATAGGTCTGTTGCCAATCTAATGTTTCTACCATTGTAAGTTACATATCTCTTCTCCTGAGCTGCTTTCAGGATTTTCTCTTTGTCTCTGAGACTTGTAAGTTTTACTATTAGGTGTCGGGTTGTTGACCTATTTTTACTGATTTTGAGAGGGTTTCTCTGTGACTCCTGCATTTTGATGCCTGTTTTCTTCCCCAAATTAGGGAATTTCTCTGCCATAATTTGCTCCAATATACCTTCTGCCCCTCTCTCTCTTTCTTGTTCTTCTGGGATCCCAATTATTCTAATGTTGTTTCATCTTATGGTATTGTTTATCTCTCGAATTCTGCCCTCATGATCCAGTAGTTGTTTATGTCTCTTTTTCTCAGCTTCTTTATTTTCCATCATTTGGTCTTCTATATCACTGATTCTCTCTTCTGCCTCATTTATCCCACAGTTAGCGCCCCCATTTTTGATTGCATCTCATTAATAGCCTTTTTGATTTTGACTTGGTTAGATTTTAGTTCTTTTATTTCTCCAGAAAGGGTTTCTCTAATAACTTCCATGCTTTTTTCAAGCCCAGCTAGTATCTTTAAAGTGATGATTCTGAACTCTAGATCCGACATCGTACTGATGTCTGTATTGAGTAGGTCTCTGGCAGTCGGTACTACCTCTTGTTCTTTTTGTTGAGGTGATTTTTTCCGTCTTGTCATTTTGTCCAGAAGAGAATAGATGAATGAGAGAACAAAATGCTAACAGGGTAACAACGTCCCCAGAAAATATACTCTAAACAAATCAGAAAAGACCTGAAGCAGTGGGAAAAGAAAGGGAAAAAAAAAAAGAAAAAAAGAAAAAAAGATAAAAACAAGCAAAAAGAGAACAAAACCAAAAAAAAAACAATATGATCAAATATGATCAGGCTGGTGCATAGATCAGTGCCACACACTAGATTTTGGGTGTATTTTGGTCTGTTAGAAGAAAGTGCCTCCCAAAATTTTAAAGAAAGAAAAACTTATATATGTACAAAAATAAGGGTTGATATGATGAAGGGATGGAATATGACTGTAAAGATGAAAATTATAAAAAATTTTATAAAAGGAATTGATTAGAAATTGTTTGAAAAAGGAAAGAAGAGGATTTAAAAAAAAAAAAAAAAGGAGAGAATGTGATCAGGCAGGAGAGTAGAACAAAGCCATACACTAGAGATTTAGGGTATATTTTGATCTGTTAGAAGAAACTGTATCTCAAAATTTTAAAGAGAGAACAATTTATATATATATGCCAAAAATAAGGGTAACTACTATGAAGGGATAGAATATGACTCTAAAAATGAAAAATAAAAATGTTTTTTAAAAAAGGGATTGATAAGATGTTGGTTGGAAAATGGAAAAAGAAAAATTAAAAAAAATTAAAAAGAAAATTAACTTTGAAAGACTAAAGAATCATGGGAAAAAAGCCATGAATTCTATGTGCAGTATTCCCCTAGCACTGGAGTTCTACAGTTCTCATTGATCAGTAAACTTGGTGTTGGCTGGCTGTTCTTGCTGATCTTCTGGGGGAGGGGCCTGTTGCCGTGGTTCCCAAATATCTTTGCCGGAGGCGGAATTGCCCCGCCCTTGCCCGGTCCGGGCTAAGTAATCTGCTCGGGTTTGCTCTCAGGAGCTTTTGTTCCCTGCAAGCTTTCGGTACAGCTTTGGAGGACGAGAGTGAAAATGGCGGCCTCCCAATTTCCGTCCCAGAGGAGCCAAGAACTCGGGGCCCCACTCCTCAGTGAGCCCCCAGAGAAAAGCAGTCAATCACTCCTGTCTCCCCGGTCTCTGGGAGCACTCTGTGCTCACCTGGCCTGTGACCAAGCGTTTCTATCTCTGGCACACGACCCCATGTGGAGTCTCCAAACCCAGCAGATCCCTGCAGTGCGCTCCCACACTGCTCCTCCCAGGGGAGGAAGGGGAGTCTCCCGGGATCTGCCGCTTGTCGGGTCCCTGCTGGAGGAGCAGTGGCCCGACTGTGCTGCGGATCACAGTTTATGGCAACCCCGAGCTGAGAGCCCACTCCTCTGCTCCATCTCCACAGCCGGCTTCCCCACTCCAATACCTGGGAGCTCTGCCACACTCAGGCACCCCTCGTCTTTCTGTGACCCCGAGGGTCCTGAGACCACACCGTCCCACGAGGGTTCCACCCCCCGCTTAGCCACTGGAGTGACATCCCTCAGCGGAGCAGACTTCTAAAAGTTCCGATTTTGTGCTCCACGGCTCTGTCACTTGCCAGAAGCAGCCGACGGAGACCCCCTCCCCTGCTGTCTATCCTCCCGCCTATCGCCTCGGATTCACTTCTCCACACGTCCTACCTTCCAGAAAGTGGTCGCTTTTCTGTTCAGAGAGTTGTTGCTATTCTTTTCTTTGATCTCCTATTGAGTTTGTAGGTGTTCAGAATGGTTTGATCCCTATCTAGCTGAATTCCTGAGACCAGACGAATTCCAGATCTCCTACATCTCCGCCATCTTGCTCCGCCCCTATATTGTAGGTTTTTAATTAGACTTTTGAATGTATTTTTTTAACTGTCAAATTTTTAAATGAAACTGAAGAAATGCAAGTTTGTAGACCCAGTGAAACACTTGGGACCTCAAGGGTAAACACTCCTTCCTGTTAGAATAAAAATGGCTGAAATGAATTTCTCTGTCAGGGACTATTGTTGGAAGATAAAGAGAATATGCTGCTGAAAATTTTTTTCACTTTAAAGCTATTTATTTACTTATTTTTTGTACTACATAAAGAATTTTTATTTCTACCTTACCTGGTTTCTATCTTTGTAGTGGACACTTATTTGGCATTATAATTTCTCTGTAGTGGATGGAAAATAATTTAAAATTTTAGCTCTAGCTTTTTTTTTTTCCATTTTAAACAAACTTTATTATCCAGATGCAAAATCAACAAGAACATTTTTTACCTGATGCATACTTCAGAATACATGGTTCTAAAAGATTTATATAAAACATTCCATCCAAGAATAGAATATACGTTTCCCTCAAGTACACACAAAAGAATCCCCTGGTTAAATCACATAAAAAGGGACATAGCAAATATTGCACATTCAGGAAGACTGAAATCCTACTAAGTATGTTTTACAACCACCATGGTACAAAACTAAAGATCAACAATAAAACAAAGGTGGAAAATCTACAATACAAATATTAAATATTTAATATGTAAATATTAAACAACATACTACACAAGCAGTGGGCCAAATAAATCAAATGGCAAATCAAAATATGTCTCAAAAGAAGAGAAAAAGAAAATACAACATTCCAAAACCAGTGGGATCCAGCATAGCAGATTTTAGAGTGAAATTTATGCTATAAATGCTTGTATTAAGGAAAAAAAATTCAAATAAACATTACCCTATGAGGAACTAGTAAAAAGAAGAAACTTAGCTGAAATTTAGCAGAGGATGGAAATCAGAAATAGAGACCAGAATAAATAACATAACATTGAAAGTAATGACCAGTTTTTCCAAAAAATAAATAAATAAAATTGACAATGCTTTAACTACCTTAACTAAGGAAAAAAAAAGAAGACTGAAAAACCAAAATAAGAAATGGAAAACAATATAACAGATACCACAGAAAGATATAGTGTGATAACATTACTATAAGCAATTATATACTGACAAATCAGATAACTTAGAAAAACAAGATAATTCCTAAAAATGCACAAGTTGCCAAGACTGAATCATGAGTCTTGAATACAAGAAATAGGAAATCTTCTTAGACCAATAACAAGAAGGAAAGTTGAATCAGGAATCAAAAATCTCTCAGCACAGAAAAGCCCAAAACTACATGGTTTCATTGGTGAATTCTACCAAACATTAAAAAAAAATGACAATCTTTATCAAAGAATTACAAATAATGGAATAGAGGGAACACATTTAAACTAATTCTATGAGGCCAGTATTACCCTGATACCAAAGCAGGATAAAAACAATATAAGAATAAAGTCTAGTTTGTCAGATGTTAAGTATTGCTACTCTGGCTTTCTTTTGACATCCATTTGCATGATAAATGTTTCTCCACCCCCTCACTTCCAATCTGCAGGTATCTTTAGGTTTAGAATGAGTCTCTTGTAGGCAGCATAGAGATGGGTCTTTTTTTTTTTTTTTTTTTTTTTAATCCATTCTGTCACCCTCTGTCTTTTGATTGGGGTGTTTAATCCACTTACATTCAAAATACTTATTAATAGATATGTATTTATTGCCATTTTGTTACTTGTTTTGTCATTGTTGCTGGAGATTTTTTTCTGATCCTTTCTTTGTCACTTTTGGTCTCTCCACTCAAAGTGTCCCTTCTAATATTTCATGCAGAGCTGGTATGTTTGTCGTGAACTCCTTTAGTTTTGTTTGTCTGAGAGACTCTTTATCTCTCCTTCTATCCTGAATGATAGCCTTGCCGGATAGAGTATTCTTGGCTGCAGTTTTTTCCCACTCAGCACTTTGAATATATCATGCCACTGGCTTCTGGCTTGCCAAGTTTCTGTTGAGAAATCTCCAGCTAGTTTTGTGGGTTGTCCCTTGTAAGTTAAGGACTCTTGTCTTGCTGCTTTTAAGATTTTTCCTTTATCACTATATTTTGCAAATTTAATTAAAATATGTCTTAATGTTGGCCTGCTTTACTTGATTTTGATGGAAGCTTTCTGTGCCTCCTGGATCTGGATATGTTTCCTTCTACAGATTAGGGAAGTTTTTGCTATTATTTTTTTTTTTAAGGTTTTATTTTTATTTATTTGACAGAGAGAGATACAGCGAGAGAGGGAACACAAGCAGGGGGAGTGGGAGAGGGAGAAGCAGGCTTCCCACAGAGCAGGGAGCCCAATGTGGGGCTCGATCCCAGGACCCTGGGATCATGACCTGAGCTGAAGGCAGATGCTTAATGACTGAGCCACCCAGGCACCCCGCTATTATTTCTTGAAATAAATCTTCTGCCCCCTTTCCCTCTCTTTGTCTGCTGGGACTCCTGTAACACAAATGTGAATATGTTTGATGGAGTCACTGAGTTCCCTAAGTCTGTTCTTATTTTCCGTATTTCTTCTTTTTCTCTGTGGTTTATCTTCGTTATTTTCCATTATTTTGTCTTCTCTATTACTAATCTCTGCTTTTTCCAGCCTGCTATTCATTGTATCAAGCCTGTTTCCAATCTTGTTTATCCCATTCTTCATCTATGATTCTTTTTTAAATCTTTTGTCTCTGTGGTAAGGGTCTCACTGATGTCTTCTTTTCTCAAGCCCAGTGAGTATCCTTATTATTCCTTTAAATTCTCCAGCAGGCATATTACTTATATCTGTTTTGCTTAGACTTCTGGCTGTGGCTTTATCTTATTCTTTCATCTGGGATAAATTCTTCTGCCTTGGCATTTTGTCTAAGTCTCTGCCTTCTTCTCTGTGTTAGAAAAGCCAGTTATGTCTCCTGCTTCTGAAGTAATGGCCTTATGAAGAAGAGGGCATGTAGTGCCCGGGTCCTGGCACTTAAGGGATTGTCTCTGATGTATGCTGTGGGCACTCTGCTGCTGTGTTTTGACCACTGTATCCTTCAGGCTAGTCATCTGCAGAAGCTCTTCTTGCCTGCTGTGGACAGTGTTTCACCCTTGGCCTGAATGTGGTGAGTTTTAACTAAGTGTGCTGTGGTCTGCTTGTGAAATGAGACCTGACACCAACTCCACCAGAACTGAGGCCCAGTAGAACTCCTTGGTAGGGAGATGTGGTGTGGGCAGGGGTTTGTGCTGGTCTCAGGGAGGGGCCTGTCATGCTAGGATTGAGACAAGCTTGGCTGAGAATGGAAGTCCTGCCAGGGCAGAGGGTAGTGGGGCTTTGTGTAAGCTAATTAGGGAGCCAGTGTCTGCACTGGGCTGCTTCTTCAAGGTGGTTCTCTGTTTATGCTGAGGGGCAGGGAACAGAAATGACGCCAGCCAGCATCTTTGTTCCCAGAGAGATGTCTCTGTGAACACTGCCTCTCCAGGGATGTGCTTGGAAAAGAGCAAATAATCTTCCCACTGTGTGTTCCAGGCATTCTTCAGATCACAGTTTCTATGATGTCTGCCCTCAGGTTGTTTGCCTGCTTTCTCTCCAGAGCAGAGCGTTGCCCTCCTGGCTCTATCCTAGCCAAGCCTGCTGACCTTTAAAACTCAAGGCTTTAAGCACCACTGATGGCCAGAACTCATGAAATTCAGCTCCTCTTGTTTTCCAAACCACTGGTTCTGGGGAAGCATTCTCTGTGTGCATTTCCCTGTGCACTCCTCTCTTGCCCTTCTCCACACTGATAGCCCTCCTGACCCCACAGCACCTGCAATTCATTTTCTCCCCTAAACCACTTCTCTGCACTTGCTACCTTCTTTGTACCTTCTTCAGTGTGGCCCCTTCTTTCCCTTTAGTTGTGGAGTTTGTTCTGTCAGTCTTCAGGTTGACTTATGGGATATTTAAGAAGATTTGATAGTTATCTAGTTGTGTTCATGGGACAAGACAATCTTAATGTCCTCCTACTATGCCACCATCTTCCTTTTTTTAAATGCTGTTGCAATTTTGAAGAAGGACTATTAGGACAAAGATATTTAGTGTGGGAGATATTCTGTAAAGCTGGTAAAAGAACAGATGTTTCTAACACATCTCAACTTACAATATTTGCTAAATTCTGTTTCTCAGTGTGGTAATATATGCACTTTTTTTTTTCCTGAGGCATGAAGAAAGCATAATAGATAAGATATGTTTCTCAAAAAATAAATGGCTTCTTTCGTAAAAACAGCATTTTGTGGGAAAACAATGCAAATGTAATCACTGATGAAAATTAGAGAGGCAGCACAAGACTGAATCTCATCTATTACACCTTTAATTGGCACATGATTGTGATGAGGACTCAAAACCACAAGTGCATAAAGTATTACAGGATGTCACTGAAGCAGTTAATTTTATTAAAACGAGGCCTTCTTCAAAATGTAAAAGAAATTTAATAATAGTTTGTAATAAATCTCAGTTTTCAATAAAATCTTTTGTACCTAAATATTTATTGGTTGCCTTCTGGCAACAAACTCTATAGAGATGTTACCTTAAATATAAGTAAACTTTAAAAAAAAAAAACATGACAAGTGAAAATAAAATAAAAAAATGAAAATATGACCAGTGTTACAAATGAACTGATATTTTGATGACAATCACAGTGATATGCTACCTAGCTTAGAATTTTAGAATATACACTTACTTTATCTATTCCTTTATAACAGAAGTCCCATTTTATTGATGTTTGACAAAAATCTTCTTTAGCATATAACTTTTGCTAAGTAGAAAATATTTGAAAATTGATGTTTTTAAAAGTTTTCATCAGTAATTCGATTTTTTAAATTACAATCACTGTTTTTCTCAAAACAAAAATTATTGGATCTACACAGTTCAAATACATTGAAGCAAACTTTTCTCAACTGTTTGAGAATCACAAATTTCTTGATCTCCCAAATAAATATTAAATGATTAGTTTCTAAGAAAAACTAATATTAGGGAAGATGGAAATCAACCAGCCATATCTCAACAAAATCCTTTGTATCACAGTATCAATATTTATTTGGTATAGTCTAAAAGTCAATTTTTTTTATTGGAATTAAAATATTTGTAAGGCACCTCTTTCAGTTATGATGGTTATTAAAACTAAAGAGCAAAATAAACCAACCTTAGAACCAGACTTCTAAATCACTGTGGCTATTAAAAAATAAACCAAGGGCACCTGGGTGGCTCAGTTAAGTGTCCAACTTTGGTTCAGGTCATGATCTCAGGGTCTTGGAATCAAGCCCCACGTTAGGCTCCAAGCTCAGCGGGAAGTCTGCTTGAGGATTCTCTCTCTCCCTCTCCTTCTGCCCCTCCCCCTGCTCATGTTCTCTCTCTCTCTTGCTCAAATAAATGAATAAATCTTTAAAAAAAACCCAAAACTTAAAAGTATTTAGGAATATTTTTCTCTCAATAGAACAAAATGGTAATGTACCAAAGGAAATAAAATTTATTTTTAAAGTATATATAGCTTTAAAATATAGCTTATAGCTATATTTTATATATAGCTATATATAGCTTTAAAATATAGCTTATATTATCTTGTTTAATTTTCTACTTTTTGTGTAAATTTAGAAACACATATAAGTTGTTACTACAGTAACATGTTTCATGTAGTTTACAAATATATGAGTGCACATTTGTTAGAACTACAGGGTCTGTTTTTAACAAAATTGGAGATCTAAGCAGAATGATAGTATTATATCATTTTGGGGTATGAGCCTTCCATATGCCAATTGTATCATTTAAAACTGTTAAATTATCCACAACCTTGTGGAGCATTTAAATATTAAGTAACAATAGAGAATAGTTGACAATAGCGGCCTTATCAGTATAGTGTTGTGATTAAAATAATAAATATTAGCATCAGTCAGATTGGATTTAAGACTAATGACATGAAAATTTGGGCCATTTATCTCATCTTTATGACCATTAGTTTCCACATCTATAAAATGTTGATAATGGTATCTGCCTTTCTGAGGTGTTATGGGAAATTGAATGTGATGATCTACGTAAGACATTACTCGATAAATGGTAGGTTTTTAAATTACTTGATAAGTAGTAGTTATAATAAATTAAACTATAAAAACTTACAGATAGAGGTGCCTTGGTGGCTTAGTCGGTTAAGTGTCTGACTTCAGCTCAGGTCATGATCTCGGGGTCCTGGGATCAAGCCCCACATTGGGCTCCATGCTCAGCAGGGAGTCTGCATGTCCCTCTTCCTCTGCCCCTACCCCCACTTGTGCTCTGTCTCTCTCAAATAAATAAATAAAATCTTTAAAAAAAAAAAAAAAAACAGCTTTTAGACAATGCAGTTTCTGTAGGGAAAAATATGTCCCCTTAGATGATTCTGGAACCTCTTGTTCAGAATTTCACAAGGTGAAGTGGTATTCCAGTAATTTCCTTTGAATAGATCTAGTATTAAGACACTGACTATTTTAGAAATGAAATTTAATGGTGTTTATGTATTTATACATATCTCATACCTCTGTGTATAATCCAAAGAGTAAGAAGTTTGTTAGCTGTTTCTCTAAAGTCAGATTAAAATTTCCTCTGCCACTTCTAGTCTATAGTGACACCAGTTCCATCTACTGAGAGCCTAGCAGAAGAGCAAAGAGAAGGAAAGTGACAGATTGGTTATCATAGCTTGATTATTCATTCATTTGGAGCTAAAAGCAGCTATTGTGGCAAACTTTTATTTGCTTTGGCCTTCTTGAGGCTTGTCAACTAAGATAAACAAGTTTGTACATTTAATTTTATGCTCTCTTTAAATGCAATGGTTGTTAAGGCAGTTATGACTTGGAGACCATTTCATTTGATGATGCCTTACTGTGAATAATTCTGCACAGTTTCAACAGCACTTCCATCTATTTTTTCAGACATTTCAGTGGATGACTTCTGTTTGACCTATTCCTTGTTAATTATTGGTGAATTCTCCCTTTTTTTTAAAGATATTTGAGAAAAAGAGGAAAGCATGTGTCGGGGGGAGGGGTAGAGGGCGAGAGAATCTTAAGCAGGCTCCATGCCCAGCGTGGAGCAGGACATGGGGCTTGATCTCTGATCCCTAAGTGGAAACCACGAGTCCCTTGCTTAATTGACTGTACCACCGGTGCCCCAATTCTCCTTTTTTAATCACTAGTATCTTTTCAAAGGAAACTACACAGTGGAAGGGTTTTGGTTTATCATAGTACTCTGAACTAGAAACCATGGATTCAAAGAAAAATGTCAAATTCTTAGTGAATCAAGTGAACATATGGATTGCTTCTTGAAGATTGCATTTAATATAGGGAGGAGACAGGGAGCAACAAAATGATCCAGAAGAAGACAGATTGAAAAGTGTGTATGCATTTGATAAAGAATAATCAGAATTGAAAATAAAAGCATTAAAGATACTTTGGATGACAGTAGTAATTGTATGAAAAAAGGAAACTATAGTATAGGTACAAGGGTAGAAAGTGAAGTGTCTCTAAATGTCTACCTGGTTGGAATCATAACAGACTTCAGCCAGCATATTTAATTAAATCTCCAAACAGATTGCTGTAAAACATAAAGGTGGTGTTTCTCCAGAGCAGAGAGTCCTTTGATGTTTTCTCTATTCCTTGTTCCCTCTTTGAGTCTGGACTCTTAGCTCCCTAATAGGGAGCATGGCAAGAGAGTAAGGAGATCACTTTTGACACTAGATTTCTCCTGCTGGGAATTTGCTCTGATCACAATATTGACAAATATATACTCCTCTATACTGAAACTCTTCCTTATCTACCTCTTTCTTAGTCCCACGAAGAAATGTACACTTTCCAATGTTAATTACTGAGTGCCTCTTAACTAATTGGATGCTCTATCACATCATTATCCTTACCCAAATCTTTAACTTTGTTTCCCACTTTTCCCTTCATTATATAAACCTCTCAAATATCTCCTGCCTTAAATGTTACTATAAAAAAACACAAAACACTTCATGTTTTCCACTAGGTATATAACATACATTCATTTGTTTCTGTTGTCAGCATTTTTGTGTGTGTATATATTATGGTCCAGGCAGTGTTCCAAGTCTGGGATTACAGAAATTGGCACAACAAACATGCAAATGTGTAAAAAAAAAAAAATGATAGATGATTAAGGGCCATAAGAAAGATAAAAGAAAGATAAAAAATATATATAGGTGTTGACCAAAGGCCAATTTTAGACTTAATGGTCAAAAGGAATGATATTCTGAGAATTGAGTGCTATGAAAATTATTCTATGTCCTAATCTGGGGTCATAGTGTTCCAGGCACTGGCTAGCTCTACAGCTGGTGTGAAGACCCCAAAACGAGAATGTGATTTGATATAGTTGAAGAACGGAAATAAATACCATCTGAGCAAAAATGTGTACAATGAGGAATATAAGAAAGCTGAGCAGGAGCCAGATCACATGAGCCTTGTTGGCCAGGGTAAGAAGTATAGCTTTTATTTTTTATTTTTAAAATTTTTTTAAAAGATTTTATTTGTTTATTTGACAGAGACACAGCGAGAGAGGGAA
Source organism: Phoca vitulina (assembly GCF_004348235.1). Taxonomy (NCBI): domain Eukaryota; kingdom Metazoa; phylum Chordata; class Mammalia; order Carnivora; family Phocidae; genus Phoca; species Phoca vitulina. Next base: position 17,474,128 of record NW_022589708.1, on the reverse strand, counting down.
CACAAGCAGGAGGAGCGGGAGAGGGAGAAGCAGGCTTCCTGCTGAGCAAGGAGCCTGATGTGGGGCTTGATGTGGGGCTCAATCCCAGGACCCCAGGATCATGACCTGAGCCGAAGGCAGACGCTTAATGACTGAGCCACCCAGGCGCCCAGAAGTAGAGCTTTTATTTAAAGTATAAATAGGAAAACATAGGAGCGTGTCAAAGAGGGGACTCACATGATCTAATTAGGCCTTTTAGACATTACTTTGGATATTTTGGATATTTAGCCATTACTTCTTGGGTATTTGAAGATGGACACTAGGAAAGAACTGAAACGATAAGACCAGTTAGGAGACTATAGTTGTTAGGAGACTGGAGATTGGATTAAACTAGGAAGGCAGTAACTAGTAACTAGCAACTGCAGAAATGGTGGAGAGATTTAGAATGTATTTTGGATTTAGAATTGCTAAGACATCTTCATACGTTGCATATGAAACATGATGGCAATCTAGGAATTAAAGGTAACTTTTTAAATTGAAGTATAATTATCACACAATGTGATAGTAGTTTCAGGTGTAAAATATATTGATTGAACACTTCTGTGTATTAATGCTCACCAGCAATAAGTGTAGTCACCATCTTTCACTCATCCCCCCACATATCTCCTCTCTGAAAACCATCAGTTTGTTCTTTGTATTTAAGGGTCTATTTGTTTGTTTCTTGGTTTATCCATTTGTTTTTTAGATTCCACAGATGAGTGAAAACATATGGGGTCTTTCTCTGACTCATTTCATTTAGCACGGTACCCTCTAGATCCATCCATATTGTTGTGAAAGGCAAGATCTCATCTTTTTTTTTTTTATGGCTAAGTAATATTTCATCTCCTTTATCCATTTATCTATTAATGGATATTTGGGTTGCTTCCATATCTTAGCAATTGTAAATAATGCTGCAGTAAACCCAGGGGTGCATATATCTTTTTGAATTAGTGTTTTTATTTTCTTTGGGTAAGTAGCCAGTAGTGGAATTACCATATCGCATGGCATTTCTATTTTTAGTAAGTGTAATTATTATGCTTTTGGCTTGAGTACCTGGATATATGACTGTACTTGTCAATGAGATGCAAAAGTATGTGTAAGGAATAAGTGGGATGAACGTAACCAGAGATCTCTTTGGCTTTGTTACATTTAAGGTAATTAGGTATATAATTCTGGAGTTAAATAAATGGTCGGGCTAGACTTACAAATTTAGAGTAAACTTTTTTTTTTTTTTTTTAAGATTTTATTTATTTATCTGAGAGAGAGAATGGGAGACAGAGAGCATGAGAGGGGAAGGGTCAGAGGGAGAAGCAGACCCCCCGCCGAGCAGGGAGCCCGATGTGGGACTCGATCCCGGGACTCCAGAATCATGACCTGAGCCGAAGGCAGTTGCTTAACCAACTGAGCCACCCAGGCGCCCTAGAGTAAACTTTTAAACATAAAGATCCCTGGAATAGCTGAAACTGTGTGAAAAGAAAATGCTAGCAGAGAAAATAAAGAGACCCCAAAGCATGACATGCTATGGACTTAGTGTTTGTAAATTCCACCATCCCCAAATTCACATTTTGAATACCTAACATGATGGCATTTGAAAGTAGAGCTTTGAGGAGGTAATTATATCATAAGGGCAGAACCCTCGTGATGAAATGAGTGCCCTTATAAGAAAGAAGAATGCTCCCTCTCTCCTCTTTCCCTCTCTTTACTGTGTGAGGAAAACTAGGAAGAGGGCTCTCACCAGAACTCCGCCACACTGACATTCTTATCTGGGAACTTTCAGATCTAGAATTATGAGAAATGAATGTTTGTTGTTTCAGCCACTCTGTCTAAGGTTTTGTTACAGAGCTTGAGCAAATTAAGACAGGGCACTACCACACTTACAGGTCCACTGCAAGAGGAAAAGCTAGCAAAATGAGACAAAGTCAGGAGAATATGATACAGAAGTCAGTAGCAAAGTGTGATTCAAGGAGGAGGAAAGAGTCCTGTTGAATGCTACAGAGAGGGCAATTAAAATGGGGACTAAGGAATGATGATTGCATCTGGGAACATGGTGGTCATTGGAGAGCTTGGGAAAAGCAAAATTATTTGAGTGGTAAGCAGGAGATCCTAGGTGGAGTGGATACAAGGAAAATGGGTGGTGGGGAAGGAGGTGGAGATAGCAAATATTCACAGCTCTTCCATGATTTTGCTTGAAGGAGAGAAAACAGATCAGTTTATAAACTCGCTGTATCAATTCCATTACCTTCAACAGAACTTGTTGCAGTCACTTCCATCAGAACACTAAAATGGCTCCTGCTAAGACCTTCAAATCTTCAAATACATCACTTCAATGAGGCTAAATTACTAGATTTTTCTCAAATTTGATTCATAAGGCCTGGTTTAGCTTCTTGAATATGAAGAAAATTACTAATTTCAAGCCACAAATTGGGGGGAAACCTGGCCAAAGAATGTACTTCAATATGATTTAGCTGTGCCGTAAGTCATTTTCCCTCTAAATTTAATGGAAGTGGTTAACTGCCAGAAGATGATAACCACTGCTATTTTGGAATCGATTCAAGGATAATTTTGAGTATAAAAATTACATTCTTATTGATTGCCACTTTAATTTGAAACTTAGAAAAAACACTGAGTTAACTTGAAATGTCCGTGAATTCTAAGAATGTTAACCAATAGAGAGTTCAACACCAAAATGACAACCAATGAAGGAGGGTTCTATGCTCAATTTTGAGATTTTGCAAAAACTATAAAAATCATTTTAGTTGAGAATGCTATACTAAATCTGCCACCTATTCTTACTCTTTCTGATTTCATAATATTTCAAGGAATTATTAGCATTTGGCCACATTTTTATAAACTTTGGAAGAGAGAATTTTGGCCAGTCAGTTCCTGTTGACTGATGTATGTCATTGCAAATTGGAATAAAAATTGGCTTAGCTTACATAATTACTTTATGAAAGACACCTTGTAGAACCCTATACTGAGTCCATTTTTATGATAATCAATCCAGAATTTCAATTACAGATTTCTTTCTTTCTTTCTTTCTTTCTTTCTTTCTTTCTTTCTTTCTTT